>NW_017189541.1:0-300000 GCF_001704415.2 Capra hircus | reverse complement strand
GTGTCCAGCCCGGCGACCCCACGGACTGCAGCCCGCCCGGCTCCTCTGTCCACGGGATTCTCCTGGCGAGAATGCTGGAGCGGGTGGACACGCCCTCCTCCAGGGGCTCTTCCCGACCCAGGGATCCAACCCTCATCTCCTGCAGGCGTGTTCTTTACCGCTGAGCCGTCTCGGAATTATGCTCAGTGAAATAAACCAGACGCAAGAGGGCACATACTATATGGTTCCACTCATGTGTGCCCCCTGGAGAGGGCAGATTTAAAGGACAGGAAGATGCTGGTTGACGGAGGCTGTGGGGCTACAGTTTAACCACAACCCTTTCCGTTTTCCGAGAACAGTGAGTCCTGGAGATGAGTGTTGGTATGAGTTCCAGAACCCTGTGAATGTACTTAATGCTACTGAACTGTATGTTTTTAAATGGTGAAAATGATATATTTTCTTTTATGAATGGCTCACCACAGTGACTATTTTATTTTATTTCTTACAAAGCGGGGGAGGGGGAATCAAAATGGCTCAATAAAGCTGTCCAAGTTCTTTGGAGCTCACTGGCTAGTTCCGGGAAGGTAGAGACTCAGTCTCTCCTAGAAAAGTCAGCCTTAAATGGACCCCGTGTTCCTCAGAGCCTCCGTGAGGCTGCCCAGCAGGTGGGCAGAAGCAAGCACAGCCCGCTTGCACTGCATCAGGTAGAGCTCGCCAAGCCGTGACGGGTGGATGGCGATTGCCGCGCGCCAGTTGGCCAAACGCGTTGACGGGCTCTTGTGTCCTCTCGGGAGAAAGGAGAGCAAATGGCCTCATAATCGGAAGAATATGTTTTGGGGGGAACAGGGCAGATGGTCGGGACTCGAGAGGAAGAATTCTTGAGCCCACAGTGGGGAGAAACTGAGGAGATATCCTTTTCTAAACCCAACACAATACTAACACATATATATGGAATTTAGAAAGATGGCAATGATGATCCTATATGCAAGACAGCAAAAAAGACACAGATGTGTATAACAGACTTTTGGACTCAGAGGGAGAGGGAGAGGGTGGGATGATTTGGGAGAGTGGCATTGTAACATGTATACTGTTGTGTAAGAATCGAATCGCCAGTCTATGTCCGACGCAGGATACAGCATGCTTGGGGCTGGTGCATGGTGATGACCCAGAGAGATGTTATGGGGAGGGAGGTGGGATGGGGGTTCATGTTTGGGAACGCATGTACACCCGTGGTGGGTTCATGTCAATGTATGGCAAAACCAATACAGTATTGTAAAGTAAAATAAAGTAAAAATAAAAATTTTAAAAATAATAAAAATTAATAAATAAATAAACATAACACAGACTTGTGTTTTATTATAAGGGATATTTTGAAAACTCCTAGGCTGGAGGGAAAACAAAATAAAATGAAGACTTACTCTTTGAGAGCTGATGGACTGTGGCCCGCCAGCCTTCTCTGTCCATTGGATTCTCCAGGCAAGAGTCCTGGAGTGAGTTGCCATGCGTGCCCTTGTCCAGGGGATATTTCCAACCCAGGGATTGAACCTCCTCCACTTCAGGCAGATTCCTTGCCCCCCTGAGCCACCAGGCAAGAACCATTTTGCAAATATAGAGCAACCCGATATCATGAAAATTTGATTGCTCTGTGCGACCTTGCCTCCCCATTGAGTCCGTGGAACCCCTTTAGAGACCAGGCAGAATATCCCTGTGAGTGGACCTGGAATGGCCCAGGAAATCTGGGGAGGCCCCGTCAGATCTCAGGTGTGTTTACCAGGAGGCACGCTGAGACCCTGGGGGCACAGGCTGTGTCGCAATGAGCAGTGGTAGGCCGGGTTCTGGAGTGGCCTCAGGATGGCTGCTCCCCTAGTGGAAACACCCGGTATAATCTCCTGCCTTGGAGTGTGAGCTCGGTGGATGTCAGCCCAGCCCCCCGCCTCATGACGATGTTGCAGTGGGTGAACTTGAGTTCATCAAAAGGAGAGGGGTGGTGGTGGGCCTGACTTAATCAGAGAAGCCCTTTAAAGGATGATGACTTCTGTGCTTTAAGGCTTTGTCTGTTGTTTTTATTTTTATTTTTTTTTAATTAATTGAGGTAGAGTTGATGGACCGTGTGGTATACTAACCCTATACCACAGGGTTAGGGTTAGGGTTAGTAATTTCAGGTGTACGGCAAAGGGATTTAGTCATATATATATATACGCATGCATGCTAAGTCACTGTCAGTTGTGTCCAGGGCTTTGCAACCGTATGGACAGAACCCACCAGGCTCCTCTGTCCATCGATTCTCCAGGCAAGAATGCTGGAGTAGGTTGCTACACCCTTCACCCGGGGCTCTTCCCCACCCCAGGGATCAAACCTGCATCTCTTATGTGCATGTATATACACATACATGTATGCATATAATATGTGTGCGAAGATCCTTTTCCCTTTTAGGTTCTTCCAGAATACTGACTCAATATTATGCCATACAGTAGGTCCTTTTTGCTTGTCTGCTTTATATACAGCAGTGTCTGTATGCTTGGAGAAGGAAATGGCAACCCACTGCAGTGTTCTTGCTGGAGAATCCCACGGACGGGGGAGCCTGGTGGGCTGCCGTCTACGGGGTCGCACAGAGTCGGACACGACTGAGGCGACTCAGCAGCAGCAGCAGCAGTGTCTGTATGCTCATCCCAAAGTCCTAATTTATTGCCTCGCCTGCCCCCTCTTTGGTAACCCTAAGCTTGTTTTTTTGTCGGTGGATCTGTTTCTGTTTTATACATAAGCTGGTTTTGTGTCATTTGAGATTCCACGTGTAAGTGATACCATATGACATTTGCCTTTTGCTGTCTGGCTTACTTCACTCAGTGTAATACCGTCTAAGGCTATCCATATTGCTCCAAATGGCACTATCTCACGTTTTTCTTATGGCTAAATAATACACCATTGTCTGTCTGTCTGTCTGTCTGTATGCTTATATTTATATACACACTCCGGGCTTCCCAGATGGCTCAGTGGTAAAGAATCCGCCTGCAATGCAGGAGGCCTCAGTTCGATTCCTGAGTTGGGAAGATTCCCTTGGAGAAGGGACAGGCAACCCACTCCAGTATTCTTGGGCTTCCCTGGTGGCTCAGCTGGTAAAGAATCTGCCCGCAATGCGGGAGAGCTGGGTTCGATCCCTGGGTCAGGAAGAGCTCGTAAAGAATCTGCCTGCAATGCAGGAGACCTAGGTTTGACCCTTGAGTTGGGAAGATCCCCTGGAGGTGGAAATTGCAACCCATTTAGATTTAGACAAACTGAATTGGAATAGCTGGGCTTCCCTTGTGGCTCAGACGGTAAGGAATCTGCCTACAATGCGGGAGACCCAGGTTCGACCCCTGGGTTGGGAAGATCCCTTTGGAGAAGGGCCTGGGAACCCACTCTAGTATTGTTACCTGGAGAGTTCCATGGACAGAGGAGCCCGGCAGCCTAGTCCGTGGGGCTGCGAAAGAGTCAGACACGACCTAGCAACTATCAGTGGCAGCAAATTGGAATGAACCGTCCCGATCCCATTGTCCGAACAGATGCTGGTCAGAAAACTGGAGTCATCAACCGTAACCCATGCATGACTAACATCATTGGGGATGGAAGGACGCTCTGCATAGGAAAAGAGGCTTAGTTCCCCAAAACAAAGGCAATGGTGTCGCCTGTGAAAGAGGCAAGACGAGCAAAAGTGCACCACACTTGGCGCCTTAGCTCCAGATGCTGTAATAAAATGCCAGAGACCGGGCTAAACGACAGGAATTCATCCTCTCACAGTTCTGCAAGCTGGACGTTCAAGATCACAGCGTGGGCTGATAAAGTCCTGAGGCAGGCTCTCTTCCTGCTAGACACGTGGCTGCCTTCTCACCACGTCCTCACGTGGTGCAGAGAAGACAGATGTGGTCTCTCTCTCTCCTTGTGTGTGTGTGTGTGTGAAGTCTCTCTGTTGTGTTAGACTCTTAAGGCCCATTGGACTGTAGCCCACCAGGCTCCTCTGTTCATGGGATTCTCCAGGCAGGAATACTGGAGTGGGTTTGTCATGTCCTTCTCCAGGGCGATCATGGGGGCCCCACCCTCAAGAGTTCATCTGCACCTCATCACAGCCCAGCTTCTAACGCCATTGTGCGGAGGGTCAAGGGCTTCAGCGTATGAATTTTAGGTGAGGGACACCGTTCCGTCCGTACAGCACAGCCTTTCCTGTCCTTGTAAATAGCATCGTTCAGCTGGTCAAAACAAGGCGGAAGCTTGATTCTTCCTTCTCCACCAGAGTCAATACGTTTCCGAGCCTTGCCAGTTCTGTCCATCGCATACAGTTGCTGTGTGTCCACTCGTCACCACCACGGCAGCCACCAGCTGAGACCCAGCCGCCATCATGCACGTGGATCACAGCCTTAAGTGTTCTAGGCATCCCAATTTTTCTTGTTGGTCAGTGGCTAAGTCGTGTCCAACTCTTTGCAACCCCATGGATCACAGCACGGCAGGCTTCCCTGTCCTTCACCATCTCCTAGAGTTTGCTCAAACTCATGTCTGTTGAGTTGGTGATGCCATCCAGCCATCTCATCCTCTGTCGTCCCCTTCTCCTCCTGCCTTCAATCTTTCCCAGCATCAGGGTCTTTTCCAATGAGTCAGTTCTTCCCATCAGGTGGCCAGAGTATTGGAGTTTCAGCTTCATCATCAGTCCTTCCAGTGAATATTTAGGACTGAGTTACTTTAGGATGGACTGGTTGGATCTCCTTGCAGTCCAAGAAGACTCTCAAGAGTCTTCTCCAACACCACAGTTCAAAAGCATCCATTCTTTGGTGCTCAGCCTTCTTTATGGTCCAACTCTCACATCCATACGGAACCTTTGTTGCCGAAGTAATGTCTCTGCTTTTTAAAATGCTGTCTAGCTTGGTCATAGCTTTTCATCCAAGGAGTTAAGTGTCTTTTAATTTCATGGGCGCAGTCAGCATCTGCAGTAATTTTGGAGCCAAAGAAAATAAAGTCTGTCACTGTTTCCATTGTTTCCTCATCTCTACACAACCATGTGTGAAATGGACAGCTAGTGGGAAGCTGCTGCGTGGCTCAGGGAGCTCAGCTTGGTGCTCTGTGATGACCTAGAGGGGTGGACGGGAGGGAGGAGGCTTAGGAGGGAAAGAGTATCTGTACACATACGGCTGATTCACTTCATTGTACAGCAGAAACCAACACATTGCAAAGCAATTATCCTCCAGTAAAAAAATTGTTTTTAAAGATGAAATCACCCCCTTAGATCGCCCCTGACTTTTCCATTCACAGGGACCTTTCTCACCATCTTTTAAATTCCTTAATACACACATCACATTCTTTAGCCCTTAATTTCTTTCTGTTGTTGTTTAGTCGCTGAGTTGTGTCCGACTCTTTGCGACCCCGTGGACTGTAGCCCACCAGGATCCTCTGTCCATGGGATTCTCCAGGCAAGAGTACCGGAGCGGGTTGCCATGCCTTCCTCCAGGGGATCTTCCTGACCCAGGGACCAAACCCAGGTCTCTTACACTGGCAGGGGAATTCTTTATTCCTCAGCTGCCAGGGAGGCCCTTATCAGTTATTCACTGCTTATTCTTCCTATTGCAATAGAGGTTCCGTGGGAGCGGGAATTGTCCCCGCTGGGAGTCTGTCTACACCTCCCAGGACCTTTGCCTCAAATGAGCAGTTTGTTAGATGGATGAGGGGGAGGGGGTGACCAGTCTCACTTGCCTCCCACCTCTACAAAGCAGAATCTCGCCCTCCCCATCCCCCAACCAGGATGTCTTCCTTCTTCTCCTTTCCCTGAGTAACAGTCCATCCCCCAAGGCTGATTTCATAGAGCTAATTTTAATCAGGATGGTGACTCCCTCCTTCACAGTCAATCTCCAATTAAAATCTCTAATAAGGGTTTCAAAGAGGGAGAAGTCAATATCATGCATGCCTTAAATAAATGGTCTAGGCGGCACTCTGATATCAAAATTACAGAAGGCATTTTGCTATACATATTGCTAAGTAAGAAAGCAAAAGGAAGTGTTAGTTGGTCAGTCATGTCTGACTCTTGCGACCCCATGGACTGTAGCCCGCCAGGCTCCTCTGTCCATGGGATTCTCCAGGCAGGAATACTGGAGCGGGTGGCCATTCCATTCTCCCGGGGATCTTCCTGACCCAAAACCAAAAAAAACAAACCAGAGTAATTGAAAAAGAAGGAAAAAAGGAGGAAGGGGTAAATTAGGAGTTTGGGATTGACATATACACACGGCTGCTGCTGCTGCTGAGTCGCTTCAGTCGTGTCCGACTCTGTGCGACCCCATAGACGGCAGCCCACCAGGCTCCCCCGTCCCTGGGATTCTCCAGGCAAGAACACTGGAGTGGGGTGCCGCTTCCTTCTCCAACGCATGAAAGTGAAAAGTGAAAGGGAAGTCGCTCAGTTGTGTCTGACTCTCAGCGACCCCATGGACTGCAGCCCACCAGGCTTCTCCATCCATGGGGTTCCCAGGCAAGAGGACTGGAGTGGGGTGCCATTGCCTTCTCCAATGTACACACTGCTGCTGCTACTGCTGCTAAGTCGCTTCAGTCGTGTCCGACTCTGTGCGACCCCATAGACGGCAGCCCACCAGGCTCCCCCATCCCTGGGATTCTCCAGGCAGGAACACTGGAGTGGGGTGCCGCTTCCTTCTCCAACGCATGAAGGTGAAAAGTGAAAGGGAAGTCGCTCAGTTGTGTCTGACTCTCAGCGACCCCATGGACTGCAGCCCACCAGGCTTCTCCATCCATGGGGTTCCCAGGCAAGAGGACTGGAGTGGGGTGCCATTTCCTTCTCCACTGCATGAAAGTGAAAAGTGAAAGTGAAGTCACTGAGTTGTGTCCAACCCTCAGTACTATACGTAAAATAGATAATACACACCGATAAATATATGGGCTTCCCTGGGGGCTCAGATGGTAAATATGCCTGCAATGCAGGAGACCCAGGTTCAATCCCTGGGTTGGGAAGACCCCCTGGAGAAGGGAATGGCAACCCACTCCACTCTTTTTGCCTGGAGAATCCCATGGACAGAGGAGCCTGGATGGCTACTGTCCATGGGGTCACAAAGATTGGATACGACCGACCAAGTAACAAAGTATTTCTATTTAGAACACGAAGTTATGTTCAGTGTCTTGTAATGATGTATAAGGGAAAAGAGTCTGAAAAATATATGTGTAATGGAATCACTCTGCTACACATCCAAAACCAACATAACACTGTCAGCTGAGTCTATTCCAACTATGAAAAGAAAAGATTTTCATAACAAAAAAAATGATTTAAAAATCTCTGGGATTCAGAGAAAATTGGGGTATTTGATCCTGAGAAATAAACAGAGATACAGTAGTGTGCACAAAATAGATAAACATCACCTCGGAGTTTAAAGTATGAATGCAGGCACTTTGTGTGGTGAGAAATCAATTTTTTGGTGAAGCAGAAAACTGAGGAGGAAAAAAATGTTTCCAGCAAGCAGAGGAGAGTTTAAAATGCTTATGGGGATAGAACAGCAACTTAGAGACACCGACAACACTCACCAAAGCAAAACTGGAAACAGGATTTCCTACAAGGGAATACGCGCTATATCGACCTGAAACACTAACTATAGAAATAATGAGAGATGAATGTTGGAAGCCAAGAAATAGAAAAAAATGACTACATGCTGAGTTCCCAGTGAAAATTGGAAAGAAAACCAATTCTACACGTGTTCTGGTACCATTGTCCAAAAGATTTAAAAAAAAAAAACAAAACCTCTACAAGTGCTCATGGAAAGATAAGAGTAGCAGAACAAATATGGGTTTGGCTTCATGTCATCTCAGCTGCAAGAAATGACACAATGATATTGGACTGCCAAGCATTCATGAGGGGAAAAAAATAATCATTATTAAAAATTCCACAGTGAAGGTGCTGTAGAATTATCTTTTACTCCCAGAGTAGTGTTCAAATAATTTTCAGTACAGTTAATACAGTTCACAATATTGTACTCAATATCACTGTGGACGGCGACTGCAGCCATGAAATTAAGACACTTGCTCCTTGGAAGGAAAGCTAAGACAAACCTAGACAGCGTGTTAAAACGCAGAGACCTCACTTTGCTGACAAAGGTCCTTATAGTCAAAGCTATAGTTTTCCCAGTGGTCATGTATGGATGTGAGAGTTGGACCATAAAGAAGACTGAGCACCGAACAATTGATGCTTTTGAACTGTGGTGCTGGAGAAGGCTCTTGAGAGTGGCTTGAACAGCAAGGGGATCAAGGCAGTCAATACTAAGGGAAATCAGTCCTGAATATTCATTGGAAGGACTGATGTTGAAGCTGAAACTCCAATACTTTGGGCACCTGATGGGAAGAACTGGTTCATTGGAAAAGACCCTGATGCTGGGAAAGATTGAGGGCAGGAGGAGAAGGGGACGACAGAGGATGAGATGGTTGGATGGCATCACCGACTCAATGGACATGAGTCTGAGCAAAGTTTCAGTAAATTCTGGCGGGTGGTGATGGACAGGGAAGCCTGGCATGCTGCAGTCCATGGAGTCGCAAATAGTTGGATATAACAGTGAATGAACAACAGCGAATTGAGGTCAGTAACCATCCAGTGCTGCAGACTTGGGCTGTGGGGAGGAAACCAGTTTCTAAGTAAACAAATGAATATCCAGCCAGATAGATTTATGCCCTAAATCAAACATTCTTTGCATTATGCAAATTTTTTGCCTACAGAGCAGTTAGAAAGAGTAAAGAGGGTTTGGTTCTTAATCCGCACTTCAAAAAATATCAAAAAACAGGAAGCGAAACAGATTATGATTTACTGAAGTTTTGCAATAATCAGCTCACAGCCAAGTCATTCTTGCTTTCAGATCCTTCAAACCCTGGAACAGGGATAAAATATCTTTAATAGGATTTTCTAATGATGACAAAATAATTTGCATATTCTTCTCTGAGGGAAAAAATCAAAAAAAGTTGATCATTATGTGTTTGATACTTTCCTCTGTAAATTAGTGGCCTTTAAAAGTGGGATGGAACTTCCCAGGTGGCTCAGTGGTAAAGAGTCTACCTGCTAAGCAGGAGATGGGGGTTCTATTCCTGGGTCAGGAAGACCCCCGGGAGAAAGAAATGGTAACCCAGTCCAGTATTCTTGCCTGGAAAATCCCATGGACAGAGGAGCCTGGCAGGCTGCAGTCCACGGGATTGCAAAGAGTCGGGCACAACTTGATGAGTAAAAACAACAGAAAGGGGGGCAGGTCTTCTCACATGAAAATTTGGAATTGAAATCTGTTTTAAGAATGAAAGTATTCAGAGACTTCCTTGCTGGTCCAGTGGCTAAAGCTCCACACTCCCAATACAGGGAGCCCAGGTTTTATCCCCGGTCAAGGGATTAGATTCCACATGCTGCAAGTAAGACATAGCACAGCTAAATAAATAAGTAAAATAATAATAATAATAATCATTACAGTATTTGCTAAAATCCCCTTCACTGGCATGTGCTACCAAAAAAAAAAAAAACAAACAAACAAAATTACAGCTGTTTGGGAAAGAGTTCCAGCCATCCATGCCTCTACTGAAATGCTTTTATCCTTTTCATAATTTCAGAAACTCGGAAGGGTCCCTTGACTTTACGGACGGCCCTTGTGGATACGCCGAAAATGGAAGTGGAGTGATCCAAATCGGCAAGAGAGTAAATTCGCACGCCATCTCTAGAACCGGTGGATCAGTTCCTGGTGAGCGTGCTTGTCTGTGTGACTAAACATTCGTGTGCATCCCATGAACTACTTTGTGAGAAGACATGATTCTTTATATATATATATATTTGTTGTTGTTGTTGTTGTTTTCCTTGTGATGAGAACTCAGGATTTCCTCTCTCAAGAACTTTTAAAAAATACTTTTTATTTATTTTTGGCCGTGCTGAGTCTCTACTGCTGTGCCGGCTTCCCTCTAGTTGCAGAGGAGAGTGGCGGCTACGCTGCAGTTGCCGTGTGCGGCCTTCTCATTGCAGTGGCTTCTGTTGTTACAGAGCCGCTAGCTCACGTGGGCTTCTGTAGTTTGGGCGCACGGGCTTAGCTGCCCCGCAGCATGTGGGATCTTCCCAGACCAGGGATGGGACCTGTGTCCCCTGCATCGGCAAGCAGAGTCTTCACCGCTGGACCACCAGGGAAGGCCCTGGCCCTTAATTATAAATGAGAAAACTGAAGCAGAATGCCTGAGTCAGGTGTCCCTCAGGTCCGACAGTTCGTAAGTGTGGAAGAGTCTGCATGCTCATCCAGACTGTGTGTGGTTGACTCTGTATCAGTTTGTCTCAATATCTGATCGGGTTCCTCATTCTCCACCACCCCCAAATGGTATCTCGTGACCCTGCCCAGCCCTTGGCGGGAATCCTGTAAGGTCAGTTGAGGCACAATCCCCCAACCAGTGACTTTTCCATCCACTGACCCCCACTTGTTCGTTGGCCATAAATACCCTCTTGCCCCTGCCAACTTTGGAGGTGAGTCTGGATCCATAAAAGGTCTCTTTTGCACTATTGCAATGCATGCTAAGTCGATTCAGTCATGTCCGACTCTTTGCAACCCCGTGGAATGTAGCTCACCAGGTTCCTCTGTCCACAGAGTTTTCTAGTCAAGAATATTGGAGTGGGTTGCCGTGCCCTCCTCCAGGGGATCTTCCCCACCCAGGGACTGAACCTACTATTTTCCACATGTCCTTCACTGGCAGGTAGATTCTTTAACATTGATCTGCCAGGGAAGCCCAAATTGTAGTAAACCTGACAGTTAGAGTGGCAATTACAATGCTACTACTTATATTAATTACAGTTGTAGCACTAGTAATAGTTGTAGTAGTGTTTGTAATCTTCGAAGTTGTAGTAACTGTTGTAAGTGTACTCCTGGCAAGTGTGATAGTCACAGTAGGGCTTGTAGCGGGACAATTGTAACAATTGTTGTCCCAGTAGTAATAACTGTAGCAGTGGTTGTGATAGACGTTTTTGTCACAGTAGCAATTGCGGTCGTTAGGCGAGTCATACGAGCTGTGATACTTATCTTTGAGGCAGCCCTGATTGTAATAGCAGTAGGTGTAGCAGTAGCGAAGATTTATTATGACAGCAATTGCGATAAGAACAGTAGTCTCTGGAGTAGGTGTTGTTCTAGTAGGGAGCAGTTTTGTGGGAGCTACAGCAGCAGCAGTGGTTTTGGTGGTCATCGTTTTAGTCATCAGAAGTGCTGTGCTTGTCATAGTGAGAGAAACAGCTGCAGGAGTGCGTATTCGTAAAGTTACTGCAGCAGCGATAAGACTTGCAGAACCAGCCATAGTCGTTATAGCAGTTGGTGTCACAGCGGCAGAGGCAACCATAACCTGTGGGCCAGTCGTGCGGTAGTCCTGATTTCCGTAGTCGTCGTAGCAGGGCTCACAACTGAAGCAGCGCTAATGTTAGCAGGCGTCATAGTGGTCGATGTTACAATTGTAGTGGAGAGCCTAACACCACACAACTGAGCGACTTCACTTTCACTTTTCACTTTCATGCATTGGAGAAGGAAATGGCAACCCACTCCAGTGTTCTTGCCTGGAGAATCCCAGGGACGGGGGAGCCTAGCGGGCTGCAGTCCGTGGGGTCACAGAGTCGGAGACGACTGAGCGACTTCACTTTCACTTTTCACTTTCATGCATTGGAGAAGGAAATGGCAACCCACTCCAGTGTTCTTGCCTGGAGAATCCCAGGGACGGGGGAGCCTGGCGGGCTGCCGTCTTTAGAATCGCACAGAGTCGGACACGACTGAAGCGACTTAGCAGCAGCAGGAGCAGCAGTGATTGTATTAGTACTAATGCTGTCAATTCCCTGGTGGCTCAGATGGTAAAAGCGTCTGCCTACAAAGCGCGAGACCCAGGTTCAATCCCTCGGTCGGGAAGATCCTCCGGAGAAGGCAGTGGCAAGCCACTCCAGTATCCTTGCCTGGAAAATCCCATGGACGGAGGAGCCTGGCAGGCTACAGTCCGTGGGGTTGCAAAGGGTTGGCGACGACTGAGCCACTTCCCAACAACGACAAATGCTGTCACAGTTGTAGCACGAGTAATATCTTCAGTAGCATCTATAAGCACACTAGTCATCGTAATGGTTACAACTGCAGTAGGAAGTGTGGTAGCTGTAGTAGTGGTTGTAATAGCAGTTTTTGTAGCAGTAGCAAGTGATGTCATTGTGGTTGTCACAGGAAGTTGGGATAGGAACAGCTGTAGCAGTGCTAATTGTTAGAGCAGTAGCAAGAATTACAGTAGTTGTGAAAGCCATGTCTACTCCAGTAGTGTCTAGTACTGATGGTCACCGTAGCACCATTTGCTGTAGCATAAGTTGTAGCAGTGGCGACGATTGTACTGGTTGTCATTGTTGTCACTGGAATCGTTGTCCTTGGAGTGATAGTAGTAGCAGTTGTAGTGGTCCAAATTATGCAGTCGGTATAGTAGTAATTACAGTAATAATTACGGCAGCCGCAGCAGCAGTAAGTGATGTAGCAGTGATGTCACCGTTGTGGTGGGAATATCTGTAATACTAATTATAGCACTGCTCACTGCTGCACTAGTGCTGGTCGCACCAGTAGCAGGAACAGTTGCTGTAAATGTTACGGTTGTCATAGTAAAGCTAATAATGATAGCAGTCGTTGCTCTGGTCCTAGTTGGCACAGTCGTGCAACACTAGTCACTCTTGTACCAGTCATAGCAGCAGTCGTCATGGTAACAGTTGCCACTGTAGTCGTAAAGCTCACAGTTGCAGTAGTCATTGCTCTGGTCCTAGCTGGCACAGCCGTGTAACAGTCGTCACTATGATACCGGTCATAGTCACTATGATAGCTGTCATAACAGCAGTCGTCATGGCGGTAGTCATTGCTCTGGTCAGTTGGCACAGTCATTAACAGTCGTCACTATGATACAGGTCATAGCAGCAGTCGTCATGGCAGTAGTCATTGCTCTGGTCCTAGTTGGCACAGTCGGGTAACAGTCGTCACTATGATACCAGTCATAGCAGCAGTCGTCATGGTAAAGGTTACGGTTGTAGTCGTAAAGCTAACAGTTGTAGTAGTGATTTCACTAGGTCTAGTTGGCATAGTCGGGTAACAGTCGTCACTATGATAGCTGTCATAGCAGCAGTCGTCATGGTCAAGGTTGCCGCTGTAGTCGTAAAGCTAACAGTTGTAGTAGTGATTTCACCAGGTCTGGTTGGCATAGTCGGGTAACAGTCGTCACTATGATACCAGTCACAGTCACTATGATAGCTGTCATAGCAGCAGTCTTCATGGTCAAGGTTGCCACTGTAGTCATAAAGCTCACAGTTGCAGTAGTCATTGCTCTGGTCCTAGTTGGCACAGTCGGGTAGCAGTCATCACTATGATACCGGTCATAGTCACTATGATAGCAGTCATGGCAGCAGTCGTCATGGCGGTAGTCATTGCTCTGGTCCTAGTTGGCACAGTCGGGTAACAGTCATCACTATGATACTGTTCATAGTCACTATGATAGCAGTCATGGCAGCAGTCGTCATGGCGGTAGTCATTGCTCTGGTCCTAGCTGCAGTAGTTGCTGTGCTCGTACAGTGGTTTCCACGCCAGTATCACTGACAACAGTCCTCCACGTAAACCGTGCTGAGGATCTGGTCTGGCTGTAGGAAGTTTCCCCCTCACAAACTCAGTGGATCCTCACGGTGACTGTGTGTGACCCGTCACCTCCTCTGAGCGGCTTCGTGACCTGCCCATGCTTGCACAGCTTTACCCAGAAGAGGCTCACCCCTGCATCTTCTGTGCTTTGTAGACAGCAGAGATAAGGAACAAAAACCCACTTTCCACAAAATAAACAGAAAAAACCAAAGCCACACAAAAGGAGGGGGTATTCTTCCTGTCCTCAAAGAATTCTCCTAGAAGCACAAGTGTAAAGCAGTTATCCTCCAATTAAAAACAAACAAACAAACAATCTCCAACCCTGAGGTCATCATCTCCAGGAGGAACAAGCCAAGAGGTCACCTCCAAACACATGCACCTTCAAGATGATGCACATGGGTCTATATTTAGAGTCTGTCCAGGAGGAAACTCTAGAGTTTTTCTTTGCCATGAAAGAGACGCTCGAATGGAAGGACTGTGACAAACCGTTGAGAAGACGGTTTAAACACGGGGCACCTTGCCACCAAACTCCATTTCTCATTAGGACCGGACTCTTGTCCAGATGGGACTCGGCACAGCTTGGCAATTTCTTCCTTCACCCCTGCACAGCTGTCCTGACCGTAGTGACTGCAGTTAGGGAGCCCCAGGGAGCTTTTCAGCCTGATGATGCTTTAAAGCCAAGGTCCCCAACCTATTTTTTGGCGTCAGGGACTGGTTTCACAGCAGATGGATGTTTCCACAGATCGGGGAGTTGGGGGAAGGTTTCGGGATGATTCAAGCACAAGACATTTTTTCCATGCACTGTATTTCTGTTGTTAGGACATCAGCGCTGAACATCAGGCATTGGATCATGGAGGCTGGGGACTCCAGGAGTCACAGCATCTCTGGGATCAGAGCTTGTCTTCAGAACTTGACGGAAAACCCACTTGCATCCCCATTTGGTATCTGGCGTGTACAACCAGCCCAGGCGTGGAATCCCCAGTCCCACCCGTGCAGGCTGCCACATGGCGGCCCCATCGCTTTGTGCCCGGCACTGGGTCTTTTGTGGGGCCGCCTCCCTGACACAGCTTGCATCTTCTCAACGCAGGTCGCTTACGACTTAGATCCCGTCTCTGGTTTCCACCAGGATGGCAGGTGCTGTGACCCTCATGGGACTTTAGGGAGCGCCATTTTCAGGCAAGCCAAGCTGTGCTTTCTTCTGTTTGTTTTGTAAAACAGATACATTTTATTGAAGTGTAGTTGACTTACAATGATTCAGGTGCCCAGCCAGGTGATTCAGTTGTACAAATACACACCTATATTATTTTTGAAACTATTTTCCATTGTGAGTTATTATAAGATATTGCCTATAGTTCCCTGTGCTATACACTAAACCTCCATTGCTTGTTGCAGAGCTATTTTTTAATTAGAAATTTGGCATTCTATTCATACTAAATCAAATGAGTGGAATCAAAATGTCATGAGTTTTTAGTTAGGCAAAAATTTCCAAGTTTTCTAAAACATATATATTATACATGTTTATCTGTAATATGTAAACACTTTTCTACTACACTTAATAAAGGCTTGAGTTCAGTTCAGTCACTCAGTCGTGTCTGACTCTTTGTGACCCCATGGACTGCAGCATGCCAGGCCTCCCTGTCCTTCACCAACTCCCAGAGTTTACTCAAACTCATGTCCATTGAGTCAGTAATGCCATCCAACCATCTCATCCTCTGTTGTCCCCTTTTCCTCCTGCCCCCAATCCCTCCCAGCATCAGAGTCTTTTCCAATGAGTCGGTTCTTCCATTCAGGTAGCCAAAGTTGTGGACCTTTAGCTTCAGCATCAGTCCTTCCAATGAATATTCAAGAATGATTTCCTTTAGGATGGACTGGTTGCATCTCCGTGCAGTTCAAGGGACTCTCAAGAGTCTTCTCCAACACCACAGTTCCAAAGCATCAATTCTTGGGGCACTCAGCCTTCTTTATGGTCCAACTCTCACATCCGTGCATGACTACTGGAAAAACCATAGCTTTCACTAGATGGATCTTTTGTCAGCAAAGTGAGGTCTCTTGTATCACACGTACAGACATAGAAACATACATGCCCATCACCACACGTACACACAGACATAGACACATGTATGAATGCACCTTATGTCTATTCAGCTTTATTAAAAGCACAACTATTGGGACTTCCCCTGGTGGTCCAGTGGGTAAGAATCTGCCTTGCAGTGCAGGGACACAGATTTCCACCCCTGGTCCAGTTAGATCCCACCTGCCACAACGCAACTTAGCTCGTGCAGAACTCCTAAAATCCACACGGCTGGAGCCCATGCTTCACAAGTTACCACAATGAGAAGTCCATGCCCCTCAGCTGGAGAGGAGCCCCCCCCCCACCCTTTTCTGCAACTAAAGACAGCCCCTGTGCAGAAATGAACACCCATCACAGCCAAAAATTAAACAATAAATCTTTTCTTAAAAAACGCATAACTATTAAAGTACAGTCAGTAGAAGTATATTTTGTATCTACTCATTGGACAACCTGTCTCGATGTCTTTAGAAATCACTGGACAACCTGTTTCATATTTTGAAATATTTATGCTATTTCATTATATACACGTTTCCCCGCACAAGTAGGATCAGAAAGCTTGTCCTTTTGTGTCCCAACATAGGCAAAGTGGGGACATTCAGAAGACAACAATCAATTATCGCATGCCCCCCATAGGGCCATGACTCAGCGGTAAAAGAATCTGCTGGCCGTGCAGGAGACTGCCTGCAATTCAGGAGACGTGGGTTCGATCCCTGGGTCAGGAAGATCCCCTGGAGAAGGAAATGGCCACCCACTCCAGTATTGTGGCCTGGAGAATTCCCTGGACAGAGGAGCCTGGTGGGCTACAGCCCATGGGGTCACAAGGGTCAAACACGAGTTAGTGACTAAACTGCCACCACCCTCAAAGGACAAGCTTCCTGCATTTGGTACCATTACTAATGTGATGTCTTTTTCTTTCTTTGTCCTGGACCCCTGTCCACAGCCCCCTGGGATGGGAGACACATGCCTTTAGGTATCACACACTCAGAATGAAGTGAACTCAAACATCCAGGCTGCCCATGACTTTTCAAGTTGAAACGTGAAATTAACCCACATGGGTCTTCCACAATTTCCTTTTTCCTCTAATTGGTGAGAAAGATGGGTTCTTGGAAAAAGTGAGACAAGTCAGAAATTAAGGATAAAGAGAAAGCATTGGTGTGCATTCTTTTTCTTTGTTGGTGGTTTAGTCGCTAAATTGTGTCCAAACTCTTGCAATCCCATGGACGGTAGCCCACCAAGCTCCTCTGCCCATGAGATTCTGCAGGCAGGAATGCTGGAGTGGGTTGCTGTTTCCTCCTCCAGGGGATCTTCCCTCCTCCAGATCATCTTGCTGACTTAGGGATCGAACCCAGGTCTCCCGCATTGTGGGCAGCTTCTTTATCATCTGAGCCCCCAGAGAGAAGTCACATCCTTCACTGCTGGACCACCAGGGACGTCCCAGCCATTCTATTTAGGGTTTCCCCCCACTTCCTGTCCTGAAAAGGCTAGTGAATCCTCGGTGGGTTGATTTTGTTCTCATCTTTTGCTTGCTTTAAAATTTTGGAAAAGTGAGTTGTCAGCTGATGGATTTTTGCGTTTGAAATAAGGGTCCAGGTGTCTGTCTACAAGATCACTCCGCTGCACTCAGAGGTGAGAAAAGGGGAGGAAGGGGTATGGGAAGAGTAATAGCTGGGGAAAGAGAGACAGGAAATTCGGGCAAAAGGCAGGCATTCTGTCACCCAGTGGCTGATTGCCCATGTTAAGCCGTAAAATCCTTTAGCCCTACTTGCCAAGTGGCAGATGTTGAGTTTCTGGCTGTACCTGGGAGCGGTTCTGGGCTGGAATCCTGACAGTTGGGTCACCTGTCACCCCTTCAGGTATACTGCCTCATGCCAGCCGGCGGTGGACGCGGGTGTTATGTCTGCCAGAGTTCTGCAGGGAAACACAGTCGGTAGGATCCATCCACCCACCTATCTATCTATCCAACCATCGTACCTATTTATCTATCTGTGTGTCTGTCCATACATCCATCTATCCATCAGTCATATCTATCCATTCATCCATCATATCCATCCATCCATCCATCCACCTATCTATCTATCCATCCATCGTATCTACTTATCCACCTGTGTGTCTGTCCATCCATCCATCAGTCATATCAATCGATCCATCCATCATATCCATCCACCAATCCATCCATCCTATCTATCCATCCATCCTATCTATCCACCCATCCATCATATCTCTCTATCCATCCATCCGTCATATCTATCCATCCATCCCTCAGTCATATCTATCCATTCATCCATCATCTCTATCCATCCATGCATGCATTATATTCTCTCTACCCATCTATCATCTCTCTCTATCCATCATCCATCAATCATATGTCTGTCTATCCATCTATCCATCAGTGATATCTGTCTGCATATCCATCCATCCATCAGTCATATCTATCCATCCATCATATCTATCCATCCGTCAGTCATATCTATCCATCCATCCATCCATCATATCTGTCTTATCTCTGTCTCTGTCTGCCCATCTATCCATCCATGTCTACTATTTCCCTGTCAATCATCTATGTATCACCCATCTACCTATTAACTGTCGACATCTATCTCTGCTGCTGCTGCTGCTAAGTCGCTTCAGTCGTGTCCGACTCTGTGCGACCCCAGAGATGGCAGCCCACCAGGCTCCCCCGTCCCTGGGATTCTCCAGGCAAGAACACTGGAGTGGGTTGCCATTTCCTTCTCCAATGCATGAATGTGAAAAGTGAAAGTGAAGTCACTCAGCTGTGTCAGACTCTTCGCAACCCCATGGACTGCAGCCCACCAGGCTTCTCCGCCCATGGGATTTTCCAGGCAAGAGTACTGGAGTGGGGTGCCATTGCCATCTCTGTTCATCTATATGAATATGTATAATGTTATCTGTATATATATTATCTACCTATTAATCATCTATCTATATCTGTACCTATACCTATATCTGTCATCCATCTATCCATCCATCTGCCTATCATCTATCTATCTCTGTCAACCTATCTGTCTGTGTCTATTATCTGTCTCCATATCTATCAACCATCTGTCCATCTATATCAATACCTCCATCTGTTTACCTATCTGTATCTATTACCTACCTACCATCTGTCTATATCTTTACCTATTGTTGTTCAGTTCCTAAGTCACATGCAACTTTTTGTGACCCCATGGACTGCAGCACACCAGGCCTCCCTGTCCATCACCAACTCCCAGAGCTTGCTCAAACCCATGTCCATCGAGTTGGTTATGCCATCCAACCATCTCATCCTCTGTCGTCCCCTTCTCCTCCTGCCTTCAATCTTTCCCAGTGTCAGGGTCTTTTCCAATGAGTCGGCTCTTTGCATCACGTGGCTCAAGTATTGGAGCTTCAGATTTATTATCAGTCCTTCCACTGAATATTCAGGCTTGATTTCCAAAGAGAGCTTTATTTTTAAGGAATTAGCTCATGCAGTCGTGGAAGCTGACAAGTCAAACACCTTCCAGGTAGACCAGCAGGCTGAAGACCTCAAGAAAGAGCTGATGTTTCAGCTGAAGAGGCCCAGACAACATCTGCTGGCAGGATTCCTTTTTTTTTTTTTTTTTTGTTCAGGGCAGATCAACCCTTAGGCTATTGCCGCCTTCAACAGATTAGACGAGGCCCACCACATCGGGGAGAGCAGTCTGCTTTACTCAGAGTTCACTGGGTGAAATATTCATCTTGTACCAAAAAAAAAAAAAAAAAAAAACGTCCAGAATTATGTCTGATTGCCTCTGGGGACTGCAGCTCAGCCACATTTACCAATAAAACCAGCCATCACAGATCTGCGCCCAATTCAGGGAAAGAAAGAGAGAGAGAGACCCATGATAAAATGACTGAAGTCTTACCTGGGGATAGGAGCTAGCACCTCTCAAACAGAAACTTCATAGCTGTGCCTTCCTTCCACACTCGACAGGGGTCTGCCTCACTGACTAAAGTTTCCCTGCCAAGCTAAATGCTAGCTGGAATTTCCCCGCCTTTCTGCCTCCTCTACCTGGCATTTTCGAGCTGCTTCAAGGTACACCCCTCACTGCCTGTTGTTTACCCTCATGGACGCAGGGTTCAGCCTTCCTTACAAAGTCTGAAAAATATGATGACATCCTGGTGCATTTTGGGACACAAATACTTTTCATCAGTGGATTATTTTTGGACAAACAAGACAAAAGATATGAGAGACATTGAGGCATCTCAAACTTGTCTGTATACCCAATTCTCTGGGAACCTTGTGAAAATACAGATTGTAATCCAGCAGGTCTGAGTTGAACTGAGGTTTTCACATTTCAAACGAGCTCTCAGGTGAGATCAGTGATGTTGGTCCATGGACCACATTTATACCATCAAGGTATAGACTTTTGGGCTTCCCTCGTGGCTCAGCAGTAAAGAATCCGCCTGCCAAGCAGGAGGTGTGCATTCAAACTCTGCGTCAGGAAGCAGGAGGTGTGGGTTTGATCTCTGGGTTGGAAAGATCCCCCCCGAGAAGGAAATGGCAACCCCCTCCAGTATTCTTGTCTGGAGAATCCTATGGACAGAGGAGCCTGATGGGCTGCAACCCCTGGGGTCACAGTCAGACACGACTTAGTAACTAAGCAACAACAAACAGATCTTTACATTTAGAAAGGGATGTAAAAGTCGCTGAGTTGTGTCCGACTCTTTTTGGAACCCAGTCCATGGGATTCTCCAGGCCACAATACTGGAGCGGATAGCTATTCCCTTCTCCAGGGGATCTTCCCGACCCAGGAATTGAACCATGGTCTCTCGCATTGCAGGCGGATTCTTTACCAGCTGATTCACCAGGGAAGCCCAGACACATTTAGAAAACCAGGACCCAAACAAGCCTCTTGATTTCTTGTTTGTATGAGACTTCATCACCTGAGCTTCTATAAGCCGTTGGGTATCATCAAAGCAAGGTGTTGGCCCAGCACCCGGAGGCCTGGTACTCGGGAAGGTTGTGGCCAGCCCGGGTGTCTTTCTGGGATGTTAGCCTCCTGTCATGAACCAAAAAGCTCATTCACCGCATGAGAGAATGTTGTGACCCGTGCCTGCACACTCCCAAGGCTTCGACAAAATTATTCAAATGCTGGTGGCTCAGATGGTAAAGAATTCCCCTGCAATGCAGGAGACCCAGGTTCGATCCGTGGGTCAGGAAGATCCCCTGGAGGAGGTCATAGCAACCCACTCCAGTATCCTTGCCTGGAGAATCCCACAGACAGAGGAGCCTGGCGGGGCTACAGTCCATGAGGTTGCAAAGAGTCAGACGTGACTGAGCGACTCACGCTTTCACGCTATTCAAACGCACTCATATTGCAGCGTGAAAAGCAAGGAGCAAGGTGGCCAGGAGGGACACTCAGGTAGACAGATTCCCACCCACTCTCAAGGTCCAGGCACACAGAACCCCTCATAGCACCCAGCTGCCACTCCAGCCCATTGACTGGTTGGTTGACAGCCAGCCCGAGGGCTCCCGCGTGTGCTCCACTCCTGTCTGGGCGGGGCGGTTTCTGTATTGCATTTCTTTCTTTGCAGGGCTGTGCTGGCTCTTCATCGCTGTGTGCGGGCTTTCTCGCATTGGCATTGAGTGTGGGCTCCTCTCTAGTTGTCTTGCACGGGCTTTTCATTGCGGTGACTTCTGTTTGCAGCTTTTTCGAGCTCTAGAACACAGGCTCAGCAGTTGTGGCACACGGGTTTAGTTGCTCTGAGGCCTGTAGGATCTTCCCGGACCAGGGATCGAAGCCGGGTCCCCTCCCTGCGTTGGCAGGCAGGTTCTTATCTACTCCACCACCAGGGAAGCCCACAGAACGATTTCAGTTGCACTGGTTTTGAAGTGGGGGGGGGGTGTCGCATGGAAGAGACAAGCAGGAGGCTTCGCTGTGTGGATAGACAAAGGCCATTTGCCTTTTCAGTAAAGAAAGGAAGCTGCAGGGGTCAGGCTCTCGGCCACTGCAGCTGCCCCCAAGGGTGTACCCTCGGGGGACTCAGGGTGGAGAAAAACAGGAGCCTGGCCCCAGAGCGCTGAGGTGCCCATCAAAGGAATGATTTCAATGAGCCCAGACTCTTGCAGCTTCCCAGACACAGAAAAGCCCTAAACTCATTCACTGGAGATGTTTCTACTTTGTGACCTGCATAGTAATCTTTTTATTTCAATTACATGCATTTTTGGTTTGTCTGTTTTTGCAAAAATTCATATACATCCTGGCCCCTCCCATACCTCTTTGGGACAGACCCTCCAAGCTCTCTGAGAGGCTGTTTCCTAGGCTAGAGTCCTCAGTAAAGTCATCAAAGGAGATCAAACCAGTGCATCGTAAAGGAAATCCATCGTGAATATTCACTGGAAGGACTGATGCTGAAAGTTCAATCCTTTAGCACCTGATGCAAAGAGCTGACTCACTGGAAAAGACCCTGATGCTGGGAAAGACTGAAGGCCGGAGGGGAAGGGGACAACAGAGGATGAGATGGTTGGATGGCATCACAGACTCAATGGACCTGAGTGTGAGTAAACTCCGGGAGATGGTGAAGGACAGGGAGGCCTGGTGTGCTGCAGTCCATGAGGTTGCAAGGAGTCAGATACAATTTGGTGACTGAACCGCAACAACAAAGTCATTAAATAAAGCAGATTTTTCTACTTTGAAGTTGTGCGTTCTTTTTTTTCAGTTAACTCCTGATTGCACAGAGCAAATCCATGACCAAATTCAAAGGAGGGAAAACAAGTCAGAATTTGGTGGGCTGAGTGGAAATCTATCTAGGTTTATATGGATCAAGTCATGGCCAGACCTGAGTTGTGAGCCCATGTACCTGGCACAGATAAACTGAAGAGTCCTAATATTTACCCCACTTCCTAGTCCTCTAGTTTCCAAAATAACGCACGTGAAAATTAAATTATATTAGCTGTATAGGATAATAGGGTTTCCCCAGTGGCCCAGTGGTAAAGAATCCTGCCAATGCAAGAGACATGGGTTCGATCCCTGGGTTGGAAAGATCCCCTGTGGGAGGGCACGGCAACCCATTCCAGTATTCTTGTCTGGAGAATCCCCATGGACAGAGGAGCCTGACGGGCTACAGTCCACGGGGTCACAGAGAGTCAGACAGGACTGAGCAACCGACACTTATAAATATGTATATTGAATGAATTTGGTTATATTTATACAAAACCATGTAAGTATATATATATATGATTTCAAAAACTAAGGGAGAATAAACCTATATGACTCCACACGTTGCTCCAAAACTGAGAATAAATTCCTGCTGTTTTGTCTTCCGTGACATGTCAGAT
The DNA here is from genome assembly GCF_001704415.2 of Capra hircus. NCBI lineage: Eukaryota > Metazoa > Chordata > Mammalia > Artiodactyla > Bovidae > Capra > Capra hircus. The sequence continues at coordinate 277,031 of NW_017189541.1, read as the reverse complement.
CTTAGTTCCCCAAAGTCGCACCCCCTGCATTGAAAGGTGAACTGTTCACTCCTGGACTGTCAGGAAGTGCCAATTCCTGCTGTTTTAAACTACCAGCTTTGGGGTGTTTTATTACAACAGCCCCTGGAAACAAATGCCCCACCTAGACATCTCAGCAGAGAGAAATCTCACAGAAACACACATGCAGGAGCTAGGAGTTCCCCAGTGGCCCAGCGGTAAAGGACCTGCCTGCAACGCAGGAGACACGCATTCGATCCCTGGGTGGGGAAGAGCCCCTGCAGGAGGGCATGGCAGCCCACTCTAGTATTCTTGCCTGGAGAGTCCCACGGACAGAGGAGCCTGGCGGGCTGCAGTCCATGGGGTCGCAAAGAGTCGGAAACGACTAAGCAACAACTCAGGCGTAGCTGCCTGATAGGATATACGTTAGTGATTTAAGTGCTTGTGATGAGCAACAAGAACAGTCCGAATACAGATTTCTCTGTGTTTCCTGGGAGCTGCCTGCAGCAGGAGGCGTGGGGGATGGGTGTGTGCAGGCAGGTTTGCTTTGGAAGTCTTTCCGGTGTGGTTTCCAAACCTCTCCAATGAAAGCCTCACCAGGACTTCGAAGCTGGTGGGGAAATGGTGCTGTGATTCCAGATGGCTCCAGAGCTGTGCAGGCCACACGTGTTAACCGTTAAGTCTAAGGAAACAGGGAGCCCTTACTTGGATCCCACTGGACCCACGCCCAAAAGACGGCTGGAGGGTGCTTAACACAGAAAGCAAGGGGAGAAGCCCGCATACCCTGCTGTGGGCACAAAACTCTTTTTCTTTTGCGTTCTATGCTCATTCACTAATATTCCTCTTAGGAAGCGTCAACTGAAACAAACAAAAAAAGCACAGCCTGAGAGTTGTGACTTAACATTTTTCTTGTTCCATCCCTCAGTCGTGTCCGACTCTTTGTGACCCCATGGACTGCAGCATGCCAAGCCTCCCTGTCCATCACCAATTCCCGGAGTTCACCCAAATTCACGTGCATCGAGTCAGTGATGCCATCCAGCCATCTCATCCTCTGGCATCCCCTTCTCCTCCCGCCTTCAGTCTTTCCCAGCATCAGGGTCTTTTCCAAAGAGTCAGTTCTTAGCATCAGCTGCCCCAAGTATTGGAGTTTCAGCTTCAGCATCAGTCCTTCCAGTGAACATGCAGGCTTGATGTCCTTCAGGATGGACTGGTTGGATCTCCTAGCTGTCCACGGGACCCTCAAGAGTTTTCTCCAGCACCACGGTTTACATAGCGTCTTTTCTAGTCGATTTATCACTTGTCCTTTTGAACATAAAGTGTTCCTCACTGTGACAGCTGCAGGCATTTGGGACCGCAGTTGGTGGGCAGTCTCAGGGGCTCTCCATGGGAATGAAGGTGGTTCTCTCACCAGATGGTGTGGTAGGACCCGAGTTCTGTTCAGAGCAGCTTACGATATGCCTCATCAGTAGGACCCTGCAGGAGCTTCTTGAACTGAGTTTCTGTGTCAAGTCCAGATTTGATGTGTGCGTGCTAAGTTGCTTTAGTCGTGTCCGAGTCACTGCGACCCTATAGAGTGCAGCCCCACCAGGCTCCTCCGTCCAGGGGAGTCTCCAGGCAAGAATACTGGAGTGGGTTAGGGGATCTTCCCGACCTGGGGACGGAACCCGCGACTCTTAAGTCTCCTGCATTGGTAGGTGGGTTCATTTACCACTACGCCACCCAGGAAGCTCCAGTCCCATCAAAGCCCAGGTTTGATGTTTGATAGAAGGCAATGGCACCCCACTCCAGTACTCTTGCCTGGAAAATCCCATGGACGGAGGAGCCTGGTAGGCTGCAGTCCATGGGGTCACTAAGAATCGGACACAACTGAGCAACTTCACTTTCATGCATTGGAGAAAGAAATGGCAACCGACTCCAGCATTCTTGCCTGGAGAATCCCAGTAACAGCGGAGCCTGGTGGGCTGCCGTCTCTGGGGTCGCACAGAGTCGGACACGACTGAAGCAACTTAGCAGCAGCAGCAGCGAAATCAGTGCATGCCACGTAGAAATGACGTTACACCGCAGTCACCTCGGTGTGGCTCGCTTGATCGTTATGCCCTCCTTGGCTTGACTACTTTCCTCCTTTGTCTGACCTCCCCACCCCTTGCCCTGCATGAGAGCCCCTTCCCCTTCCCTGCATTCGATCCTCAACCCAGGCTCTGCTTTGGGAAAACGGTCAGTGGAGACACATGACTTCCTCTGATGGAGCTTAAGGTGGTGGGCGGGTGGGGTCCACTCTCATCCTCTGGGAATCCCCTGCCATTTCCCTGAGCAGAGACCTGCCTTCCAGTGCAAGCCCTGTGTCTTTCAGCTCTGTTGATCGCTGAAACCCTCTGGAGTCACAAGGTGGGGGTCTGCAGAAGTCCCACAGCCCCGCCGGTCACTAAGGCACTTGTTCGTTGTTGTTCAGTGGCTCAGTCAAGTCCAGCTCTTTGCAACCCCATGCACTGCAGCCCGCCAGGCTCCTCTGTCCGTGGGGTTCTCCAGAGAATACTGGAGTGGGGTGCCATGCCCTCCTCCAGGGGATCTTCCTGACCGAGGGATGGAACCTGGTCTCCCGCACTGGCAGGCAGACTCTTTACCACTGAGCACCAGGCAAGCCCTGGGCACACGGAGTATAAACAGCCCACCCCCCACACCTGTGCCCCAAACCACCCTGGGAAATCGTTTACGCCATTTCTCACAGCATCTCCACGATAGTCCCCTCCCGTCACCTTGACGGGGCTGGCTCGGTAGTTCTTCCTGCTCCTCGGCCAGTTTCTGTCCTGTGTGACCTCCCCGGGCTTTGCCCAAATTTGCCCAAGTTCACGTCCATCGAGTCTGCGATGCCACCCAACCATCTCATCCTCTGCTGCCCCCTTCTCCTCCCGCCTGCAATTTTTCCCAGCATCAGGGTGTTTTCCAGTGATGTTTGGGCTGGCTCCGGGAGATGGCGAAAGGACAGGGAAGCCTGGTGTGCTTCAGTCCTCAGGGGTCGCAAAGAGTCAGACACGACTTGCCCATTGAACAGCAAATGACCTCCGTACCTACTCTGCTAGAGCCCCCGTCCCAGCCTGTGTGCAGCTCACAACCCAGGCTGAGTTTCTGGAAGCAGGACGGTGGAGATGGGATGCGTCCACCTGCTGTGCCGAGAACAGTCTGTGATGATGCCGGAGACAGGGCTGGCCCGTGTCGGGTGCGGAGGATGTCTGAGCAGAGGAGGAGCATCTGAGCATCCCGGAGACAGAGGTGGGTGGGGAGAAGCACCCTCTGGGGCTTTGATGAGCCACATGCATACACAGAGGGAGTATGTGCGCTTGTCTGGCCTTCTCCTTCCCTGAGGAGCGGTTCCTGATGACTCTGTGTCTTCTCACTTTGCCATCTCCGCTTCTCCGCCTTGACACCCGTCACCGCGGTCTGGCTCACTGACACCACTGCACCATGGAAGGCTTTTGTGGAGCGTGGTGCAGGCGTCAGACACTCAGCCAGGCACCGGGCAGACAGAAATGAGCCCTTGCTGGAGCTGCAAGATGTGATGAACAGATGCCAAGATCATCAGGATGTGCTGTATAACGGCACCAGGTCTGTCTCCTGTGAGTGTGAGTTTGGGGAAACAGAACTTGTCAATCTTTGCTGAGGAGTGGGGTTTTTTTTTGTTTTTGTTTTCTGAACTTTTTATTTTGTATCAGGTGAGAAGGAAATGGCTAGCCCCTGCAGTATTCTTGGCTGGAGAGTCCCATGGATGGAGGAGCCTGGTGGGCTACAGTCCACGGGGTCACAAAGAGTCAGACATGCCTTAGCAACAACACTTTCAATGTAACACTTCCATTCTCCCCCAAACTCCCCTCCCATCCAGGTGTGACATTGAGCAGAGTTCCCTGTGCTGGACAGCAAGACCTTGCTGGTTCTCCGTGTTAAATGCAGCAGTGTGTCCATGTCCATCCCAGACTCCCTGACTGTCCCTTCCCCCATCCTTCCCCCCCCCCCCACCCCGGGAACCATAAGGTTATTACAGAGTATTGAGCAGAGTTCCCTGTGCTGGACAGCAGGTCGTTGTTGGTTCTCCGTGTTAAATACAGCAGTGTGTCCATGTCCATCCCAGACTCCCTATCCCTTCCCCCTGTCTTTCCCCGCCGGCAACAGTAAGTTTGTTCTCTAATAAGTCTGTGAGTCTCTTTATGTTTTGTAAGTTCATTTGTGTCCTTTATTTTTACAGTCCACATATAATGGATGTTATGTGATATTTCTCCTTCTCTGTCTGACTTTATGAGTAGTTTTTTTTTAAATTTTTAATTTTATGATAAGGACTTTACAATATTGTGATGGTTTTTGCCATAGGCCAGCATGAATCAGCCATAGGCATACATATGTCCCCTCCCTCCTAACCTCCCCAACCCGCCTCCCCACCCCACCCTTCCAGATTGAGAGCACCGGCTTTGGGTGCCCCGCTTCATACATCAAACTCCCACCGGCCTAGTTGAAGTATGGTTGACTTACAATATTGTATTAGTTTATACATGAATCTAACACAATATTGTAAGGCAACCACACTTCAATATTGTGTTAGATTCATGTGTTAGTTTATACATAAATCGGAGAAGGCAATGGCACCCCACTCCAGTACTCTTGCCTGGAAAATCCCATGGACGGAGGAGCCTGGTGGGCTGCAGTCCATGGGGTCGCTGAGAGTTGGGCACGACTGAGCGACTTCACTTTTCACTTTCATGCATTGGAGAAGGAAATGGCACCCACTCCAGTGTTCTTGCCTGGAGAATCCCAGGGACGGGGGAGCCTGGTGGGCTGCCGTCTACGGGATCGCACAGAGTCGGACACGACTGAAGCGACTTAGCAGCAGCAGCAGGATACATGAATCAGTTCAGTTCAGCCACTCAGTCGTGTCTGACTCTGTGCGACCCCATGGACTGCACTGCGCCAGGCCTCCCTGTCCATTACCAACTCCCGGAGCTTGCTCAAACTCATGTGCATCCAGTGGGTGATGCCATCCAACCATCTCATCCTCTGTCGTCCCCTTCTCCTCCCGCCTTCAATCTGTACATGAATATATACGTATATTTTGGGGGTTCTCTTCCATTGTAGATTATCAGTATGGTTCCCTGTGCTGCACCAGTGCGTCCTTGTTGTTAACTTTATACACAGCAGTGCGTATCCGCTAAATCCAAACTCCTCAGTTCATCCCCTCCTGCCCCTGTGGGGACCACAAGCTTGTTTTCTGTATGTGTGAGTCTGTTTGCGTTTTGTGTATCAGCTCACTTCTACTACTTTCTAGAGTCTACATGTAAGTGATGTATTTGCCTTCCTCTGACTTACTTCAGTCAGTAGGATGATCCCTGGGTTCAGCCACGTTGTGGCAAATGGCACGGCTTCCTCCTCTGTCGTGGCTGCGGAATAGTCCATTGCGCGTGTGCACCACTTCTGGCTCCATCATCTGTCCACTGGCGCTTGGGTTGCTTGCACGTGCTGGCTGTTGTAAATAGTGCTGCAGTGAGCTGCGAGGTGCCTGTATCTTTTGGAATTAGCGTTTCCTCTGCATGTGTGTCCAGGAGCAGACTCGCCTGATCTACTTTTAGGGTTTGGAAGAACCTCTGTTCTCTTCCGCATAGGGGCTGTGCCCTGTTCATCACCATCATCAACGCTGACAGTCGTTACCCCCACCCTCATCATCAATATCATCTTCATCACCATCACCAGCCTCACCGTCATCAGTATTATCAACAGGACATTCACCACCGTCATCATTATCACCGCCGCCATCCTCACCACCATCGTCGTCAGCATCACCGCCATGACGCCCGCCATCATGACGTCATGACGTCACGACGCTCGTCGTCGTCGTCGTCGCCGTGACGCTCATCGTCGTGACGCTCCCCATCTTCATCCCCGTCACCCTGCCCATCCGCACCATCACGACCCTCATCACGAGGGTCACCATCAGTGAGGCCACCGTCGGCTCCGTCAGCATCCTCACCTCCATGATGACTCACGTCTTGATCGCCTCCCTCACCAGCAGGCTCACCGCCGCCCTCCGCGTTGCCACCAGCACCGCTCTCCCCGTCGTCCTCCCCGTCACGCTCCTCGTCGTCCCCACCACCATCGTAGTCAACATCAACGCCATGACGCCCGCCATCATGACGTCAGGACGTCAGCGTCGTCACGACGTCAGCGTTGTCATGACGCTCATCATCTTCATCCCCGTCACCCTGACCATCTGCACATCACGACCCTCATCACGAGGGTCACCATCAGTGAGGCCACTGTCGCGTCCGTCAGCATCCTCACCTCCATGATGACTCACATCTTGATCGCCTCCCTCACCAGCAGCCTCACCGCCGCCCTCCACGTTGCCACCAGCACCGCTCTCCGCGTCGTCCTCCCTGTCACGCTCCCCGTCATCACCACCACCATCGTCAGTGTCATCACGTCCACCATCACCTCCTCCACCGTCATCACCACCACCATCACCACCACCACCCGCACCATCGTTGTGTTACAGACGTTGAGCCTCGCTCGCGGTCACGGAGCTAATGACGACACCGTCGTTCACACACAGACCCTCCCAACGCAAGGCTCTCTCTTTCCATCCCCGTGCCACGTGCCAGAAGCCTTCCTTCAAAGACAGACACAGCGTGCCCTTTCCTCTCCTCCTCTTCTCCCTACTTGCCCCCTGGAATGGGGAGCCATGGCCCCTGGACCACAAGGATACGGACCATAACTCAGGGTGTAGGAGCAGGGAAATGCAAGAACCCTGCTTTCTGAGGACTGACACCAGCCCTGGACCGCTCCTGGGGGTGACCTTTACATGCGACAACATCGCATTCCTCCCATTTTCCAGCACTGCTGCTTTCAGCCTTGTCCTCCTGCCAGCCCAAATCCTGCGGCAGCTTTCACGCTCCACAGACCCTGTAAACCACCACCCTGTCCCCCTCCCCATTCCTGCACACAGGCCAAACCCTCAGTCCCAGCTACTCTGCAGGCAGCTCAGCCATTTCCATAATCTGATTTGCTTTTGATCGATGTCAGGAAGGATAAAAGCAGTGGTTCCAAGGGCAGACCTGCACCAGAACCATCAAGGTGCACCAGGTGAAATCGCTGACGATACATACTTGCTTGGGAAATGTTGGCTCATCGTGAGAGATGTCTGGGACAGCTCTTAAAGCAGGATTTTGTAAAAACCCAATATATTCTAAAGTGTACCTCTTTCCACCTCTGGCCCAGATCCAGCCAGCAAAGAAGGGAGATCTTTGCTCTTTCATGCTTCATCCCAAACTGATCGTCACTGATAAGTGAGATCAAAGCTTCCAGAGTCTCATGTCTTAGAGCCTTCTGGGAAAGTGAGTGTTGAGCCATCGTCAGAGTGCAGCTGGATGTTGGCGTGGACAGCTCAGTGTCTCGGGGCATTACTGCCTTTCAGCCTTGCCCTTCCAGGACTTCACAGTCCTTGCATGTGGCTTGGGAGACACAACTTTAGGAGAAACAGTGATCCTAGGAGTGAGCTAGCATCTCGGGGCATTTTTCTGACACAATGAGATGCTGACTGTCAGAGATAGTAAGGCTCAGGGCTGGAGAGTGGTTTCTGTCCCAGAGACAGGGTTTTGTTTTTTTTTAACTATGCAGCAAAGAATCTGCCTGCAATACAGTAGACCCAGGTTCAATCCCTGGGTCGGGAAGACCCCCTGGAGGAGGGCAGCCCACTCCAGTATTCTTCCCTGAAGAATCCCATGGACAGAGGAGCCTGGCAGACTACAGTCCATGGGGTCACAGAAGAGATGGACATGACTTAGCTCCTGAAACAGTAAACATTTTTGGTCACTATCAGTGGGTGGGATCTTAGTTCCCCGATCAGGGATGGAACCCCTGCACGCTGAAGTACACATGCACAGTCTTAACCACTGGACCCCTAGGAACCCCTAGTCGGTCCTTGTTGATTGCATATTTCATATACAGCAGTGTTCACTCCGCTATATAAAGTATCTGCTTATCCCGAAATCCTAATTTATCTTTTCCTCAGCCCTTTCCCCTTTGGTAATCATATTTGTTCTCTATATCTATGAGCTTGCTTCTGTTTTGTATGTAGATTTGTCTTATGTTTGGATTCTACATGAGTGATAATGTATATCTGTCTTTCTCTGTCTGACTTCACTTACTATGACTCTCTAGGCTCACCTAGATCGCTGCAAATGGCATCATTTCATCCTTTTTATGACTGCGTAGTATTCCACTGTGTATATATGTACCACATTCTCTTTATCCATTCCTCTACTGGGGTACACTTAGGTCATTCTACGTCCTGGCTATTGCAAATAGTGCTGCTATGGAAATAGGGGTGCACGTGTCTTTTTGAACCATAGTTTTCTCCAGAAATATGCCCAGAAGTGGGATCGCTGGGTCGTATTATAGCTCCGTTTTTAGTTTTTGGAGGAACCTTCATGGTTTTCTCCATCAGGGCTGCACCAGTTTAGATCCCCACCAACACTGCAGGAGGACCCCCTTCTCTCCACACCCTGGGAGGGACCATCTTGATATCACCAAGGTGAGCTGCAGTTTTTCTGTGACCCAGAACACGGCCCTGAAATTCTGAGAAAGCGCAGAGCTGATGTTGTTGGGGAAACAAACCCCTCAGTTTGTAGGATGTTTATGCAAAATGCTAGCTGGGAAATACACGGAAACAGTTCTGTCACTGACCTTCCAGTGGCCAGGAGGGCTCATCAGAAATGCCTGGAGAGCTGGCTGTGGGATGATTCTTAACAAGGGCTGTATGCAAAGCCAGCTCAGTATTGACCAGAAAGAGACATCTGGTTCTTTATGCCAAAAATTCAAATTAGTCTTGCAAACAGCAAGGATTTAATCCTGCCCAAAGAAAATGGCATTAAGGGAATAGCATTGCAGAAAATGCTACTGGAAAAAATTTCAGAAGATGGAGCACAATCCTCGTATTTATTTTTTATGTGAAACTTTTATTTTATATTAGGGCACAGCTGATTTAAAATGTTGTGACGGTTGCAAGTGGACAGCAAGGGGACTCAGCCATACATATACATGGATCCATTCTGCCCCAAACTCCTCTCCATCCAGGCTGCCACATGACATTGAGCAGAGTTCCCTGCGCTGTCCAGCAGGTCCTTGCTGGTTCTCCGTGTTAAATACAGCAGAGTGTCCATGTCCATCCCAGAGTCCCTGACTATCCCTTCCCCCATCCTTCTCCCTGGTGACCATAAGGTTATTACAGAGTATTGAGCAGAGTTCCCTGTGCTGTCCAGCAGGTCCTTATTAGTTTTCCGTGTTAAATACAGCCATGTCCATTCCAAACTCCCTGACTATCCCTTCCCCACATCCTTACCCCCATAAGTTCATTTTCTATGTCTGTGAGTCTGTTTCTTGTTTGTAAGTTCATCTGTATCATTTCTTCTTGGTGGTGGCTTAGTTGCTAAGTCATCACCAATTCCCCACCAGGCTCCTCTGCCCATGGGGTTCTCCAGGCAAGACTACTGGAGTGGGTTGCCATTCCCTTCTCCATTTCTTGTTAGATTCCCTGTATAAGCGATGCCACGCAATGCTTCCGCTTCTCTCTCTTATTAGGCCTCACTGTATGATCATCTCCAGGTCCATCCACCTTGCTGGAAATGGCATTCCTTCCTTTTCATGGCTGAGTAATATTCCACTGTGCCAATGCACCACATTGTCTTTCTCCATTCCTCTGCTGATGGACACTTAGGTTGCTTCCATGTCCTGGGGGCTGTGAACGGTGCTGCTATGGACACTGGGGTGCGTGTGTCTTTTCAAATTATGGTGCTTCTCTGGGTGCCTGCCCAGGAGTGGGAAGGCTGGCTCACACAGTAGTTCTGTCTTCAATTTGCTGAGGAACCTCCATCATGTTCTGCATAGCGGCTGCAACCAGCTCACAACCCCTCCAACAGGGTAGGAGGCATTCCCTCTTTTCACCTGAATGTATTATTTGCCCCAAATACAGCTGCTCTGGGGGTTCGGGCTTCAACATATGAATTTGAAGGGACCTGGACTGATGGGCGCGAGTTTGAGCAAGCTCCGGGAGTTGGTGATGGACAGGGAGGCCTGGCATGCTGCAGTCCATGGGGTCCCAGAGAGTCGGACACGACTGAGCGACTGGACTGAACTGAAGCTGTCCGCAGCAGCAGGCTTGAGAGAGCCACGCAGGACTCTCAGAGCCCGGCATGCACAGCTCAGCTCTGACCTCATTCCGCGTCGTGGTAGGAAGCTCGCCCACCCCGGCTGGGAACCCGCTGTCTGCAGGAGCCAGCCCACCCCCTCCCCGTGTCTGCAGAGCCTTCATGCCTCTCAGGTCCGGCACCCTGCTGTGTCCCTCAGCCCTGTTCCCCAGTCTCACCGCCCAGATCCCAGCTGCCAGGACCTGGCATTGACTTAAAAAAAAAACAAGTGCAACGTGAGAGTTGAGAGTTAATTTCTATTTGGGTGTTAAATGAGGACTGCATCCCAGGAGCCAGCACCTCAGACAGCTCTGAGAAACTGCTCCAAAGAGGCAGGGAGGGGGAAAGGTGATACAGATGTGATTTTGGTAAACGGGGGTGGTTTAGTCACTCTGTCATGTCTGACTCTCTGCCACCCCCTGGACACCTCCTGTGTCCGTAGGAGCCTCCAGGCAAGAAGACTGGAGTGGGTTGCCCTTTCCTTCTCCAGGAGATCTTCCCGACCTAGTGATCGAACCCACATCTCCTGCATTGACAGGCAGACTCATTACCCCTGAGCCCCGTGCACAACCCACAATGGAATACTGTGTGCGTGCTTGGGTACTCAGTCGTGTCCGCCTCTCTGCAACCCCCTGGACTGTAGCCACCCCCACCCAGGCTCCTCTGTCCATGGGATTCTCCAGGCAAAAAGCCTGGAGTGGGTAGCCATGCCCTGCTCCACGGGATCTGCCCAACCCAGGAATTGAACCCGGGTCTCCTGCACTGCAGGCGGATTCCTTACCATCTGAGCCCCCAGGAAAGCCAGATGGGGAGTTTGTGCAATCAAACGGGTCATATTTTGCAAAAAGGTTTCTGCTGATCTCATCAATCTTCTTCTAGTCCCGAGGAACAGTTATCACCATGAATGGTTTCAGGGCTTTTCTAGGTAGGAGGAGATGTGGGAACTGGCTTTCGGAAAGAATGGGCTCCTGAAAATATCTGAGGACCTGGCATTCTGCTCTGCGCCCTGAGGTCCCTTCAGGGGGTGTGGAAGGTCAACAGCCGCAGCAACACTTGATCTAACCCTTGTGGAGTTAGACGGCCAGCGTCTGTGGCAAGGGGCAGTGTGGACTTGACTCTGGCTTTGGTGACTGCGCTTCCCCAGTAGCTCAGACGGTAAAGAATCTGCCTGCAGGGTGGGAGACCTGCGTTCAATCCCTGGTCCGGGAAGATGCCCTGGAGGAGGAAACGGCAACCCACTCCAGTATCCTTGCCTGAAGGGTCCCCACGGACAGAGGGGCCCGGCGGGCTGCACGCCATGGGGTCTGAAAAGAGGCAGACAGGAATGAGAGACAGTGAACTTGGTGACTGAAGCCACCTCCGGTTCCTTACGACCACTGGCCACCGTGGAAGCAGGAGGTCAGGGCAGATTGGAATCCAGGCCCACCAGCCCCCCGGGGAGGTGGAGGAGGAGTCCCCCGGCCCGTGCGGCCAGCTGCTCCCGCTGGCTTTACAGGACCTGCGTTTCCTGAGCAGTGAAGGCTAACCCGGCCCACGGAGCTGCCTGGGCTATCTGCAGCCCCCTCCCCAAATACCACCCGAATCCCAGCCCACATTCTGCCTCCTGGGAAACCTCCCAGCCCAAGACCATCCACAGAGCTCCTGGAAGAATCAAACGTGCCCCGGATAGATACCCAAGAGGAGAAAGACAAAAAAAAAAGGCAAACACACTGGGACCTCAAACTCCATCCGCTCAGCACCTGTGAGCAAAGTCAGCTGTATTAAGACAAGTGTACCGAAAGGAAAAGCTGCTTCCACGTCAGCTGTTGTAAACAGAGGTGCATTGAACGTTGCGGTCCGTGTCCCTTTTTCAGCTTCCTGAGTGGCTCTGATGGTAAAGAATCTCTCTGCAATGATAGAAGACCTGGGCCGGATCCCTGGGTGGGAAAGATCCCCTGGAGGAGGGCATGGCAACCCGCTCCAGTAGGCTTGCCTTGGGGACTCTCCATGCACAGAGGAGTCCAGTGGGGGCTACGGTCCGGGGTGGGGGGTCTCACAGAGTCGGACACGACGGAGCTCAAGCACAGATGTGTCTTTTTCAATTCTGGTGGATTCGGAGAAGGAGAGGCTGTGATGGTTTGAGAGCGTGGCATTGAAACAGATACATTACCACATGTTAACAAAAACCAGCTGTAAGATTCCCCTGTGACTGAATTTCCCTGGCCTCTCCTTGTTTGTTTTTTTAATTTTTCTTGTGCGAAGGAAATACAGGTACGTCTTGAGCCGGGGGTGATTTTCTCTTCTTTTGGGGGTTTACTCTGTAATTGCGTATTATTTTTTAATATATGATATTAATTATATTAATAATCACTATAATAAATTAATTTAATATTATTGACTATTATGTGAATATCACTGTCCACAGGAATACAGGATGCAAAATGTCTAATTCAGTCCCTTAAAAATCATGTTAGTATCTATTTCTGTTTGCTTTATTTATTGGGGGATGATTGTTTATAAATTTTAGCATCATTTACTCATTTTTATTGATTTATCTTTTAATTAAAAAAATCTGTATGTGGTTTTATTTATATTGTACTACAGTGAAGAAAGCGTATACATTTTACAGATAAGAAATATGACAGTTTTTCTTTGTAAGTGTGCAGTTCTGGTTCTGTTCCTGTAACTTAATAATACACTAGGTTTTTCTGTCTATGCTCTTATATTTTAAAAAGTGTTGCCTTAGCTACTGCGATCATGTGTTTATTGAAGCCTAAACGGATTGAGCAGACTTGCTGTTTCTCAACCCTTTCAAAATATTTTTTTTAAGTCAAAACTTAATATTTGTATACCTTTTACAAATAAGAGATATGACAGCAATTTTTCTTTGTAAGCACGAATTTCTTATTCACGCCGTTACATTTTAAAAACGTTGCCTGAGCTACTGTGATGGCTTACATATTGGGCCCTAAACAGATCATGTAGGTTTCCAAGTGTTCAACTTCGTACGAACGGAATTACATCGCGTGGCCCCCTCAGTCCCCTCTCTCCTGCAATGCGTGTTAGTTTCTGCCGTGCAGCAAAACGTGACTCGGCCATACTGGGTACATATATCCCTCCGTTTGGCATTTTTATTATTTTTAATTATTTAAAAATCATTTTACAGTCTTTTTCTCATTATAACCATTTTTCAAAGCCATTTCGTCGTTTCATCTTTATGGCATTATCATTTCAAATCATTTTTAAAACATTGGTTTGTCATTTTCATCATATTAAATCTTTATTTTTAATGCCTGTTAATTTCTATTTAAAAATCGCTTTGGTCTTTTTCTCATTATAATCATTTTTCAGTCATTTTATCACTTAAAAACTCCTTTTAATCTTTGTATTGTCATTTCAAATCATTTAAAAAATTCATTTTATCAACGTTTGTCATTTTTATCGTATTAAATCTTTATTTTTTTGATGCCTATTTATTTCTAGTTTTTGTGTGTGTTTTTTTTGGCAACCACATGGCTTGTGGGATCTTACCTCCCCCGCTGGGGATTGAACCCCTGGCAACTACAGTGAAAGCTCAAAGTCCTAACCACTTGAACGCCAGGGAAGACCCCATTCCTATTTTTAAATCGCTTTTATGTCTTATATATTAAACTTTTTTTGGTATTCTTTCATTTTGAATCATTACCATTTTAACGTCATTTTAGCGTCTTTTGTCATTTTACTAATTTTTGAATGATTCTAATTTTTAAATCATGTTTGGCAAGAGCGGTTTGTTTCATCTTTTTGTACTGATATTTTTATCATTCCAGTTCACAGTCTAACCATCTTTTTTGTCATTTTTATCATTTTCAATCACATTAATATTTTAAAATTGTTCTTTAAAAAATTAATTTCTTTAATTAGAGGCAATTACTTTATAATATTGTAGTGGTTTTTTGCCATATATTGACATGAATCAGCCACGGTGTACACGTGTTCACATGAATCAGCCGTGGGTGTACACGTGTTCCCCATCCTGCAGCCCCCTCCCCCCCCATCCCATCCCTCAGGGTAGTCCCAGTGCACCAGCCCTGAGCGCCCTGTCTCATGCATCCAACCTGGACTGGCGATCTGTTTCACATATCGTAATATACATGTTTCAATGCTATTCTCTCAGATCATCCCACCGTCTCCCTCTCCCACAGAGTCCAAAGGTCTGTTCTATATATCTGTGTCTCTTTTGCCATCTCACATTCAGGGCTATCGTTACCATCTTTCTAAATTCCATATATATGTGTTAGTATACTGTATTGGTGTTTTTCTTTCTGGCTTACTTCACTCTGTATAATCGGCTCCAGTTTCATCCACCTCATTAGAACTGATTCAAATGGATTCTTTTTAATGGCTGAGTAATACTCCACTGTGTATATGTACTACAGCTTTCTTATCCATTCATCTGCTGATGGACATCTAGGTTGCTTCCATGTCCTGGCTATTATAAACAGTGTTGCGATGAACATTGGGGTACATGTGTCTCTTTCGATTCTGGTTTCCTCAGTGTGTATGCCCAGCAGTGGGATTGCTGGGTCATAAGGCAGTTCTATTTCCAGTTTTTTAAGGAATCTCCACACTGTTCTCTATAGTGGCTGTACTAGTTTGCATTCCTACCAACAGTGTAAGAGGGTTCCCTTTTCTCCACACCCTCTCCAGCATTTATTGCTTGCAGACTTTTGGATCGTAGCCATTCTGACTGGCATGAGATGGTACCTCATTGTGGTTTTGATTTGCATTTCTCTGATAATGAGTAATGTTGAGCATCTTTTCATGTGTTTGTTAGCCATCCATATGTCTTCTTTGGAGAAGTGTCTATTTAGTCCTTTGGTCTGTTTTTTGATTGGGTCGTTTATTTTTCTGGAATTGAGCTGCAGGAGCTGCTTGTATATTTTTGAGATTAATTCTTTGTCAGTTGCTTCGTTTGCTATTATTTTCTCCTTTTCTGAAGGCTGTCTTTTCACCTTGCTTAGAGTTTCCTTTGTTGTGCAAAAGCTTTTAAGTTTAATTAGGTCCCATTTGTTTATTTTTGCTTTTATTTCCATTACTCTGGAAAGTGGGTCATAGAGGATCCTGCTGTGATTTATGTCAGAGAGTGATTTGCCTATGTTTTCCTCTAGGAGTTTTATAGTTTCTGGTCTTACGTTTAGATCTTTAATCCATTTTGAGTTTATTTTTGTGTGTGGCGTTAGAAAGTTGTTCTTACCCTTACCAGTTCCTTCTATTCTTTCTGTATTTTTAAAATCGTTTAAAAATCATCTTACCTGTTTGTCATTTTTGATTCCTTCTTATCCTTTAAGAATCATTTTTGTGGGGCAGGGACGGAGGTGAGCACAAAGGCAGAGCCGCTGAGGAGAAGGCCCGCTTGCTGTCTGCGTCACGCCGTCCACCACCTGGACTGCCTGTCCACGCTCTGCTCACAGATGGGGGACTCCTGGTGGATGTTCCTCTGCAGGCCACCCAGATGCTGGGATTCGTTATTTTGCTCTTTTATGGAAGCGTAATGTACAGTGTGGTTAGTTTCAGGTGTACAGCTAAGAGAGTCAGGAATGCAGATACACACATATATTTTTTTTCAGATTCTTTTTTCCATTATATGTCGTGACAAGATGCTGAGTAGAGTTTCCTGTGCTGCACAGCAGGTCCTTGTTGTTCATTGCGTATGTATGTTCTTGCTCAGTGGTTCACTCGTGCCCGACTCTGCAACCCCATAGACTGCAGCTCGCCAGGCCTCCCTGTCCATCACCCACTCCTGGAGCTTGCTCAAACTCGTGTCCATTGCGTCAGTGACGCCATCCAACCAGCTCGTCTTCTGTCATCCCCTTCTCCTCCTGCCTTCAGTCTTTCCCAGCATCAGGGTCTTTTCCGAGGAGTCAGTTCTTCCCATCCGGTGGCCAAAGTATTGCAGTAGTGTGTGTATGTTAATCTCAGACTCCTAAATTACCCCTCCCCCATTTCCACTTTGCTAACCATATGTTTGTCTGCTATTCTGCCAAGTCTGCTTCTGCTTCACAAATAAGTTCGTGGGTATTACTTTCCCACTTATATTTCCACATATAAGTGGTATGACATGGTATTTGTCTTTCTCTGGCTTACGTCACTTAGTGTGACCATCCCTAAGTCCACAGAGACCTAAGAATCTTCTCATGGACATTAATCTGTAATCCACTCAGCGCTTGTTACGTTATTTTTAACTGTTATTGAAGGAGAGTCGATTTACAGTGTTGTTGGTTTGAGATGGACAGCCCAGTGATTCAGTTAGACGTAGACATATGTATCAAATCTGTCTCAAATTCCTCTCCCATTTACATAACATTGGGCAGAGTGCCCTGAGCTGTACAGTAGGTCCTTGTTAGCAATCTAGTAGATATATACTAGATTAAATCTGTTAATCCCAAACTCCTCACTTATCCCTTTGGTAATCGTTAGTCTTTCTGGTGCGTCTGACTCTTTTTCTGCTATGGAAGTCAGTTCATTCCTCTCATATTTTGCGTGCCACGTATAAGTAACATCATCACTTTTGTCTTTGTCTTACTTAACATGACAGCCTCTAGATCCAGCATGGTGCTGCGGAAGCTATTATTGCCGCTCTTTTTTATGGCTGAGTAATACTCCATCGTCCTTAGGTACCACCTCTTCTTGCACTCACCTGCTGATGGGCACGTAGGTGGTTGGGCATGCCTCGGCTACTGTAAACAGCGCGCCTGTGAACAGCTGGGGTGCGTGTGTCTCTTTTTGAATCATAGTTGTGTCTGGGTCTGTGCCAAGGAGTGGGATGGCGGGGTCACATGGTGACTCTGTTTAGTTTTTTAAGGAACCTCCATGCTGTTCTCTGCCTCATGGCTGCACCGATTTCCATTCACACCGACTCTGCAGGAGGGCTCCCTTCGCTCCCCGCCCTGGAAGGGACCGTCTTGATCATCCCCGAGCTGAGCTGCAGTCTGCCTGTGACCCGGAAGACGTCCCTGGAATTCGGAGAAAGTGCAGAGCTGAGGTTACCGGACAAGCAAAGCCCTCGGTGGTGGGATGCTTATGCCAAAGCTACCTGGGAAGTATGTGAAGATGGTTGACCTTCCAAGTAGCCAAGAAGGCTCGTCAGACACGTAGGAGGAGCTGGGTGTGGGCTGACTTCTGACAGGGCTGTGAGCAAAGCCAGCTCCATCTTTTAAGAAGATATCTGGGTCTTTATGCAAAAAACTCAAATCAGTCTTGCCAAGACCAGGGATTGAATCCCTCCCAGAGAAAATGGGATTAAGAAGGGAAAAGCATTTCAGAAAGTGCTACTGGAAAAAAAGTCCAGAAGGCACAGCATAATCCTTTGAAAAGATGCTTTTATAGGCGTGTGATGAGGGGTGTGTGTGAAAGTGAAACCGTGAGTCACTCAGTCATGTCTGAGTCGTTGCGGCCCCGTGGACTATAGCCGGCCGGCTCCTCTGTCCGTGGGCTTCTCCAGGCAGGAACATTGGAGGGGGTTGCCATTTCCTTCTCCAGGGGATCTTCCTTACCCAGGGATCAAACCTGGGTCTCCCGCAGTGCAGGCAGACGCTTTACCATCTGAGCCACCAGTGCGAGAGGTTTATTATATAGTTACAGACAGGGAATCAGAGAAATCATGGGAGCTAGTAGGGTATGATCTGGGCGAACTTAAAAGCTGCTCTAATTTCGAGAGAAATACACACAACACGTCAAAATGTCACCCTCCATATAGTTGCAACGTTATATTACCATCACTGCGTTCCCTCCGTGGTCTGTGAGATCCTCCTTTCTCTCCGAGCGTGTCTGACTTCCCAGCGGGCATCATCATCTGAGAACGCACAGGCGTGGGCATTGGTCAGCAGGGGCGGCCCGGACAGACAGCCCACGGGCGCAGGGGTGTCCCAGGTGGGACTGGGTCGGGGGCTGTGAGATGCCGCCCTGCCTGTGTGGTCCTGACGCGGCATTGAGAGAGACAGAGATAGAGGGGCATGGGGAGAGAGAGAAAGGAGAGAGAGAGAGAGAGAGAGAAAGGACAGTCAGAGAGACGCAGAGACAGAGGGAGACAAGGAGGCCACGGACAGACAGACGCGCACGGAGGCTGAGCCTGGCAGAGACCGGGAGAGAGCGGAGGAGCGATGGAGACAGTGCGAGAGAGGAGATCGAGAGACAGAGGTGGAGAAACAGCGAGTCAGGGAAGGGGAAATAGAGGGAGACGCCGAGAAGAGACGGACGGAGAGGGGGTGGGTCGAGAAGCAGAGAGAGAGACGCAGAGACAGAAAGACAAGCAGAGAGAGAGGGAGATGGAGAGAAGCAGAGAGAGAAGGAATCGGGGGACCAGGCCTGAGTAGGTTATATACAGACACACAGATAGATATACAGAGAGAGATAGGGTCAGACTATACAGAGAGACATACACAGAGAAGGAGACGGAGAGAGAGAGAGAGAAGGAATAGGGGACCGGACCTAAGTAAGTTATATACAGACACGCAGATATATATACAGAGAGAGATAGGGTCAGACTATACAGAGAGAGAGAGACAGAGAAGGAGACGGAGAGAGAGAGAGAGAGAGAGAAGGAATAGGGGACCGGACCTAAGTAAGTTATATACAGACACACAGATATATATAAAGAGAGAGAGAGGGAGTCAGACAGAGGAGGAGACAGAGAGAGAGAGAGAGAGATGGAGAGAAGCAGAGAGAGAAGGAATCAGGGGACCAGGCCTAAGTAGGTTATATACAGACACACAGATATATAGATAGAGTCAGACAGAGGAGGAGACGGAGAGAGAGAGAGAGAGAGAGAGAGAGAGAGGCTTGGAAACGCAGCGTGGGAGACAGGTGAGCGCACACAGGCAGAAGGAGACGCAGAGAGAGAGAAGAGGCTAGAGGAACAGCCGCAGAGACTCAGAGACGTCGAGACCGATGGAGAGAATCAGGGAGAGATGGAGCAGAGGGCAGAGAGGCGAGCGGGGAGACAGAGTCAGAGGGACGGAAGGTGAGCGAGACGCAGAGGCAGACGGTGACTCAGATGCCGACAGAGACAGACACGCAGAGACAGACAGAGGCGTGAGCAGAATCACGGAGGCGAGGGGAGAGACAGACAGAGGGACAGAGAGAGAGAAGCGTAATCTCGGGAGACTGAGAGGGGGAGCTAAAGACGAGGGGAGGCAGACAGACAGACGGAGAAGAGATGGAGGGAGCAGAGACACAGAGAGACAGCGACGGGGACACAGGGTCAGACAGGGAGAGACGGAGATGCACGCGGTGAGACAGACAGAGGAGGCAAGAGTCGGAACAGCAGTGAGCCAGACGCAGAGGGGGGCGAGACGCAGAGGGCCCGAGGCGTCAGCAGAATCTCGGGCGGAAGCACAGAGGGACACACGGACCGTTATCTGCAGAGAGGGAGGCAGAGACAGAAGCAGACACAGACACACACAGAAGGGAGACGAGAAGCAGAGAGACCGAGGCAGACTCAGAGACACACAGAGAGAAGCAGGGATCCAGAGAGACACAGTCAGACGGGGGGATACGAGACCGGCAGACAGACACACAACCTGGCGGAGCCGGACACACATGCAGAGATGAAGAAGCCGGCAGACAGAGAGAGGCGAAAGCGGAAACCCAGCGCTCCCCGAGATGGGAAAAATAATGCAACCACACGGGGACGTCAAACTGAGCCCCCTCAGCACCTGCCAGAGAAGGCATCGATTTTTTTTTTTTTTACATTTATGTTCTTTTTTGTGTCTTTATCGAAGGAAAATTGCTTTCCAGAATTTTATTGGTTTCTTTCCTTTTTGCATTTATGTTTCTTTTTTAAAAATTTATTTTCTTATTGAAGGACAACTGCTTTACAGAATTTTGCTGTTTTCGGTCAAACCTCAACATGAATGAGCCATAGGTGTACATATATCCCCTCCCCTTTGAACCTCCCTCCCATCTCCCGCCGCATCCCACCCCTCTAGGTTTATGCAGAGCCCCTGCTTGACTTTCCTGGGCCCTACTGCAAATTCCCCTTATTTAAAAACAAAAAAAGAACAACCTGATCATTAGCGATCAGAGCTTTGCAACTGTGGTCCAACACTTAAGAGAATGTTCTGGAAGATGAGACGTATTCACAGATGGTGTGGAGATGAGAGAGGCCTTGGACCAGACCCTGCATGGGCTTTGATTTTGTGACTTAGCTTTGTTTGCAAGGTATGGACGCAGGAAGGTATGGGTGACCCCACAAGCTTGACGGGCATCTGGTGGAACCAGACAGCTCTTTGTACAGAGCATCTGCTAAAGCCCCCACGCGCTGAAGAATGTGTGTGTCGGTGCTGTTAAAAATAATACAGTTCCGTTCAGTCACTCAGTCGTGTCCAACTCTTTGCGACCCCATGGACCCCTGTAGCATGCAAGCCTCCCTGTCCATCACCAGCTCCCGGAGTTCACTCAAACTCGTGTCCATCAAGTCGGTGATGCCATCCAACCATCTCATCCTCTGTCATCCCCTTCTCCTCCTGCCCTCAATCTTTCCCAGCACCAGGGTCTTTTCAAATGAGTCAGCTCTTCCCATCAGGTAGCCAAAGTGTTGGAGTTTCAGCTTCAGTCCTTCCAATGGATATTCAGGACAAATTTCCTTTAGGATGGACTGGTTGGATCACCTTGCAGTCCAAGGGACTCTCAAGAGTCTTCTCCAACACCACAGTTCAAAAGCATCTGTTCTTCACCGCTCAGCTTTCTTTACAGTCCAACTCTCATAGAGGAACAAAATGTTATAGTCCAGCTCTCACAGCCATACAAAATGATACAGTACAAAATGATACAGTATCCATACAAAGCGATACATATGTTTCAAAGTCATCTCTCAAATTATAGTGGAAGACGGGCAGAGTCTGGGAAGAGCAGAGGCCTGACTCTTGTACCGTTTTCATGATCCTGGTACAGCTGCTAACACTGTTCAGAAAGACCACACTACTGATGGGCATAATGGCGACGTGAAAAAGGCCCCTTCTAAACGAGAGACTCAGGGGCTTCCCTGGCGATCCAGTGCTGGAGAATCCTCTGGCCAACATAGGGGACACGGGTTCTATCCCCTGGTGGGGAAGATCCCAGGTGCCTCCTGGCCAGAAACCCACAACATGAAACAGGAACAACATTGTAACAAATTCAAGAAAGACTTTCAAAATGGTTTACATTAAAAAAAAAAAAACCTTGAAAAACATAAATAATCCAATTTAAGATAGGCAAACAATATGAATGGACATTTTCCCAGATAAAAGAATAGCCAATAAGCAAACGAAAAGACGTTCACTACCAAGGAAAGGCATAGCCACCATGACATAGCCCTCCACACACACTAGAATGTCCATAGTGGGAAAAAAAATGGTATTAACAAGTATTACGATAGAGAGAAATTGGAAGCCTCGTCGTGCTTGTCTGGATATAAAACTGCGCACCACTCTGGAAAACCATTTGGCATAGGTTTTAACACCGAGTTACCGTGTGACCCAGCAATTCCATGTCTATTTCTGTACCCAAGAAAAACGAATGTGTGTTTACACAAAGGCCTGTGTGTGGATATTCGTAGCCACGTGACTCATAAGAAACTCAAATGAAAAAACAAACGACCCAAATATCCAACCACGGATGAACGGATCAGCAAAAGGTGCTAAATTACCTCGTGAAATACTTTCCATAAAAGGGATGACATGGACACCCTGCTGGATTTCACAAGGAGAACCAGCAAGGCCCTGCTGTCCAGCACAGGGGACTCTGCTCAGCACTCTGTAATAACCTTATGGTCACCAGGGGGAAGGGTGGGGGAAGGGACAGTCAGGGAGTCTGGGATGGACATGGACACGCTGCTGGATTTAACATGGAGATCCATAATTTTGTGAATATACTAAAAACCACTGAATTACTTTTGGGAAAAAGTACACGTACCCGTCCCCCAATATTCATAGCAGCACGATTTACAGTGAGCAAGACGTGGAGGCAACTTGAGTGTGCAACAAGAGATGAGTGGATAAAGAAGCGGTGATACGTGTATACAATGGAACACTCCTCAGCCGTAAAACAGAATAAAGTAACGGCATCAGCAGCGACGCGGATAGACCTAGAGAGTGTCGTCCTGAGGGCGTCACAGAAAGATAGCCAGCATATGGCGTCACTTATACGCGGAATCTGAACATGAAGGAAAATGACCTTATCTGTGAAACACACACACACTCACAGAGACAGAGAATTACCTTACGATTATCAAAAGAGAAAGGAGGGGTAAGTCAGGAATTCGTAACACACACTCCTTTGTATAAGCTAGACCAATGGCAGGGACCTACTGTACAACACGGGAAACTCTGTTCAATATCTTGTGATAACTTATGCTGGAAAAGATTCTTGAGAAGTATAGGGCTGCCATTTCCTACTCCAGAGACCTTGAACCTTCACCTCCTGTGTTGGCAGACGAACTCTATCACTGCACTATCTGGGAAGCCTATACACACACACACACACACACACACACACACACACACACGTACATCCCATTAAAAAGCAGAGACATCACTTTGCCAGCAAAGGTCTGTCTAGTCAAAGCTATGTTTTTTCCAGTAGTCATGTATGCACGTAAGAGTTACACCATCAAGAAGGCTGAGCACCAAAGAATTCATCCTTTTGAACTATGATGTTGGAGAAGACTCTTGAGAGTCCCTGGGACTACAAGGAGATCCAACCAGTCCATCCGAAAGGAGATAAATGAATATTCATTGGAAGGAGTGTTGCTGAAGCTGAAGCTCCAGTGCTTTGGTCACCTGATGTGAAGAGCTGACTCATTGGGAAAGACTCTGATGCTGGGAAAGATCGAGGGCAGGAGGAGAAGAGGATGACAGAGGATGAGACGGTTGGGTGGCATCACTGGACCATCACTCAGTGGACACGAATTTGAGCAAGCTCTGGGAGATGGTCATGGACAGGGAGGCCTGGCGTGCTGCAGTCTGTGGGGTCACAAAGAGTCAGACAGGACTGAGCGACTGAGCAACAATCACTTATATGTGGAATCTTTAAAAAAAAGTTACAAACTAACCTTAACGAAACAGGAATACATCCGCAGAGAACAGACTCCTTTGCCAAGAAGAAGGTGGGGGAGTGGACTGGGAGGTCTGGATTAGCACACGCAAGCCACTATATAGAGGATAGATTAATCACAAAGCCCTTCTGTACAGCAGGGGGAACTATATTCAATATCCTGACATAAAGCCCAATGGAAAGCAATATGAAAAAGAGCATATCTATACCGATGCACGTATGCACATATATAGAACTGAATCACCTTGCCGTACAGCTGCACGTCAATCAACTCCATTCCGATAAAATAATTTTCTTTAAAGGGCATTTGGAGGAAGGAGCTGCGATGTCCCTGTACCAGTGTGATGCCTGTGGGTTGACATAAAATTGTTATTCAGTTGCTCCATTGTGTCTGACACTGTGAGACCTCATGGGCTGCAGCACGCCAGGCCTCCCTGTCCATCACCAACTCACGTCCATCCAGTGGGTGATGCCATGTGACCTTCTCAGGAGAGAATTAAAAGCCTGCTGCCTGGCACCGCACGTCAGACTGTGCGACCCCGGATCCTCGAGCCGAGTGAGCATGTTGACAACCTTGAAAGGTCGGCGCCATCTGCATTTTTTTTTCCCGGTGTCGTGGACAAGTGCCAGGAGGTGGGTGAAGCTCTCGGTGGAGACATCCAGCTGCTCTCCCGAGACGGGCGCCGTTATCATTCGGCCTCCGGGATGCCAGGCGCCTTCAGGACCGCGCTCAGCCCGGGGTTCGCCGTGGGGGGCTCCCTCCAGCCTGGGCCTGACGCTCGGTTCTGTCTTTGGAGACTCGTGGTTTCTGAGCGCCAGGCACAGCAGGGAGCGATGCAGAGTCACGCAAAGAACAGAACGTGCGTGCGTGAGTCCGCACTGATGGAAACGGGAGGCGCGCTGGGATTCTTACAGCGCTGTGGACGCAGCGGGGGAAGGCGAGGGTGCGCTGAGCTGAGACGCAGCGATGCGCTGAGAGCCTGGCCCTGACGCCTGTCCATCACCGCGTGCCAAACAGACGGCCAGTGGGAAGCAGCTTTATAGCTCAGGGAGCCCAGCTCGGGGCTCTGTGATGACCCGGGGGTGGAGACAGATGGGTGGGCGGGTCAAGACCGAGGCGAAACACGTAAACGTATGGCTGAGCCGCGTTGGCTACAGCAGAAGCTAACTCAACCTTGGAAAGCCATTATTTTTCCTCAGGCACTCAGTCGTGTCCGACTCTGTGCGACCCCCATAGACTGTAGCCCCACCAGGCTCCTCTGTGCCTGGGATTCTCCAGGCAACCATGCTAGAGTGGGTGGCCATTTCCTTCTCTAGGGGATCAAACCCCCGTCTCCTGCATTGGCAGGCGGATTCCTTACCACCGAGCCACCGGGGGAACCCAAAGCAGTGACCCTGCAAAGAAAAGGGAGATGGAGTGAAGAAACACGTGGAGAATTCCCATGCAGAAGAAGTCCAGATAATTTATGTAAATACCAAGGACATAAGGAGATGGGGTGCAGCTCCCGACTTCTAAGGCTGGGCCGGGTCGCGTGACTTCCTCGCCAGGGGGGAGAAAGAGACACCCGATGGTGGAGACGCTAATGGACACACCTCGAGCAGATGACCCAGGTCAAGACCAGTGGTGATGAGTCACACGGCCAGCTGCACGCTGGACGTGATGAGAGAGGGGGACTTTGTCTCTGTGACCTTCCTCCCCCAAACCCGCAACTCCAGCCCACCCCCGGGAGGAACGTCACACAAACCCAAGCGGAGGGGCCCGAGAAGATGCTCTTCAGAACAAGAAATGTCAAGGTCCTCAAAGGTGAAATCAGTTGGGAACCGTCACAACCCTGAGGAGTCCAAAGAGACAGGAAAACTAGATGTCACAGGGGAGCTGGGACGGGGTTCCTAGGACAGAAAAAAAGGACTTCAGGGAAAACGAAGGACGTTTGAATAATGCATGGACTTGAGCGAATGGTTGTGTGTCCATATTGGTCCGTGAATTGTAACAACAGTACCGGGGCTCAGATAAGATGTGACTGACATGGCGAAGAGAAGATGGACAACAGGCCACAAAGGTTTACTGGGTAGCAACGGGGACTAGCGTCAGTATCTTGCAATAACCTACAATGGAAAATGATTCCAAAAATTATAACTATAAATGTTATATAGTTATATATAACTATAGTTATATATATACTTATATAGTTATATAGTTATGGAAATACAGGTATATAATAACTATATATTATAACTATATATATTATAACTATTATATAGTTATATCTAGCTATAGTTATATATAGTTACATATATAGTTATATAGTTATAATATATAGTTATAGAAATATAGGTATATGATAACTATATATTATAACTATATATAACATATATATAACTGAATCACACACACAAAAAAAAAATTCTACTTATTGAAATTTACTAATGTCTATCTTTTTGCCAGTTTTTCTAAATGCTCTGTAGACATCTAATAACAACATACGATGTACACAATTTTAACTATATTTGTGCAGGATATAAGATTAATAGGTGTTTTCCTGGTGGCTCAGATTGTAAAGTGTCTGCCTGCAATGCAGGAGACCTGGGTCCCATCCCTGGGTCGGGAAGATCCCCTGGAGAAGGGAATGGCTACCCACTCCAGTATTCTGGCCTGGAGAATTCCAGGGACTGTATAGTCCAGTCCATAGGATAGCAAAGATGGGATACATTTGAGTGACTCACACAGACATAACGTCAATATAAATAAATACACCCACAGAGAAATACATTTTAATTACTATTGAGATCATTCGAGGTGGTCCTGTTGTTACTTCTCTGCACGTGATGAAGTCCTCTCAGAGAACTGTTAATATGTCTCACTATCATTACGTATGTTTTGCTTTTCCTTTATATTTTATCTGATTTTTTGGCTTTATATATCTTTGTCTCTTTGTTGTTAGGTGTCCAGTGGTTTATGAGGTCTATCTTCTTTGTGAATTGTACCTTTTATCATTAAAAATATTCATCTTGGTTCCCTTTAAAAAGAAAGAAATTTAGTAAAAAATTTTTTCAAAAGATGTAAATAACATGGGGCAAACTGCTGCGGACACTGTAAGAATCGTCTGTGTGATCTTCACAACCTTGCTGGCAACCTAAAAGCATTCTACATTTTCTGAAACCCAAGTCTCCTCCACTCCCGCATGTATATCTGAAGAAAAGAAACACAGCTGAGAAGATACACGTGTATCAGTGTTTATGTAGCGGCACTGTTCACAATAGCCAAGACAAGGAAGCAACTTAAGTGTCCAGTAACGGATGAATGGGCAAAGAAGATGTGGCCCCCACGCACGATGGAATATTGCTCACCCACGAAGAGTGGGGACGTGCCGTTTGCAGCAACGTGGATGAACCCAGAGATCGTGATGCTCAGTGAAGTAGGCCAGACAGAGAGAGGAATCTCATGTGATGTCAATTCTATGTGGAATCTAAAAAAAAAGGAGGGGAGGGTAACAAATGGACTCATTTACAAATCAGAAATAGACTCACACACATAGAGAATGGACTTATGGTTACCAGAGGGAAAGAGAAAAAGCATAAACTAGGACCGTGAGATTAATAAATGCACAGTGCTGTGTATAAGGGCTTCCTGACGGCTCAGCTGGGAAAGAATCTGCCTGCAATGCAGGAGACCGCAATTAGATTCCTGGGTCGGGCAGATCCGCTGGAGAAGGGGTAGGCTACCCACTCCAGGATTCTTGGGCTTCCCTGTGGCTCAGCTGGGAAAGAATCTGCCTGCAATGCAGGAGACCGCGATTAGATTCCTGGGTCGGGCAGATCCGCTGGAGAAGGGGTAGGCTACCCACTCCAGGATTCTTGGGCTTCCCTTGTGGCTCAGCTGGGAATGAGTCCCCCTGTTCTTAGTCCCTCAGTCGTGTCCCACTCTTTGCAACCCCATGGACTGCAGCCCACAAGGTTCCTCTGTCCGTGGAATTCTCCAGGCAAGAATACTGGAGTGGGGTGTCATTTCTTGCTCCAGGGGATCTTCCCAACCCAGGGATCGAACCCAGGTCTCCCACACTGCAGGCACATTCTTTCCCAGCTGAGCCACCATGGAAAGCCAAGAATACTGGGGTGGGCAGCCTATCCCTTCTCCAGGGGATCTTCCCGACCCACAGATCCAACCGGGGTCTCCTGCATTGCAGATGGATTCTTTACCAGCAGACCTACCTGGAAAGCTCCTATGTATACACATATCTATATGTAAAATATTATTATGTGTAGAATTTTATATATTAAAAGAATTTTATATATAAACTATATGCAAAAGATTATATATAAAACTTATTCACTTAGCTGTTCACAAGACACTAATATGACACTGTCAACCAACTGTATGTGCATAAAAAAGAAATAACATTCACCATGAAAACAGGAAGATGATGGAAGAAATTTTCACATACTGAGGCATATGGAAATCTTTCTGGCTTATACGTGATTTATTTTGAATGTTAGGCTCACCAAAGCAGCCTGTTTGTGGCTGATTCAACATGCATTGAGCATCATCTGCTTTAGCCACGAAGGAAAGCACATTTAAAAATCAGAATTGAGGAGCTGTGGTTCACACAACTAGATTGAAGCCAGGTGGGCAATTGCTCAGGTGGGTTCGGCCACACGAAAAGATGCCCCACATTGGTCATTATTCAGTTCAGTTCAGCTGCTCAGTCGTGTCCGACTCTTTGCGACCCCATGAATCGCAGCACACCAGGCCTCCCTGTCCATCACCACCTCCCAGAGTTTACCCAAACTTACGTCCATTGAGTCAGTGATGCCATCCAGCCATCTCATCCTCTGTTGTCCCCTTCTCCTCCTGCCCTCAATCTTTCCCAGGATCAGGGTCTTTTCCAATGAGTCAGTTCTTCGCATCAGGTGGCCAAAGGATTGGTGTTTCAGCGTCAACATCAGTCCTTCCAATGAACACTCAGGACTGATCCCTTTAGGATGGACTGGTTGGATCTCCTTGCAGTCCAACGGACTCTCAGGAGTCTTCTCCAACACCACAGTTCAAAAGTATCAATTCTTCAGCGCTCAGCTTTCTTCACAGTCCAACTCTCACAAACATACATGACTACTGGAAAAACCATAGCCTTGACTAGAAGGACCTATGTTGGCAAAGTAATGTCTCTGCTTTATAATATGCTGTCTAGGTTGGTCATAACTTTCCTTCCAAGGAGTAAGCATCTTTCACTTTTTTAAAGATTGGTCACTATTAGAGAAGCATAAAACTACAGTGAGGTATCACCTCATACTGAAAGGTTATTGCCGAACCACAAAAAGACACTGGGATTCTTGGCCTCTGGAGGAGAAGAATTCAATCCAGGGCGAGAGACGAGGATTGATCACTCAGAGCTTTTGTGTAATAAAGTTTTATTAAAGTATGAAGGAGACAGAGAAAGCTTCTGACAGGCATCAGAAGAGGGCAGAAAGAGTGCCCCCTCACTAGTGTTAGCAATGACGATATATACTCTCCAATGAATCCAAAGAATGTCTGGAGGCTGTAAAGACCTCACTGGACCTACTCTCATAATTTACATTTTAAGATAACAGGATTAGCCAGAAGATTTTTTTCCAGAGACTGTCCTCAAGCAGGATACATTGTTATTATATAATCCTAAGGAACGTGGAGGGGGAAAAAAATGTTTATCATTTCTTCCTCCTTGAGAATTCCAGACCCCTCTCTCCTTGGGGACCCCTGGACTTCTTATCAATCTGCCTAAGCATTGACTTTCTCAATACCAAGGTCAGAATGGCCATCATCAAAAAGTCTGCAAACGACAAATGCTGGAGAGGGTGTGGGGGAAAGGGAACCCTCTCGCGCTGCTGGTGGGAATGTGCATCACTGCCTCCACTGTGGAGAGCAGAATGCGGGCTCCTTGACAGCCTAAGAGCAAAGCTGCCATATGACCCAGCAATGCCACTCCTGGCCATCTGCCTAAAAACGTAATAGTTAGAATAACAGTCTTTAGATCCATGCACCGCAGTGTCCTCGGGACCACTATTCACAAAGCCAGGACTTGGAAGCAGCCCGAGTGTCTGTCCACGGAAGGACAGATAAAGAAGCTGCCGTCCATACGCACCACGGAATACTCCGCAGCCACAAAGAGGGATGCGAGAACGCCATTTGCATCAGCACGGCTGCCACCAGAGATGATCATAGAAAGTAAGGCCAAAAGAGAAAAACAAATATATGATCTCACTGACGTGGAATCTAGGGTAGGGGTGTGTGTGTGTCTGTGTGTGTTAATCGCTCAGTCATGTCTGACTCTGCGAGCCCACGAACCGTAGCCCGCCAGGCTCCTCTGTCCATGGGACTCTCCAGGCCAGAATCCTGGAGTGGGTTGCCATGCCCTTCCCCAGGGGATCTTCCCCACCCAGGGATCGAACCCTGGTCTCCTGCATTGCAGGCCAATTCTTTACCGTTTGAGTAAACTATGACACGGATGAACTCATTCACAAAACGGACACAGACTCACAGAGAGCAAACTCGTGGTTCCCAGTGGGGGAGAAGGAAGCAGGAAGGCTCACGGTAGCAGGAGGGAACTAAGAGGCACAGCCACTGCATATAAAATAAGCAAGCTACAAGCTTCCATCGTACAATGCAGAGGATACAGCCGATGCTTTATAACAACTATCAGTGGAGTTTAACCTTTAAGAAATGGTGAATCACGGTGCTGCACTCCTGAAACATAACACCGCACATCAACTATTTCAATAAAAAGAGAAAACTTAAACATGACAACTCTCAGCTCTCCTGCTGGAATTAGACACAGCTCCCGGGAGAGGCCTGAGGTCAGCACTCTGCCTGGAGTCCCCCGCTGGGTTTGCAGGGAGGCCAGAACCGGACAGGGAACCACACCTCTCTCCCTGTCCAGCTCCGGGGCTGCGTGCCCACACCCCCTCCAGACTCCATTCAGGTCTCTGTTGCCCCCAAGCAGACCATCCTTTCAGCATTCCCTCTGGGACACGTTTGTCGTCCAGCCCTTGCCTCCATGGGTCTCCGTAATCATAGGTCCATCTACGCAAAGCTATGGTTTTTCCAGTGGTCACGTATGCATGTGAGAGTTGGACTATAAAGAAAGCTGAGCACCAAAGAACTGATGCTTTTGAACTGTGGTGTTGGAGAAGACTCTTGAGAATCCCTTGGACTGCAAGGAGATCCAACCAGTCCATCCTAAAGGAAATCAGTCCTGAATGTTCATTGGAAGGACTGATGCTGAAGATGAAACTCCAATACTTTGGCCACCTGATGGGAAGAGCTGACTCACTGGAAAAGACCCTGATGCTGGGAAAGATTGAGGGCAGGAGGAGAAGGGGACGGCAGAGGATGAGATGGTTGGATGGCATCAGTGACCCGACAGACATGAGTTTGAGTAAATTCTGGGAGGTGGTGAAGGACAGGGAGGCCTGGCGTGCTGCAGTCCATGAGGTCGCAAAGAGTCGGACACGACTGAGTGACTGAACTGATGTAAAATAGATAGCCAATGGGAATTTGCCGTGTGACTCGAGGAACTCAAACGGGGGCTCTGGGACCACCTAGAGGGGTGGGAGGTGGGAGGGAAGTTCAAGAGCGAGGGGACGTGGGTGAATCTATGTCTGACTCACGTTGATGTTTGGCAGACATCCACACAATACTGCAAGGCAATTATCCTTCAATTTTAAAAAAAGTTTTAAGTTAAAAATAAATAGTTGTGGTACATGGGCTCACTTCCTCCAAGGCATGTGATGGATCCTTCATACATAGGGCTGGAACCTGTGTCCCCTGCATTGACAGGCAGATTCCACCACGGAGCACCAGGGAAGCCTTGTTTAAATCCTCTTTGCAAGCCTGAAGCTGTGGTCTCCACCCTATAGAGAGGAAAACTGAGGTTTAGCAATGCGGAGGGTCTCTGAGAAGACAGCCCAGCTAAGAGGGACAGCAAAGCCTGAAGTAGGAGTCCAGGCTGTCAGAGGTCAAAACCCTACGCCTTCTCCACGACTCCGGAACATTTTATGAGTCACTCCTTCCATCCAGTGGAGAGACGGCGGCTCGCACAATGACAACATGCTGTGAAATGGGTCACCACGGATACGGCAGAACCGCGCGTGATTAAAAGCATCCTCCGTGAGGGGAGGGGACACAGCAAGACGTGTGCCTCAGGGCTGACTTTTAATTAACGTTCCTCTGCAACCGGGACTGATCCTAGCAGGCTTTCTGGCACCGCCCAGTGCCCTGGGCATCGGGCCTTTTTGGCGAGATGGCTTTGAAGGCAAGAGACGCTGCCAGCCAGCTGATCGCCAGCATCCAAGCCCCTCAGCGTCAGCGAGGAATCTGTGAAAAGCTGTCGCTCTTGGGATCTCTTAAAACCAGCACAGCACAGACGACGGGACTCGAAAAACAGTCCTTGTCGCTTGGAGAAACCCGAAAAGTGACCCAGGAGGATGGAAACTCTAGCTTCCCCAAGTTTAGGAAATGTGTCCGTGTGTTTCAGTAATAGTCTTTGCTCCTGACAGAGAGTGCAAAGGGAGCCACGGAGAGAAAACTGGTCCCTTGCAGCACAGTCGGGCGTCCCTGGTGGCCCGGTGGTTAAGAATCGGCCTGCCAACACAGGATACACAGGTTCGAACCCTGGTCCGGGAAGATCGCATATGCCGAGGGGCAGCCAAGCCTGTATGCCAGAACTGCTTCAGCCCGCGGTCTGCAACAAGGGACATCACCGCAAGAAGAAGCCCGTGGACGCAGCTCAAGAGTAGCCTCCAGGGGCCAAAACCACAGAAACGTCGCCACACAAAAAGCAGCCCAAAGAAAAGGAAAGAATTTTTTTTCAGTAAACTTTTGGGGGAAAGGTGAGCAGGAGACGTAACTAAACATTTAGGTCCAAAGGAGACTTGCAAGCGAAAGTCACTCAGTCATGTCTGACTCTTGGTGACCCCGGGGATTGTACAGTCCATGGAAATTCTCCAGGCTATGTAACAAATTATTCCACACATATTTTCTCATGGGTCCGCAGGTCAGAAGCCTGCAGAGCTAAAATTCACGTCTCAGCGGGGTGGTTCCGTCTAGAAGCCCCAGTGGAGATTTTGTTCCCTGCCTTTTCCGGCTTCTAGACCGTCCCCACGCTTCTTAGCTCCGTGGTCCCTTCCTGAAACCTCAGTTCCCAGAAAGCCTGCTCCTAGCCACACATCACGTCATGTGACCCTTCCTTCTTCCTGCCTCATCCACTTTTAAGGGCCCTGTGCTTACACAGAGCCCATCTGGGTAATTCAGGATCATCGCCACCTTACGATCAGCTCGTGACCAACCTAAAGGCCACCTGCTACGGTAATTCGCTTTTGCCGTGGATGGGAACCTACCCCGGTGCTCTGGGATTTAGGAATTAGGAACTGGATGTCTTTGCGG
Source organism: Capra hircus (assembly GCF_001704415.2). NCBI lineage: Eukaryota > Metazoa > Chordata > Mammalia > Artiodactyla > Bovidae > Capra > Capra hircus. The sequence continues at coordinate 244,352 of NW_017189541.1, read as the reverse complement.
GCTCATGATTCTGCTGAGCACACACACAGTCAAGAAGACACGTAGCTGGAATCGAGAACAGGACGGAGGCTCCTTAAAAAACTAAAAATAGAGCTGCCGCGTGATCCTGCAATCCCACTGGTGGGCATACACCTGGAGAAAAACCCGGTCCAAAAAGATACACGCATCTCAGTGTTGCCTACAGCACTGTCTGTAACAGCAAGGCATGGAAACGACCTAAGGGGCCACACACAGAGGAACAGAAAAAGAAGATGTTCATATATACAATGGAATACTACGCAGCCACAAAGAAGAATGAACCGGTGCCACTTGCAGAAAGATGGACAGGTAGAGATCGCCACACTGAATGGAGTGAGTCACACAGGAAAGGAGGCGGATCCGATGACGTCTCTTATATGAGGAAGCCAGAAAGATACAAATGAACTTACCTACGAAAGAGAAAGAGACTCACAGACTGTGAGAATGAGTTTATGGTTGCTGGAGGTTGGGGGAAGGATAGTCAGGGAGTCTGGGATGGACATGGACACACTGCTGTGTTTAACACGGAGAACCAGCAAGGACCTGCTGGACAGCACAGGGGACTCTGCTCAATACTCTGTAACAACCTTATGGTCACCAGGGGGAAGATGGGGAAGGGATAGTCAGGGAGTCTGGGATGGACATGGACACACTGCTGGATTTAACGCGGAGAACCAGCAAGGACCTGCTGGACAACACAGGGAACTCTGCTCAATACTCTGTAATAACCTTATGGTTCCCAGGGGGAAGGATGGGGAAGGGATAGTCAGGGAGTCTGGGATGGACATGGACACACTGCTGTATGTAATATTTAAGAAGTAGAACCAGCAAGGACCTGCTGGACAGCACAGGGGACTCTGCTCCGTGTCACATGGCAGCCTGGCTGGGAGGGGAGTTTGGGGGAGAGTGGATACATGTGTGTGTGTGCCTGAGTCCCTTTGCTGTCCAGCTGAAACTGTCACAGCATTGTTAATAGGCTATACTCCAGTACAAAATTAAAAGCTTAAAAGAACAAAAGAGGGGACACAGCTGGTATCTAGACCCATATCCTCAGACAGAATTATTGTTATAACTAATTTCCCACTGAAGTTTCCTATAGCCCGTCACTGTCCCTTCCTTTCTCCCGGCGGGCATGTCGAGGCATTTAACAAGGCTTAACAGGCAGCTGGTTTCCTTCAGAAAAATCTAGCCTCAGCATCGAAGACAGGAAAGCACAGCTTCTCCTGTCAGACGTGGACTCGGACAGAAAGCCACGGAGCCAAGAAGTAGACGGCATGTGCGGGGGAGTTCACACCTAGGTGGCGGCTGTCTCCGGGGTCTCCTCTCTGCACTGAGCAGCGGCGCTCGTGGGAGGGAAACGTCCCGGGATGGTTTTGGGTGGCGTGCAGCTGCAGAAGCAAAGGTCTTGTGTGAGAGCAGGGAAGTGTCCTACTTGCTAAAATTATTTTCCTTTGCGTTCATTTAGTGCCATTTTCTTGATACAGGTAGTTGCCCATTTTTGAACTTGGCGAGGCAAAAAAAATAAATAAATGCTGGTTATCTGGAAGGAAGCAAAGAAGGGTTAGAAGGGAGACAAGGAAGGGAAGGAGAGAGGAAGGGAAGAGGGAAGAAGTGAATTAACACCACAGAAATTCCAAGCATCACTTGTTCCTGGTGGAGAACCTAGCAAGAGAGCATATTCAAACATTTCAGGGAACACAAGCCACCTTCAAACGCTTCTATCTTGCAGACGCTACACAAGTTGCTACAATTGAAGAAACAATAATGGAAACGACAAAATTGTATGCTTCACTGATCAAATGAAGCTCCAATCCTCTGGCCACTTGACGAGAAGCACCGACTCACTGGAAAAGCCGTTGATGCTGGGAAAGATTGAAGGCAGGCGGAGAAGGGGACGACAGAGGGTGAGATGGTTGGATGGCATCACCGACTCGATGGTCATGAGTGTGAGCAAGCTCCGGGAGTTGGTGATGGATGGGGAAGCCCAGTGTGCTGCGGTCCATGGGGTTGCAAAGAGTCGGACACGACTGAGAGATTGAACAACAACAACGCTAATGATTTATAAATACTTTGAGCACAAGAGACACCAATTTAATTTAGAAGGCTCTTAATTATCACTGGCAAAGATGGTCTGCAAATGTTAACACACCAAACACGAGAAAAAGCCAAAGAGAGGTGATATAGTTCATCTTTGTAAGCTATGCAACTGACCTGTAAACTCTTAATTGAAACAACTGCTTTGTAGATTTAAGTTTGCACTTATCACAGGACCCCCGCCCTTACACACACATTTCCTGAATGCAAACGGTCTCAACAGCCTGTCCCCAAATGCAGACCCCCTCGTGGCTTCCCTGCTGGCTCAGACAATGAAGAATTAAAGAATCTGCCTGCAATGCAGGAGATGTGGATCGGGACGATCCCTGGGTCGGGAAGATCCCCCAGAGAAGGACATGGCAACCCACTCCAGTATTCTTGCCTGGAGAATCCCATGGACAGAGGAGCCCTGAGCTACAGTCCAGGGGGTCACACAGAGTCAGACACGACTGACCGACTAACACTTTCACTTTCAAACGTGGACTTGAGTCTGAGAAACAGATAATGGCATGAAGACACCTGAAACCTCTGATTCACCCCACAGCTCGTGTTTCTAATCTCTGGTGTTTTGCCTGCCCTAAGGCAGTCCTTTGAGTCTAACAATTCCTGTCTTCAGTTGCCCCACTTTTTCCAAGGAGGGAAATCACCCACTCCCCAAACACACACTTGTCACTGGCTCAGTTGGTAAAAAATCCGCCTGCAATGTGGGAGACCTGGGTTCCATCCCTGGGGTTGGGAAGATCCCCTGGAGAAGGGAGAGGCTACCCACTCTAGTATTCTTCGGCTTCCCTTGTGGCTCAGCTGGTAAAGAATCCGCCTGCAATGCAGGAAACCTGGCTCCCATCCCTGGGGTCAGAAAGATCCCCTGGAGGAGGGAGAGGCTACCCACTGCAGTATTCTGGCCTGGAGAATTCCATGGACTGTCCTGGGGTTGCAAAGATTTGGACACGCCTGAGCGACTTTCACTTTGGGAGAACAGATAAGATAGAAAAAACAGCACTGGTCTCATATCGGAGGCTCTCACGTTCTGACCAAACCCACCGGGCACTAGAACAGACTCCTGCATTTGTGCCACAGGCGACAGTCAGTCCTGCCCTGTATTTGGACAGAAGGAATTCCCAACCATCTGAAGCATCTGCTATTTGCCCTCCAAACACAGAGCTGGCCTCACTAGCTGTCTGACCTCGACGGCTCTGGGTCCCAGTGTCGGCTGAGGGTCAACGGTGATGCTTCGTACGTTTCAGAGTCCACTCTTTTTTTTTTTTTTTTTCTTTTTAACACGGACCATTTCTAAAGCCTTTACTGAATTTGTTACCATATTGCTTCTGTCTTCAGGGCTAGTGTTTTTGACCTCCCAGCAGGTAGGATGTTAGCTCCCTGACCAGGGATTGAACCCGCATCCCCCGCGCTGGAGGCTGAAGTCTGAAACCTCTGGAGCACCACGGAAGTCCCTCCCATCGTCTGCCCTGTCACTGGCCTCCTTCCTCCTCTTTGATGTTCTTACCTCCCCAGCAGCTCTCAGCTGGGCGGCTCAAAAGCAGAAGCAACACACGGATGCCAGGCTCACACTTGACCCAGACTGACTGCCCGTCTCCGTGGGGTCACAGGCTCCAGGCAGGAAGCGAGGGGGGTGGGGGGAGCATGTTCCAGCCAGCCACACGTGCGTAGGGAGACAGGATGGATGCCCCTCTCGACCCTGGACGTGTCTACACGGGCCCCTCCCTCCACTTTCCCCATATTGCCTGCCTTTCTCTGCAATTTTGAGACCCAGGCCTAGTCCCTGGGTCAGGAAAACCCCCTGGAGGAGGGTGTGGCCACCCACTCCAGGATTCTTGCCTGGAGAATCCCCAAGGACAGAGGAGTCTGGCGGGCCGCAGTCCGTGGGGTCGCAAACAGTCAGACACGACTGAGCGACTAACACAAACACCCCCACTCTGCCTGGCTGTCTCCACATTTTCCCTCCTTGACCCCACTTTTGCCTGCCTTCCCCTCATCTTCCTGCCTTTATCTCCCCCCAGTTCTGCCTGCCTTCCCCACCCCCACCACATTGCCATCAAGACACTAGAATCTATTTGTTGGAGTTACCTTAACTGTGATTGCTACACCTTCCTACCCCTTCATAGGAAGCTTGTTGTTAACAGCAAAAACACTTTGTATCGGGATAGAGCCGATTAACAACACTGTGGTGTTTGAGGTGAACACCTATGGCACTCGGCCAAACAGACACGTGTATCCATTCTCTGCCCACAGAGAGCCCGGTTTGCAAAGAAACACTGAACCACTCCTGGAGCACAGGCTTTAGGATGAAAACACCAGCAGCAGCACCACCCCCCCCCCACCCCGCCGCCACGCGCTACCCACCCCCGGTCAGTCATCCATCCGGGGTCAAACTCGGAGCAGGAGGTGAAGGCTCATGAAGGCGCTGACCTAGGCTGGAAGCCCACTTGCCCTCTTGCTCCCAAAGCCCCCTCTTCCCCTACCAGCAAGGCTGCCTCCCTCCCGGGGTGCAGACACCAGCCTGGGGCCGGGGGGTGGGGTGCAGACCCAGCTCACGGTGCATTTTCTCTGCAGGTCCCAGCGGCTCCCGGGGGTGTGCCGCACTGTGGCTGCGTTTATTTTTAACCCTCCCCGACATCTGCCTCGCAGCCTCCGGAGAGGAAATGAGGCCATCTGAACAAGGAGGACGGATCACCTGAGGTGCCGTCACTGGGTGAGTTCTCAAAGATTTCTGTGAAAAAATACAGCCTTCAGATGCACACACCGCTATATTTAAAATGGAGAACGCTAGCAAGGTAATGCCGAAAATTCTCCAAGCCAGGCTTCAACAGTACGTGAACTGAGAACTTCCAGATGTTCAAGCCAGATTTAGAAAACGCTGAGGAACCAGGAATCGAAATGCCAACATCCATTGGATCATAGAAAAAGGAAGAAAGTTCCAGAAAAACATCTATTTCTGCTGTATTGACTATGCCAAAGCCTCTGACTGTGTGGATCATAACAAACTGTGGAAAATTCTTAAAGAGATGAGAATACCAGACCACCTGACCTGCCTCCTAAGAAATCTGTATGCAGGTCAGGAAGGAACAGTTAGAACTGGACATGGATCAATGGACTGGTTCCAAATCGGGAAAGGAGTACGTCAAGGCTGTATATCGTCACCCTGCTTATTTAACTTCTATGCAGAGTCCATCATGAGAAACACTGGGCTGGAAGAAGCACAAGCTGGAATCAAGATTGCTGGGAGAAATATCAATAACCTCAGATATGCAGATGACACCACCCTTATGTCAGAAAGTGAAGAGGAACTCAAAAGCCTCTTGATGAAAGTGAAAGAGGAGCGTGAAAAAGTTGGCTCAAAAGTCAACATTCATACCTCAACATGAATCCGCCACGGGTGTACACGTGTTCCTCATCCAGTGAATGTATGGCCAAACCAATACAATATTGTAAAGTAATTAGCCTCCAATTAAAATAAATAAATTTATATTAAAAAATAAATTAAATAGCTTGTAAAAAAAAAAAAAGTCAACATTCAGAAAACTAAGATCATGAAATCTGGTCCCACCACTTCATGGCAAATAGATGGGGAAATAATGGAAACAGTGAGAGACTTTATTTTCTTGGGCTCCAAAATCACTGCAGATGGTGACTGCAGCCATGGAATGAAAAGACGCTTACTCCTTGGAAGAAAAGTTATGACCAACCTAGACAGCATATAAAAAGCAGAGACATTACTTTGCCAACAAAGGTCCGTCTAGTCAAGGCTATGGTTTTTCCAGTGGTCATGTATGGATGTGAGAGTTGGACTGTGAAGAAGGCTGAGCAGAGAAGAATTAATGCTTTTGAACTATGCTGTTGGAGAAGACTCTTGCAAGTCCCTTGGACTGCAAGGAGATCCACCCAGTCCATCCTAAGGGAAATCAGTCCTGAATATTCATTGGAAGGACTGATATTTAAAGCTGAAGCTCCAATACTCGGCCACCTGATGTGAAGAACTGACTCATCAGAAAAGACCATGATGCTGGGAGAGATTGAAGGCGTGAGGAGAAGGGGACGACAGAGGATGAGATGGCTGGATGGCATCACCGGCTCGATGGACTCTGCTCGATGTCACGTGGCAGACCGGATGGGAGAGGATTTTGGAGGAGAATGGATACATGTATATGGATGGCTGAGTCCCTGCGCTGTCCACCTGAAACCACCACGACACTGTTACCTGGCTATATCCCAATGCAAAATAAAAAGCAAAAAAATTACAGCCATCAGACAAACTATTATGTTTAGATTTAAATATAAGTGATAAAGAACAAAGGTCGTACTGTGCAGCACACAACATTCCTGTGATAAAAGATAATCGGAGAGGATGTGAAGGGGAATATATCTATGCAGGTGTAACTGATTTTGCTGCATATCTGAGAGTATCGCAAGGCTGCAAACCAAGCCGCTTCAAAAATGGGGCCCACAGCTGGGGGAGGAAAGTGCTCCTGTGCTCCATCTCCAAACATTGGCCTTACCCTGGCGCTTTCCCTTCTCTGCCCCAGCTTTCTCACAGGGAACCAAATGTTGAAACCACGTGAGCCGAGGCACCCGGACCGGGAGGTCCTCACGCCATCTCACTTCTTCCCAGGGCAGTTTCCAAAGTGGACTTGGACACGGCGCATTCTGAGTTTACTCACAGCCCCTTGTTTTATTTAGGAAATGCACACAGGTCCATGTGCCAAGTAAATCGAGCTGCCTTTCCTTAATTTCTCACTGCTCATAATTTCCGATGTATTAAAGGACTGCTTTCATCAGCCCTAGCAGCATGTAACATTGAAAACTCAAGTGAACGGAATAGAAATGTCGGTTGAGTTCTTTCATGCGTGCGACGTCGCTTCAGTTATAGTTGACTCTTTACAACCCCATGGACTGTAGCCCGCTCCTGTGTCCATGGGGTTCTCCACGCAAGAATACGGGAGTGGGTTGCCATTTCCTCCTCCAGGGGATCTTCCTCACCCAGGGATCTCTCTCGTCTTCCGCACTGGCAGGCAAATTCTTTGCCACTATCCTCATGTTATGCCCACCTGTCAAGAGGTGAAGAGTCTATTCTATCTTGAAAGCCGACTCTTTGCATGTTACACGGCGGGTTTGAAAGAAACTCACTAGTTCAGTTCAGTTCAGTCGCTCAGTCGTGTCCAATTCTTTGCAACCCCATGAATCGCAGCACGCCAGGCCTCCCTGTCCGTCACCAACTCCCAGAGGTCACTCAGACTCACGTCCATTGAGTCGGTGATGCCATCCAGCCATCTCATCCTCTCTTTAATTTTCTGTAAAAACCACATGCTATGCACAAACTGCTGGTGGGAATGTAAGTGGGTGCACCCAATGTGAAAAACGCTCAGGAAGTTCCTCAAAGAACGGAAACCACAGTTATGATGTGATCCAGCAACCGCAGCCTCAGGCACACACCCAGACAAAACCCTGAGGAGATACACGCACCCTTACGTTCAGAGCAGCTCTGTTCACAGCGGCCAAGACATGGAAGCTCCCTAAATCCATCGACAAGGAACACATAAAGAGGACCGTACGTTTGTACAAGGGAATATTACTCAGCCATGAGAAAAAGAATGACCTGACGCCAACTGCAGGAACATGGACGGACGTAGAGGTTATCGCACTGAGTGAGTCAGAAAGACTATGATTAACACCATACGATATCACTCATATGTAGCATCTAAAAAACACAACAGAGTAGTGGCCATCTATTATATCTCAGGCTGCTGCTGCTGCTGCTGAGTCGCTTCAGTCGTGTCCGACTCTGTGCGACCCCACAGACGGCAGCCCACCAGGCTCCCCCGTCCCTGGGCTTCTCCAGGCAAGAACACTGGAGTGGGTTGCCATTTCCTTCTCCAATGCATGAAAGGGAAAAGCGAAAGTGAAGTCGCTCAGTCGTGTCTGACTCTTAGCGACCCCATAGACGGCAGCCCACCAGGCTCCCCCGTCCCTGGGATTATAAACTACTCTCTATAAAATAAGCTCTGAGGACATTTTGTACAACACAGGGAACGTGGCCAATACTACATAATAACTATAAATGTCAAGAATTATACCCCAAAATAAACGAAACTAAGATAAACTAAGAAGTTGATGGCATAAAAAGGATTATACTCCTAATGTGAATCAATATATTCTATCCTGTAACAAATATTATACAAACATACTTTACAGTTTCTTTAAAGACAAAAACTCCCAACATAATATGAAATGTCTTGCCACACGTCTACATGAGGTGATGTACAGAAATACAAAACGCAAATGACATAGTTAATTATAAAAAGACTTCCCAGGTGGTCCAATGGCTAGGACTCTGAGCTCCCAATGCAGGGGCCCAGGCTGAATCCCTGGTCAGGGAACTATATTCTACATGGCTCAGTGAAGAGTTTGCATGGTGCAGTTAAAAGATACCTCATGCCACAACTAAGACCCAGCACAGGTGATTAAACAAATACATTTTAAATTACTTACATAATTAGACACATACAGTTTGTACACACACACACACACACACTCACACACACTGTGTGTGCACAACTTTCAAAACTGCATTACTAAATCAGAAAGCTGGAAGAAGAGACGAACTGGGGCTTTACAACATATCTTCCCATTTTTCTAAAGTGAATATATAGAGCTTACCAGGTGGTTCAGATGGTAAAGAATCTGCCTTCAATGCAGGAGACCCAGGTTCGACCCCTGGTTTCTGAAGATCCCCTGGACAAAGTGAAGTGAAGTGAAAGTCGCTCAGTCGTGTCCAACTCTCTGCGACCCCATGGACTGTCCAGTCCACGGAATTCTCCAGGCCGGAATATTGGAGTGTGCAGCCTTTTCCTCCTCCAGGGGACCTTCCCAACCCAGGGACTGAACCCAGGTCTCCTGCATTGCAGGCAGATTCTTTACTAACCGAGCTATCAGGGAAGAGCTGGCAGCCCCCTCCAGCAGTCTTGCCTGGAGAATCCCATGGAGAGAGGAGCCCGGTGGGCTATACAGTGCATGGGGTTGCAGAGAGGCGGACACGACCGAGTGACTTTCACTTTCGACACTTTTGAAGGTGAGTATCCTCACAAATGTGATTCATCCTTAACCGGATACTAAGAAGGATGGAAAGCGTCAACAACCCACTGGCGATTAATTGTGAATCGTGACATTCAAAACCAGGAAGACGGTAATGAAAGATGGGGGCTTCCCACGTGACTCAGCTGGTGAAGAGCCCGCCTGCCAAGCAGGAGACCCCAGTTCGATCCCTGGGTGGGGAAGATCCCCTGGAGGAGGGAACGGCAGCCCACTGCAGTATTCTGGCCTGCAGAATCCCCATGGACAGAGGAGCCCGGCGGGCTACAGTCCACGGGGCTGCAGAGAGTCAAGTTAGCAACTATACAAGAACAGATGCAGCAAGGCGAGCTTGGCTTCACAAGTCCGGGAACAGGGACTAACCTGATTTTCCTCAGTGAACCCCCTTCGTCCCCCCATAACCCAGGAGCACCCTGTGAATATTCAAATCACACGAAGACAGACGCAAACACTCACGAACAGCAAACCAAGTCAGGAGAACAGAGCGGCTTCTGTCACAGAAGAGCCCGATTAGTAGGAAAAACGAAAGAGCCAGGCGTGTCGTTTCACTGGGATCCTGGTAACGCCTCTGGCATGGGTGATACGCCTGCAGATCAGAAATAAATTCAGGCTCACCGCTGAACGCATGTGAAGGTCAGCGGACCCGCAGTGGAAAACCAGATACAGTAAACGGAGAGAAGGAGGCTGGATACACACCGGGGCGGGGGGTGGGGGTACGGTTACACCCGGTCGTAGTAAATTGCCATCTGCCTCGCGGTGAATTGTGTCCCCGTGAAGTTAACATGTTGACACTCTGACCCACCCCCAGGACCTCGCAGTGAGGCTGTATTTGGAGATAAGGGTCCTTGGAGAGGGGATGAAGGTTACATGAGGTCATCACCATGGGTCCTGATCCTTTGGAATTAGAACTTATTGAAACTCACAGGTCATCGAGTTTAAACAAACAACCTTTGTGCATTAGGGTATGTCCTGATCCCATACCTTTATATGGGTCTTTATATAAGAAGAGGCGATCAGGCCACAGACACAGACACAGAGGGATGGTCACATGAGGACTCGGGGGAGGGGACAGTCGTCCACACACCCAGGAGAGAGGCCTTGGGAGGAACCAGCCCTGCCCACACCTGGGGGCCTCAGCCTCCAGCCTCCAGGACTGTGGAAGGGTGAATGCGTGTTGTTTAAGCCGCCCCATCTAGGGCAATTTTATGGCAGCCCCAGCCCACGTGTGCATCAGTTTTCCAAGGAAATGCTTTTACAGGTTACAGCCATCAGCAGCCCTTGCAGGTCCCATTGGCAGTTTGAGGAATATAAGCGGCAGACTGCATTCTGGAGTCCACAAAAACCACAAAGTGATGTAACGTGACGTAGCCCTGAAACGCTGAGGCAGGGGATGCAACAGAAAAGCTCCATGGAGACACGATAGGACGCGTTTGCCCAAGAACACGCCCGGCAAACCACGCCAGGCACGGTCCCATTTCTGTGACCTGCATTCGAACGGAAAACCATCTGTGTCTTCTGGCCCCAAAACGTCAACGCGGGTACTCACGGTTTGAGGGAGGGGCCACACCATGTGTCGAGCTCCCCGGGTGAGGAGGACGAAGACCCAGCCGTGAGCTGTAACCAAGAGCTGAGACTAAGCACAGTCGTACCCAGAGCCGACTCTCTACAACACCTGTGAGGCCCCTTCCTGGAGCTGTGCCTTATTCCGGGTGACTCAGGGATAAATAATCTGCCTGTCAACGCGGGAGACCCAGGTTCGATCCCTGGGTCAGGAAGATCCCCTAAAGGAGGAATAGGCAACTCACTCCAGCGTTCTTGCCTGGAGAATCCCAGGGACAGAGAAGCCTGGTGGGCTGCAGTCCATGGGGTTGCAGAGAGTCAGACACCCCCCGCCCCCCCCCCCACACACACATGAGAAATTCATTTCCTAGCCAGGTTGATAAGAAGTCTAGGGGCCCCCAAGGAGAGAGGGGTCTAGAATTCTCAAGGAGGAAGAAAAGGCAAAGTTTTTTTTTCCTTCTCTATATTCCTTAGGATTATATAACAATAATGTATCCTGCCTGAGGACCGTCTCTGGATTAAACCTTCTGGCTAATTCTGTTATCTTAAAATGTAAATTATGGGAGTAGGTCTGGTGAGGTCTTGACAACCTCTAGACATTCTTTGGATTCATTGGAGAGTAAGTAAGAAAGTAAGTCAGTAAGCAAGTGAAGTCGCTCAGTCGTGTCCGACTCTTTGCGACCCCGTGGACTGTAGCCCACCAGGCTCCTCCATCCATGGGATTCTCCAGGCAAGAATACTGGAGTGGGTTGCCATTTCCTTCTCCAGGGGGTCTTCCTGACGCAGGGATCCAACCCCGGTCTCCTGCATTGCAGGCAGACGCGTTAACCTCTGAGCAACCAGGGAAGCCTCGATTGGAAAGTATATAACTTCATTGCTAACACTAGCAGGGGGGTACTCTGATGCCTATGTCAGAAGCTTTCTCTATCTCCTTTATACTTTAATGAAACTTTATTACACAAAAGCTCTGAGCGATCAAGCCTCGTCTCTGGCCCCGGACTGAATTCTTCTCCTCCGGGGGCCAAGAATCCCGGTGTCTTTGCGGGATTCAACAACAACCTTTCACACACACACACACACACACACACACACACACACACACACACACACACACACACAGGGACCCTGGGACACTTTGCCAGGGTGTTTGCAGGAACAAAATACAAATAAACTATGAAAGACTCATAAGAACTGTCTGCATGCACAGTTGAGACAAATTATCAACAGCAAGATACAAAAAGACCACTTCTGAGGAGCTGGGAGCAAAAGCAGCGTGGAGTGGATGCCCACGGCCTCCCCAAGGGGCGTGGGCAGACCACCCCAAGCCACCCTTCCATCCCAACCCACCTATCTGCCCCCCACCCTGGGGGTTCAGATGGTAAAGAATCCGCCTGCAATGCAAGAGACCCCGGGTTCGATTCCCGGGTCGGGAAGATTCCCTGGAGGAGGAGATGGCAACCCACTCCAGCATTCTTGGCTGGAGAATCCCATGGACAGAGGAGTCTGGTGGGCTACAGTCCACGGGGTCACAAAGAGTCAGACACGTCTGAGCACAGTCCCGCACAATGAATCAGATTCTTCAGTGAGAAATCTTCAGAGATACTCATTTAGTCTGTACACCATATCAGAGTAACAGATGACTGGTGAAGAACCTTTCACTCCTCAATGGCAACCATCAGTGCCTGGAGAGCTGGCATTATATGTACTCACAATAAACAAAGTTTTACACCGAATTTCACCTGATTCATGAGATTTCAGAGTCATGAGCCCAGCACTGCAGAATGAAATAATCTTGTATTTTTTAACCTGCCTTTTTTTAAAGAATTTTTCTACGTGCACCGTTTTTAACGTCTTGTTTTTAACGAGACATCGTCTTGTTCGTGGTCTTTATTGAGCTCGTTACAATATTGCTTCTGCATTATACTTTTTGGCCACGAGGCGTGTGGGATCTCACCTCCCTGAGCAGGGATCGAACCCACGCCCCCTGCATTGGATGGCTGAAGTCTTCATCACTGGACCCCCAGGGAAGTTCCGTGAACCCTTCTAATGTCACGTTTCAGCTCACTTCTCTGACATCAGCTGTGTAACTTACTCCCGTCTTGATTTTTTTAATCCCACTAAATAAAACTATGGTTTTTGTTGTTAAACCAGGCAAAAACAAAGGTATGTTTCCGTTAATAACTGAGCAATGGGGGGTGGGGAATTCAGCTGCCCACTTTGGGCAGCTTTATAACCCCAATTAATGCCTTTTCTGTACAAGAGCCATGTTGAAGCCACAATGCATTTATTTTTTTAAAGCCAAATGCATTTTCTTCTCTGCTGAGAAAAAGTATGGAGCACAGGACTAGCATTGACCTGAATAAGAACCACAGGCAAGTAATCCAGACCTGGGTGTTTTCAGCCCCGTAACAAAAATTGAAAACAGAAAGCAGAGAAACTGCAGAGGTGGCCATCTGAGGTGCACAGCCCTGATTTGAGGCAGTGGATAAAACTGCAAGAGTTAAAAAAAAAAAAAAAAAACCATCAGGGATGAAGTAGATCCCAGGGTTTGAAAATACACAGTTTAAATATCCTCAAAGTCCAGTGGTTAAGACTTGACCTTCCGATGCAGGGGCTATGGGTTTGAAGCCTGGTTGGGAAGCTACAATCCCACATGCCTCAAGGCCAAAACATAAACACTTAAAGCAGAAGCAACATTGTAACAAATTTAATAAAACCCTTGGGGCTTCCCTGAGAGCTCAGTTGGTAAAGAATTCGCCTGCCATGCACCAGACCCCTGGTCGATTGCTGGGTCTGAAGATCTGCTGGAGAAGGGACAGGCTACCCACTCCAGTATTCTTGGGCTTCCCTGGTGCCTCAGCTGGTGAAGAGTCCACCTGCAAGGTGGGAGACCTGGTTGGATCCCTGGGTTTGGAAGATCCCCTGGAGAAGAGAACAGCTACCCACTCCAGTATCCTGCCCTGGAGAACCCCATAGATAGTCCATGGGGTCTCAAAGAGTTGGACACGACTGAGCGGCTTTCACACACGCACAAAGAAAACAGTATTATAAACACAACATGGCAGGGTTAGGTGGGAGCTGAGGAAAAAAACAAACACAAGTCTCTAACTTGTCCTATCTTGTCTTCTTTCCAAAGAGGAAACAAGAAAAAATTAAGCTCTATTGATTAAAAAAAAAAAAAAAGGTTCTGCTTTCTGTGGGTCTAGGCGTGGGAGCGGGGTCACAGGATCAATAGTAGTTCCACATTTCGCTTTTTAAGGAACCTACCCCCATCCTGCTCTTCAAGGCTTCCCAGGGGGTACAGAGTCGAGACCCAGGTTCAGTCCCTGGGTGGGGAAGACCCCCTGGAGGAGGAAACAGCAACCCGCTCCAGTCTCCTTGCCTGGAGGATCCCATGGACAGAGGAGCCTGGCAGGCTGCGGTCCACAGGGTCGCAGAGAGTCGGACACGACTGAAGCCACGCAGACACACAGCAGCAGCGTATCTGTGTCCATCCCCATCACCCAGCTCATCCCGCGTGTCCCTTGCCCGCTTGGTGTCCGTACGTTTGTTACCTGCATCCGCGCCTCTAGCTCTGCTCTGCAAATGATCCTAAAACTCCTTTGGCCGTTTCCGCCACTTACAAATTTTCACGCACTTGTATTTTTCCCGCCTGCTCTCTGCAAGCTGACCTTTATTAAACAGACAGTGACGTATACTTTGAGGCTGACCGTCTTTCCTAAGATAGCATGGCACGGATATAACGAACCTATTACTCTTCCTTTTAGGTAGCTTCTTGAGGCATTAAATCTCCTGTCCAAGCCTTTTTAAAGGCTTAATGAATCCGCCAAACACACTGATGACTTGGTGTCATGTTCATAAAGTTTCTTAATTATGTTCCTGAGCAATAAATACAATAACAGGAAGCTCCTTGCCCCGGATCCATATTTTACAAACACGATATATGAAAATGTTCGGTTGGCTATGAGAACCACAGCGCTCTGTATTTGACAGAAAACGCTACGAGAAAACTGAACTCATCACCCACGAGGTTGAGAATGTTTGCTTGGAGTCAGAACTGTGCCTAGCACACGGATTCCTCTGTTAAAACTTGAGTGGCAGAAGTTCCCTGGTGCTCCAGTGTTTTAAGAATCCGCCTGCAAGTGCAGGAGACCCGGGTTTGATCCCTGGGTCGGGAAGATCCCCTGGAGGAGGGCATGGCAACCCCCTCCAGTCCTCTTGCGTGGAGAATGCCGTGGACAGAGGAGCCTGGCGGGCTACAGTCCATGGGGTTGCAAATAGTCAGACAACTGAGAAGCTGCACAACATAGCTGCCTTACAGTGGCTGTGGTCTGTATCTTGGCCAACATTTCTTGCGGTGATCCATCAGAGAAAGATGCTCCCTTCACCGTGAGCAGCATCAGGAGTCCCTTCATTTGACTTCAAAATGGTTACGAGATTTTGTAAGAACTTTAAACAGAGTATAACCTATACAGATATTGAATCACTACCTTGTAAAACCTGAGGCTGCTATAATACGGTAAATGGCGTATGATCCAGCAGTCCCAGTCATGGACACATATACTCCCAACAAACCCAGAATTCAAAAAAGAATACATGCACCCCCAGTGTACCGAGCAGCAATATTCACAATAGCCTGGACACGGAAGCTACCTAGACGTCCGTCGACAGAGAAATGGATTAAGAAGATGCGGTCCACACAGACAGAGGAATACTACTCGGCCCTGAAAAAGAATGAAGTAAGCCCATTTGCAACAACACGGATGGGCCTAGCGATGATCACACTGAGTGAGTAAGTCACACAGAGAAACACAAATACCATTTGCTGTCACTCATCCGTGCAATCTCAAAAAAAAGAGAAAGATACAAATAAACTTGTTTATAAAGCTGACACAGCCTCTTTGACACAGAAAACCAACTTCTGTTTACCAAAGGGAAAAGGTGGGTGAGGGATAAATTAGGTGTTTGGGATTAACACACACACACTACGATACATCAGACAGATAATCAACAAGGACCTACTGTATAGCACAGGAAAAATATTCAATATCATGTAATAAAGTGTCGCCAGCGGTAAAGAACCCACCTGCCAATGCAGGAGACACAGGAGACTTGAGTTAGATCCCAGGGTCAGGAAGAGCCCCTGGATGAGGCCATGCCAACCCACTCGAGTATTCCTTGCTGGAGAAGCCGATGGACAGAGGAGCCTGGTGGGCTACAACCCACGGGGTCGCACAGAGTTGGACCCAACTCAGCTTACGCGTATAATCAATAAGAGATAAGAATCCAAACATTCGTATATCTGTGTATAACAGAACTCCTTTGCTGTGTACCTGAAACTAACCTCATGTTGTATATCAACTGTTCTTCCATTAAAAAAATGGTTTTGATTTTTCTGGCTCTTAGCTTCTTATAGTTGTTATTCAGTTGCTAAGTCACGTCCGACTCTTTGTGACCCCACAGCCTGTATCACGCCACGTAGACCACGTCTAATTGTCTCTCCTTCACTGTCTCCCGGAGCTTGCTCAAACTCACGACCATCGAGTCGGTGATGCCATCCAACCATCTCATCCTCTGTCGTCCCCTTCTCCTCCCGCCTTCAATCTTTCCCAGCATCAGGGTCTTTTCCAATGAGTCAGCTCTTCCCATCAGGTGGCGACTGAATTGGAGCTTCAGGATCAGTCCTTCCAATGAATATTCAGGGTTGATTTCCTTTAGGATGGACTGGTGTTAAGATTTTAATGCCTCAGAAACAACATTTTTATCAGGAGAAAAGGAACTGGAGACGTACCATCTTTGTATCGAACTACATTAAAGGCACAGCGGTGACATCTCCCTAAACCCCTGAATGAGCGTGCTAAGTCACTTATGTCTTGTCCAGCTCTGTGCAACTCTATACACCGTAGCCCGCCAGGCTCCTCTGTCCATGGGATTCCGCAGGCAAGAATACTGGACTCTGCAGGCAAGAATCCAGGGGTGGGTTGCCATTTCCTCCTCCAGGGGATCTTGCCAACCCAGGGATCGAACCTGTGTCTGTTGCGTTTCCTACATTGCCAGGTGGGTTCTCTACCGTTGGTACCAGCTGGGAAGCCCAACCCGATGTACACCATGCACCAACTCTGCAGACCTTATCAGTGACTTGACCGCAAAGCACTGAGGAAAAGCCCCGGCTCAATGGTCGCGAGTTTGAGCAAGCTCCGGGAGAGAGTGAAGGACAGACCATGGTCCAGGAGACGCATCTTTGCACACCCCCGCCTCCCCTGCAGCCTGTTTGCACACCCCCGCCTCCCCTGCAGCCTGGCCAGGGGGCCCCAGCGGGGAGAGCACACGCAGGGCGGTTAAGATGCGAGAGAACCAACCCTCGGGACTCACTGTGGGTGTGGACACTTCCCAGGCAGCAGACCACACTCACCGGGCCATGAAGGGACCTCAGGGGGTGACCCCGGGGGAGCACAAACTAGTATATCCCCAGGCATGGACCTGAGAAGACCCCTGCCGCCCCCAGCCCTGCTGACCAGGGGACACGCGGCTGCCTAGCCCTGCTGGCGTCCTGCCGCGCTCCAGGCCTCTGCAAGGATGGGTCACAGTCTCTGCTTGCCGGCTCCTGACTCCTGCAAGGCTCACCGTCCTCAGACGGTCCAGGGCTCAGCAGTGAGGCACGCAGACGGCCGACTCATTCCTGTCACCATGTGCGTGGCGGCGGCAGTATTATCGCTCCTCCTCCTGAGGCGACAGGTCTCCTACGATCACCCCACGGGAGCTGGGCCACCGTGAGAAGCCTGTGACTCAGCACCAGCACTACAGGATGCCTGCAGCCGCTGTTCACTCCCTGAGTCGCCCCTGAGTCTTGGTGACCCCACGGACGGCAGCACGCCGGGCTTCCCTGCGCTGCGCCATCTTCCGGACTTTGCTCAGCTCCTGTCCACTGAGTCGGAGATGCCATCCAGCCATCTCATCCTCTGTCGCCCTCTTCTTCTGCCCGCAATCTTTGCCAGCATCAAGGTCTCTTCCAACATGGTAGCCAGACTATTACGTCACCATCTCGGCAGCTGTATTGCACTACACGGGGGCATGCTATGATCATCCCCGTCATGGTGGGCATATTGCTAATATTAATATCACAGTGGTTGTGTTACTATTACACTCTCACGGGGGCGTGTATTAATATTACACTATCCTGGCGCCCGTGTGATTCTCATCACCAGCATGGAGGCTCTATTACTATTAGACTCTCACGGGGGCGTGTGTTACTATTACACTATCCTGCTGGCCGTGCCATCATCATCACCAGCATGGAGGCTGTGTCAGCCTTCCTCCCCTGGAAGCAAGACTCCTCATCCTCCCCGCCCTTCCCCCGTCTCCTTCCACGGGCATCACCACCCTCGCAGGAGAATCACCGTGACGCTCAGGGCATCCCCCGCCAGCACTGCCCGAGCTGCTGCCATACCCACACGCAGCTATACGTGCTATGTCTGTAATACCTCACTTCAGGCTCAAAACCCGAGAAGACACTTCCTCCCCCTCCCCCTCCTCCGCATACTGAGCGGCTGAGGCTCAGAGAGGTTAAGGGGCTTCTCCACGGTCCACCAGTGAGCAGGCTCTACGGCCTGACCACACCCTGGCACTGGCCCCTCGCCCCACAGCCTGGATTAACCCAACTGGAGAACACCCCGTCCAAACACACACACACACACACCCATCGCTCTGGGGCGTGCTGCAGTCCCTGGGGTCGCAAAGGGTCGGACACGACTGAGCAACTGAGCGGCAATAAGGCACGCAGCATCTTCGCAGCAGCCCAGAAGATGCCTTGAAACTGACGGGTGCGTCGCTAAAACACAATCCTGATCCCTTTCTGAACCCGATCCTCTATAACACCTGTTCACAAAGTCCCACTGAGTAAACCTCGGAGGCAAGGTTTCTGGATGCTCTTAGGTTGAGAGAATCCAGGAGACGATCTTGTTTGCTGGTCTTCTCTTAGGAGGGATGAGACATTCCCCAGAAGATAAGCCCCCCGACCCACGTGGGGCAGGGGGGAGGAATCTTCTCCCAAAAGAATCCATAGTCCTGGTTGGGTTGCCTAACTTTCCTAATACAATCCCCATCAAAGGACCATCCCTGGAGGGCAGACAGAGAGAGCTGTCCTGGGGTACGGGCTCAGGAGAGGGGAACACAGAAAAGGATGAAGAAATCTGATGTCTTCGAAGAAGGAGTTGGGGCCAGCGTTGGCGAGAAAATTCCAGAATCAGCCAGCAACCTTCAGATACACTGGCTTCATCCACCCCAGAGCGACAGCGCTGAAAGTCTGTTTCTTTGAGCTAGCGGACGTCATCACCAAAACAGAGATTTCCACATTTACAAAACTAAAGTTTCCAAATGCATAACTAATTGGGTTCTATTAAGGCATTTGCGGTTTAGCTCACATTTACACAAGTCCTCCTTCAGAGCTTAATTACAAATGTACGCTGCAGGATTTATTTTCGAAACGGCTCATTTTTTCCTCCCTTCATCCAACTACCCAGAAAGTCAAAAACAAACAGAGCTGTGTGCACACAGCTTGGACGGTCTCAGCCTCTAAATCAAGTCACTTGTTTGGCTTCAATTAGTGGAAGTTTGACTCCGGCAGGAAAAAAAACATCGTTTTTGGAAAACAGCTTCCTTCTGGAGTCGAAAAATTATCATCCGTTAAGGAGACAGAAAACTGCCGCAAATTTCCTGCATGAAAATGGATGTTGTGGTAATTTTAGTCTATTTTTCTTTCAGCTGATAAAAATGCTATTTATCCAACAGGCATTTGTAAAGTGTCAGGGAATGATAGCAACAGCTTCAGGAAAGGGAAAGATTTTGAATTATTATTTGTGACATCTAGTCAGCCTACTGGAGGAGGAAATGGCAACCCGCTCCAGGATTCTTGCCTGGAGAATTCCATGGACAGAGGACCCTGGCAAGCTACAGTCCATGGGCTCGTACAGAGTCGGACACAACTTAGCGACTAAACCAAACCAGTCAGCATATAAAAGCACGGGTTGCTGTATCTGTCCGTTCTTTGTGAAATAAATTCTGGCTTTTATTTGTAAGGATATGTACATGTATGAAGAGAATGGCAACACAGACACGTGAAGGATACACTCTAAGTTCACAGTAGTAATGACATCCGAAGACAAGAGGGTCAAGGGAGGATTGCCTTAGAACTCTCACACACACCCATTCCTATCCCACCCACCCAGTCATCGTTGGCAACAGCGTGTTAAAATTTTATCATGCATACAATCGATTTGAAATGTCCAGGGGAGATACCCACTGCTGTATATTTGATTACAAAGAAAAGCATGTGAGCTACTTCCCTGAATCTCGATCCCCCATCCTGTTGAAAATAGGAGAGAAAAGGGTCTAGAGTGTAGACCGTTTGCAGGAGATTTCCTTACAAAATAAAAGTGGTGCTGAGCCCCATTGTGTGCCTAGAAGAGTCTTGTTTTCTGTATCAGTCAGGTATGACTTAAACTATGCTGCATAACAAACAGTCCTATATCTCAAACCCCTACCGCAATAAAGAGTTATTTTTTCAGACCTATGAGTCTATGAATCAGTGACTGCTGGGCTGATCGAGGCTGGGTTCTCCCCACTCTGGCTAATCAGAATCCAGTGGTTTAAATTCATGTCTGCTCCACGTGGTTTTATTATTTTTGCAACTAGTGGTTATCTAGGACATATTTTTGGAACATTGTCTACAGAGGACCACTGAACCATTTGGGATTGCAGCATTTTCTGCTGACATTCCTAAAGAGAAAGCATAATGGATGCCAACTCCAAAGTCCACAGAGGAGGGAGGTGTGGTCCTCTTGGGAAAAAATGAGTCAGGGCAAAGGCATGGAGGAAGAAAAAAAACTGTGGGCAAGTCTTGCCATCAACCGCACCTTCTAACCTGAAGCCTGGTGAAAAAGAAACGGTGTTACTTGCTCAGTCGTGTCTGACTCTTTGCAACCCCATGGACTACACAGCCCACCAGGCTCCTCAAGCCATGGAATTCTCCAGGCAAGAGGACCTCGGAGTGGGTTGCCATTCCCTTCTCCAGGGGATCTTCCCGACTCAGGGGTTAAACCCTGGTCTCCTGCATTGCAGGCGGATTCTTTACCACCTGAGCCACAGGGAAGCCACGGAGAGGGGACCGATTTCCCATTTCCCCTTTTGGATCGAAACTCCGTACTTTCTTTATTTTTAAATTTTTAATTGGAGTGTAGTCGCTTTAATACATTGTGCTGGCTTCTTCTGTACAGCGGAGTGAATGACCCATATGTATACACACACCCCCTCCCTCTGGAGCCTCCCTCCCACCTCCCCATCCACCCCTCGAGGTCATCACAGAGCCCCGAGCTGACGTCCCTGTTCTTTTCAGCAGCTTCCCACTAGCTATCTGTTTTATACATTGTAACGTATGTATGGGGCCTCCCAGGTGGTGCTAGTTGTAAAGAGCCCGCCTGCCAGGGCAGGAGGCAGGAGAGACAAAGGCTCATCCCTGGGTTGCGAAGATCCCCTGCAGGAGGGCACGGCAACCCACTCCAGCGCTCTTTTTTTTCTTTCCTCCGTTGGACTGCACCAGGTCTTAATTGCAGCACATGGCGTCTAGTTCCCTGACCGAGGATCCAGCTCCACACCACTGCACGGGGAGCGTGGCATCTCTGCCACTGGACCACAAGGGAGCCTCCCCGCTCCAGCGTTCTTGCCTGTGAAAGCCCATGGACAGAGGAGCCTGGCGGGCTCAGGTCCACGGGGTCGCAAAGAGTCAGACACGACTGAAGCAGCTGGGCACATACCCCATGTATAATATGTGTCATACAATACATTCAGTATGGCAAATTATTTCAGCATATGCACATTACTGAATGGGTTTCCCAGGTAGCACTAGTGGTAAAGAACCCACCTGTCAATGCAGGAGACATAAGAGACGCGGGTTTGATCCCTGGATTGGGAAGATTCCCTGCCGAAGGCCAGGGCAGGGCGACCCACTCCAGTATTCTCGTCTGGAGAATCCCGGGGACAGAGGAGCCTGGTGGGCTGCAGTCCAGGGGGCTGCAGAGTCGGACACGACTGAGCGCACACCCAGACACCAACACCAACAGACTTCAGAACGCTACTGCTGCAGTGACCTTCAGAACTGATTCTCCTGCTCAGACAAAATCATTCGAAAAGATACGTGCACCCCCAGTGTTCCACAGCAGCAGTGTTCACAGCAGCCAAGACACGGAAGCCAATAGATGCCCCTCGGCAGCGGAATGGACGAGGAGCGCGCGGTCCCTATGCACAACGGAGTATCACTCGGCCGTGGAACAGAGTGTGGTCACGCCACTTGCAGCCACATGGATGGGCCTAACGACGATCAAACCAAGGGAAGTCCGTCAGACCGAGGAAGACAAATGCTGTCTGATATCACTTATACGTGGAGTCTAGAACAGGACACTCGTGAACTTATCGATGAAACAGACTCAGCCATAGAGAACAGCCTTGCAGTCCCCAAAGGGGAAAGGGGCAGGGGAGGGATGAATTAGGAGTCTGGTATTAACATGCACACACTAATATATATAGAAATAGAAACACGACAAGTTCCAACTATATAGCACAAGGAACTCTACTCAGTATCTCACAATAATCTACAAGGGCAAAGAATCTGAAAAAAAAATTATATATATATATAACTACTTTGCCAGGCCTTCCCTAGTAGCTCAGTGGCAAAGAATCCACATGCAATGTGGGAGACCCTGGTTCAATCCCCAGGTTGGGAAGATCCCCTGGAGAAGAGAATGGCACCCCACTCTAGTGCTCTTGCCTGGAGAATCCCATGGACAGAGGAGCCTGGTGGGCTGCAGTCCATGGGGTCGCAAAGAGTCGGACACGACTGAGTGACTCACACTTCACCACTTTGCTGTACACCTGAAAGTATCAGAACATTGCAAATCAACTAGGCTGCTGCTAAGTCACTTCAGGCGTGTCCAACCCTGTGAGAGCCCATAGGCGGCAGCCCACCAGGCTCCCCCGTCCCTGGGACTCTCCAGGCAAGAACACTGGAGTGGGGTGCCATTTCCTTCTCCAATGCATGAAAGTGAAAAGTGAAAGTGAAGTCGCTCAGTTGTGTCCAACCCTCAGCAACCCCATGGACTGCAGCCCACCAGGCTCCCCCGTCCCTGGGACTCTCCAGGCAAGAACAATGGAGTGGGTTGCCATTTCCTTCTCCAATGCATGAAAGTGAAAAGTGAAAGTGAAGTCGCTCAGTTGTGTCCGCCCCTCAGCGACCCCATGGACTGCAGCCTTCCAGGCTCCTCCATCCATACTTCAATGTAAAAAAAAAATTTTTTTTAATGACATCACCTTCTCGCCCCATTTCCTTGCCAAGTGTCTGTCCGAGGGGGTCCCCGGAGACAGAGCCTTCTTGCAGCTGCATTGCTAACGCCAGGATGACAGCCGGTTCGGACAGCAAAGACTCTCATTCCTGGGGTGTCCTGGGGGCAACCCCCTCCCCAGCGACAACAGAGAGAGCATACAGCGAGCAACGCCCACCCACCTCAGCAGCTCCTGTTTGCCCTTCACCAGCCCGTGCAGAGAATTTAGAATTCCTTTGGCCACCCTGCAAACCTCCGATCAAATATATCTGAGCGTCTGGGGCTGGGTCCTGCCATCAGGATTTTTTTAAACCTCCCAGGGGTCCCTTAAGGGAAGCCAGAGTTGTGAGGCACTGCCCGGGAGAGACAGCTCCGGGTCACACACGGCCAGTTCACAGCGGTGGTTAAACCTACGTCGCAAAGGAAGCAGAACCAAGCAGCGTCAGCCAAGGGCCGCTTTGGCACCCTCTATGCAAAAACAGCAGAGAGTCAGGACCCGAAACAGTGAGTACGAACGGGAAGAAGCTTTGTCTGGAAAACCAGTGGTTGCAGAAGAGAAGACCCAAAGCAGATATACAGCTACACCCTAGACCTTCTGTAGACCGCGAGCAAACGCTCCCGGGTGGGGATTTGCAAACGCTGAGATCAAAGCGACATCCAGGATTCACGGGAAAGAGCTGCATCGGCCGTCGGAATAACCGTCAGACGTCCACACAGAGCGAACCTGGAGCGCTTCTTCAGAGATTTGCTCAGAGCATCAGGAAATGAGAGTGAAGCGATTTTTAATTAAAAACTTAAAAAGAAATGATGGCTCTGGGATTCAAATAGATGCACGCACCCCCAGTGTTCAGTCCCGCACTGCTTTACAATAGCCCATGGCAGCAACCGAGATATCCACAGACAGAGGGACGGATAAGGAAGATGTGTGTACGCACGATGGAATATCACTCAGTCATTAAAAGGAAGGAGGGTGACTCAGCTGAACTGAGATGGATGAACTGAGAGCCTGATATACTGAGTTAAGTCAGTCAGAAGGAGAAAAACAAATACCGTATATTGACGCATATATGCAGAATCTAAATTAAAAAAAATGATACTGAACCCGTTTGCAGGGCAGGAACAAGACGCAGATGTAGAGAACAGATGTGGGGACGCAGCGGGGGAAGGAGAGGGTGGGGCGAATTGAGAGAGTACCGTCGGCATATACTCCCGACCGCGGGTAAAATAGGTCGCCAGTGGGAGGCCGGTGTATAGCGCACGGAGCTCAGCCTGGGGCTCCGTGATGACCTAGCAGGGTGGGATGTATGGATACACACAGCTGATTCACGCTGCTGGACAGCGGAAAGCAGCAATACTGGAAAGCACTTATATTCCAGTTAAAACCAAATTTAAAAAAAATAATAAAATGAAGACCTGTCTCCTAATAGAACCACAACCTGAGGTCCTGTTGGGGGGTGGGGGCAGTGAGGAGTTAGGGGCCACACACATTTCAGTGCATAACAGGACACAACCAGAGATTCAGTTTATATAAAAAGCATCCCACGGCCGTGAAGTCCAAGCCCCTAAGCGGTTCTTTGGGCTGAGTCATCAGGAATCAAACCTGGAATTCCCACCCCCCTCACCTCACCTCCCAGGACTGGACTCACGCCCATTCCTCAACCGAGCTCGAGCAGCAGATGGAATAACGATCGCCATCAAACAAAGCAAATTCACACCTTCCCCAGGGGCTGTGGAGGCGGCCAGCCTCCCTTCCGAAGTACCAGGGTCACTGCGGGTGGTGACTGCAGCCATGGGATTAAAAGACGCTTGCTTCTTGGAAGAAAAGCTACGACCAACCTAGACAGCATATTAGAAAGCAGGGATGTCACTTTGCTGACAAAGGTCCATCTAGTCAAGGCTGTGGTTCCCCAGTGGTCACGTATGGACGTGAGAGTTGGACCATAAAGAAAGCTGAGCGCTGAAGAATTGATGCTTTTAAACTGTGCTGTTGGAGAAGACTCTTGAGAGTCCCTTGGACTGCAAGGAGATCCAACCAGTCCATCCTAAGGGAGATTAGTCCTGAATATTCATTTGAAGGACCGATGCTGAAGCTGAAACTCCAATACTTTGGCCACCTGATGCGAAGAACTGACTCATTGGAAAAGACCCTGATGCTGGGAAAGATTGAGGGCAGGAGGAGAAGGGGACGACAGGATGAGATGGTTGGATGGCATCACCGACTCGATGGACACAAGTTTGAGCAAGCTCTGTGAGTTGGTGATGAACAGGGAAGCCTGGCGTGCTGCAGTCCATGGGGTCGCAAAGAGTCGGACACAACTGAGCCACTGAACAACCTTCATAACCCAGCACAGAAACTTCTGCAAGAGGAAAATGCCCGTCTGAGAGCTCATCACAAATTCTGGTCATGCAGGTGGCTCTGGGGAGAGTGTGTGTAATCCTGGAACATCTTAATATTGAAACTTCCCAACCGTGAAAGTATTAAGGTCCTGAAATGACTGCTTCTGGAGAAAGAAATGTCACATATACTCGGAGTTATTTTAATGACCTGCGTCTGCTCTGGAGTTTTGGCTAATAACCCAATTACAAAGGGGTTTTGCTTTTTATTCCTCCTGAGCCAGTTTCTGTTTTGTTCAGAAAATCTTGCATGGATACTGCAATAGCAAGACCCTGCTTAGAGAAAGGCGTCCGGACTAGAAAGAAAGAAAAACTGTTAGTCACTCAGTCGTGTCCAACTCTGCAACCCCCACGGACTGTAGCCCACCAGGCTCCTCTTTCCATGGGATTCTCCAGGCAAGAATACTGGAGTGGGTTGCCATGCCCTCCTCCAGGGGATCTTCCCCACCCAGGGATCGAACCCGAGTCTCTTAAAGTCTCCTACCCTGGCAGGTGGGTTCTTCGCCACGAACACCACCCAAAATGGGGTGACTTTATTTCCTGATGGACATTTGCTGATGCTTGAAGACAATTATTATGATGCGGGGTGGGCAGACATGCTCTCGGCGTGTGGCAGAGGGGAGAACAGGGATGCTGGTCCACATCCCGCAGTGCCCAGGACGCCCCCCATCAGAGACTGGTCCAGCCCCCATGTCTCAGCAGTGCTGAGGCTGAGAAACGCTGACCAAGCACGAGGGATATCACTTGTCTGGTCATCTGTCCATCCACCTATCTGTCTATGTACCTGTCTATCCCCCCGCCCATCCAGCCATCTCTCCATCCATCTGTGTGTGTACTTCCGGCTCTGGTTGGAAACTGAGATGACCTGCCCCTCCTCCCCTCTGGGGATGTAAAACAACATTCTGGCTGTGACAGCGATGGGGTGGGGGAGGGAGTGCTCCCAGCTTGTGGTGGGGGCCGACCGGGGGTGTTGCTGCACACCCCATTGGACACAGGACACCTAAACGGGAGAGGCATTCAGCCCCGGGCGTCAGCCTTCTGAGGCTGAGAAACCCGGAGCAGGCACGACTGTCTAATTACCTGTCTATCTGTCCATCCATCTATATATCCATGTATCTATCAGAGTGAGGCTCAGAAACCCTGACCTCAGGGTGTCTATCTATCTACTAATCCATCTATCTACTTATTCTATCTATCCATCCATTCATCCACCCATCTATCCATCCATCGATCCATATATCTACCTCTCCATCCATCCATTCGTCTATCCATCGATCCAACTATTGACCCATATATGTACCCATCCATCCATCCATCATCTATCCATCCATCCGTCATCCATCCATCCATCCATCATCCATCCATCCATCATTCATTCATCATCCATCTATCCACCCATCATCCACCATAGATCCATCCATTGATCCATATATGTACCTATCCATTCATCCATCATCTATCCATCCATCCACCCATCATCCATCCGTCGATCCAACCATTGATCCATGTATGTACCTATCCATCCATCCATCTATCCATCCATCCATACATACATCCACCCATCATCCATCTATCCATCCATCCATCCATCCATCCAAAATCCATCCATCCATCATCCATCCATCCATCATCCATCCATCCACCCACCCATCTATCCATCCACCCATCCATCTACCCATCATCCATCCATCCATCATCCATCCATCCATCCATCCATCTATCCATCCACCCATCATCCATCCATCGATTCAACCATTGATCCATGTATGTACCTATCCATCCATGTATCCATCCATTCATCATCCACCCACCCATCCATCCATCCATCATCTATCCATCCATCATCCATCCATCACCATCCATCATCCATCTATCATCTATCCATCATCCATCCACCCATCACCCACCCATCATCCATCCATCCACCCACCCACTCATCCATCGACCCACCCACCCATCCATCCACCCATCCATCTATCTATCCACCTATTCATCCATCCATCCACCATCCATCCACCCACCACCCATCCATCCATCCATCATCCATCATCCATCATCCATCATCCATCCATCATCCATCTATCATCCATCCATCATCCATCCATCATCCATGCATCCATCCATCATCCATCCACCCATTACCCACCCATCACCCACCCATCATCCATCCATCACCCATCCATCCATCCATCCCTCCACCCACCCGTCCATCCATGTATGCACCTGTGGCTGTGGTTCACAGATGGAGGGCTTTACCCTCCGAAGGGACGTATGAGAACATCTGGAGACATTCTGGCCGTGGCAGCGATTGGGGGCAGGGGCTGCCCCTGGCATGCGGTGAGGGGAGCCCAGGGACCCCCCTCCATACCCCACACAGGGCCCAGGACGCCCCCCATCAGAGACTCGTCCAGCCCCAGATGTCAGTGGGGCCGAGGCTGAGGAAGCCTGACCGGGCACAGCAGATTGGATGACTCTCTGATGCGGGGTGGTGTCCTAGCCCCATGGGGTGCAGAGCGGCGACCCCGGTCTCCACCCAGCATGCGGCAGGTGCGTTCTCCCCGCTGAGGACTGAGTAGCAGAAAGGCCCTCAGACATTGGCAAGCATCCCCTCGAGGCAGAATCCCGCAGATTGAGAGTGACCGGTTTAGACTCAGCTGTTTGTATGGGGGCTGGGAGAACCTCCACCTCCTTTCAGGGATAAACTGGGGCGGGAAGACGCAGGCGGCAAGGAGAAGGGATCCGTGTAGATGAACAGAGACACGTGTGCATCTGGCTGAGTCCTTTTGCTGTTCACCTGAAATCATCACAGCACTGTTAATCGGCCATATCCCAACACAAAACAAAAAGTTTAAGAAAAGGCTGTGGTCGACATGTGTACACTATTGAAACTCCGTGTAAAACACATAAACGCATAAAATACACAATGAGAGCCTACTGTATACCACAGGGAACTCTGTTCGGTATCACATGGCAGCCTGGATGGGAGGAGAGATTAAGGGAGATTGGATACACGTATGTATGTCTGGCTGAGTACCTTTGCTGTTGGCCTGAAACCATCACAGCATCGTTAATCGGCTACGTTCCAATACAAAACAAAAGTATAATTTAAAAAATCTGACTATAAATGAATCATTGCTCCTGGGCAAGCCCATCACCCAGGATGACCTGATGGACGTTTATAAACCATGGAGCCCATGGGAACAGAGAAGCATGGATGTGCCCCTGGATTAACCACTGACATCAACCAATTCTGAGCCAGAAAGCAAAAGGCAACACACGTTAAAGGCTGACATAAGGCTGACATTTTGCAGGACACGTTCTCTGACCAGAGCAGACCTAAGCTGGGAATCAGCAACAGCAAGTTACCTAAAGTCCCCCAGGATGGATCAGCTGCACAGCTCGTTTCAAAATAACCCACAGGCCAAAGGGAAATCGAAGAACTAGGAAGGGAAACAGAAAAAATATTTGGAACTGGATACAAAGGCAGACACAGGGCCTTCCCTGGCGGCCCAGGTGTTAAGACTTTGTCTTCCAGGGCAGACGCTACAGGTTCAATCCCTGGTCTAAGATCCCACTAGGCCTTGCAGTCAAAACACCAAAACAGCAAGCAGAAGCAATATTGTAGCAAATCAAATAAAGATTAAAAAAAAAAATTTCACATTTTAAAACTCTTTCAAAAAAAATGCAAACACAACCCAGGGAAATCTGTGGGGTGCAGCTTAGACTGTGTCGAAAGGAGTATTTTCAGGGTTAGATGCTGGCAGGCGGAAAGAAGGGTTTAGAACCCATAGTTTATGCTCTCACCTTAAGAAATTAAGGAAAACCGTAGTCAACACCGAAGAAGTAGAAAGAAGGAAGCGGGAAGGAGCACACATGACGGAAATCGAAAGCAGAAAGGCAGCGGGGCTGACCAATTCAATCAAACACCGGCTCCCTGACTGCTCAATAAGTTAGCGATAAACTGACCAACCGCTTGTCAGGTCAATCCAGGAAGCGAAGTGAAGCGAAAGCCGCTCAGCCGTGTCCGACTCTTTGCGACCCCGTGGGCTATACAGCCCATGGGATTCTCCAGGCCAGAATACTGGAGTGGGGGGCCTTTCCCTTCTCCAGGGGGTCTTCCCAACCCAGGGATGGAACCCAGGCCTCCCGCATTAGGGACAGGCTACCCACTCTAGTATTCCTGGGCTTCCCTTGTGGCTCAGCTGGTAAAGAATCAATCCAGGAAATAAAAGCAAAAATAAATAGCAGGCCAAGTGTGAAGGAGGCTGAATGGACATCACTCAGACCGTATGGACTGCATTAAAAAATTAATAAGAGGGACCTCCCTGGCCGTTCAGTGGCTGAGACTTCACCTCCCACTGCAGGGGGTGGTGGGTTCAGTTGCTGGTCAGGGAGCGAGGACCCTCCCACAAGCCTCCTGGCCAAATACTAACAGAAAGAACCGAAGCAACATTGCAACAAAGTCAAAAAAGACTTTAAAAATGATCCACATTATTAAAAAAAAAAACAACCTTTAACAAACTATTACTAGGAAACTAGTATAAACAAATTCATGTCCACCAACCTGACAACTTAGGTAAATAGATCTCATTTCCTCAAAATAGACAAATCACCAAAATTCACTCAGAAAAAAATGAATAACTGTCATGTAACTACTACAGTGGGTTCCCCAGGTGGTGTGAACGGTCAAGAACCTACCTATCAAAGCAGGGTTCGATCCCTGGGCTGGGAAGATCTCCTGGAGAAGGGAATGGCAACCCACTCCAGTATCCTTGCCTAGAGAATCTCATGGACACAAGAGCCTAGAGAGCTACAGTCCATGGGGTCACAAAGACTCAGATAGAACTGAGTGATTAATACTACAACCTTAAAGGAATTAGACTGAGAGTTAAATACTTAGGACAAAAAAAAAAAAAAAAACCACTCCAAACTTGATGGTTTCACAGGCAAATTCTACCAAATATTTAAGGGGCGGGGGGAATCTCTGTTCTCTACAAACATTGCCAGAAGACAGAAGTAGGGGAAACATGCATCAGTTGATGATGTTAAGGATTTGGGCATATCTGCTGTTAGCGATCTCTTGCGACAGGTTTCGTGGGCTTGTAATGTCTTAAGTCTGCTTTGAGCATATGTGAGACAGAGAGCCAGCCTGACGCATGACGCAGGGAGCCCGAAGCCGGTGCTGCGTGACAACCTGAAGGGTGGGCTGCGGAGGGAGGTGGGAGAGGGGTCCCAAAGGGAGGGGCCACATGCATACCTGTGGCTGGCTCACGTAAGGCACAGGCCATCACAAGGCCACAATTATCCTCCAACTAAAACAGATACATTTGAACAAGTTTTTAATCAGAGTAATGCTGGCTTCCATCCTGCGTTAAAAAAAGTCAAAAGCATCAGTACAAACAGAGCAATTTCCACGAACAAGGGTTGAACGAAACAGGACTCTTTCCTAGAAACGGGATATCGGTTCAAGCTTTGGAACAAACCAAGGTCACTCACCACGGCAAGGGAAGACAGCGGAAGAGAAAGGCTACGGCCACAGCAGACGCAGGAAAGACAGCTGGCAGACGTCAGCCTTCAGCCACGTCCTTCAAAATGTGTGGAATCTCAGAAACACGGGACCGATGAACCTGCTCGTGGGGCAGGAATAGCGGAGGATACCTAAGAAAAGGGGAACAGGAGGGCAAGCGGACGGTGGGATGGACCGAGAGCGCAGCGCTGACCTCTGCACGCGGCCGCGTGTAAGGCAGACAGCTAGTGGGAGCTGCTGTGGAGACAGGGAGCTCAGCGCGCGGCTCTGCGATGACCCAGAGCGGGTGGGATGAGGTGTGAAGCAAGAGGGAGGGGGTATATGCATCTGCCTAGCTGATCCATGCTGCTGGTACAGCAGAGACCAACACGCAACACCATAAAGCAATTATATGCACTCACAGAGAATCGACTTGGGGTTGTCAAGGAGGAAGGAGTAGAGGGGGAAATTGGGAGTCTGAGATTCACAGACACACACCACGGTGTGCAACACAGACAAGCAGGACCCACCGTATGCCACGGGGCGCTCTGCTGAATACCCTGTAATAACTTGCCTGAAAAACTAAATAACAGCGCTTCTCAAACTAAGCATGGACTTCTACACACCTGTTAAAAAAAAAAAAAAAGCGCCTACCAACACTGCCAGCTAATTATCCTTCATGGTTAAGACTGCTCCCCTAAGAGGGTCGGGAAACATACGGAAGCCAACTCACTCTCCCGGGCACCATCCAACAGGACATGCTACAGTGAGACCAAGAAAGAACGGACAGCCTCACCACCAGGAAGCAGGCAAGCTCCGTTTATAAGAAAAAAAGAGAGAGAGAGAATGTCTAGATGGACTAAAAAATGCCTGGAGAAAAAGATGCTCAGAGAAGTCATGTGAGTCTAGCAAGACTGTGTCACAGAACAAGACTAGTTTATAAAAGTCAGTGCTATTTTTTTATGGACTAGCAATGAATAATTAGAAGTTAACTTTTTTGAAAACACTTGTGAGTGTTGTTGGCGTTTAGGGGAGAATGGAAACATGTATATGCGCGGCTGAGCCCCTTTGCTGTCCACCGGCAACTATCAAAACACTGTTAACTTGCTATAGTCCCTTATAAACTAAGCCGTTCAAAAAGACATTATGTTGGGAAGACCCCCTGGAGAAGGGCAAGGCTGCCCACTCCAGGATTCTGGCCTGCAGAATCCCATGGACTGTGTACTCCGTGGGGTCACAAAGAGTCGGACACGACTGAGCGACTTTCACTTTCAGGATAAACAAGACGTGATACACGTGCATGTTGTTGGTGTTGGGTAGTCACTCTGTCGTGTCTGACTCTTTCTGACCCCATGGACTGTAGCCCCCAAAGCTCCTCTGTCCATGGGATTCCCCAGGCCAGAAGATTGGAGTGGGTCACCGTTCCCTTCTCCAGGGGCTCTTCCCAACCCAGGGATCGAACCTGTGTCTCCTGCATGGGCAGGTGCATTCTTAACCACTGAGCAACCAGGGAAAGGCATCACACACACACACACACACACACACACACACACAGTGGAATCCTACTCAGTCATAAAAAAAAGAAGCACATTGTTTTAATGTGCTTTGCAGCAGCAGGGATGAACCCAGAGATTGTCACACAAAGGAAGTCAGGGAAAGACAAATACCATGCGGCACCACTTAGATGTGGAATCTAAACTACGACCCAAATGAAAGCATTTACGAAACAGAAAGAGACTCGCACACACAGAGAGTCGACTTGGGGTTGTCAAGGAGGAAGGAGTAGAGGGGGAAATTGGGAGTCTGAGATTCACAGACACACACCACGGTGTGCAACACAGACAAGCAGGACCCACCGCATGCCACGGGGCGCTCTGCTGAACACCCTGTAATAACTTGCCATGGAGAAGAATCTGAGAAAGAGCATATATATATATATCTGTGTGTGTATATATACAAAAAACATAGTAACACTGTTGATCAGCTATACTCCAATACAAAATAAAAAGGTAAAAACAAACACTGGGTGTGTCCCTGACATCAGGGTAGACATGAATTAACAGAAATGAGGAAACCAAAACACAGCCATGCTTATAGGGAAAACTGATTTTTTAACAAAGATGATAAGATGATTCAATGGAGAAAGGATAATTTTTTAAAAAACAAATGGTGCTAGAAACCTTGGGGCCGGCCTTAAGCAAGAGCAACGCCGTGCTTTTATACGTCACGTCATAAGACAGTTAACTCAATGTACGATAAACCGGGCGCTTCACTGGTGGCCAACCAGTAAAGAATCTACCTGCCAATACAGGAGGCCTGGGTTTGATCCCGGGGTTGGGAAGATCCCCTGGAGAAGGACACAGCAACTCACCGCAGTACTCTTGCCTGGAAAGTCCCATGAGAGTGAAGCCTGGCGGGCTATAGTCCATGTGGTCACAAAGAGTCGGGCACGACTGGGTGACCAACACTTGCTTACTTCCTTACCAGTATCCTTGGCTGGAGAGTCCCACGGAGAGTGGAGCCTGGCGGGCTACAGCCCACGGGGTCGCAGAGACTCAGACATGACTGCCCGCACGCACCAAATGCATAAATAGAGACGTGGCTGGAACTGGGCCCACCAGGCGAGTCCCGCGTGAATGAATCGTACGTATCTACTCGAGGGCCGCAGGAGCTTCAGGTAGGTGCTTACACACGGCCCTGGGTGTGTCTGGGAGCATGTTTGTGGACGAGCCGAGCACTCGAATCGGTGGGCTGAAAAAAGTAGATGGCTGCCCCTAGCGTGGGTGGGCCTCATCTAATCAGCTGAAGGTCTGGACAGACCAGAACCGCAAACCTTCCTGAGGTGAGAGAGAATCCCTCCTGCCCGACTCCTCCACAGGGGCCCACTCTCCTCCTGCCTGTGGACCTACACAGGAACATCAGCTCTTCCTGGGTCTCCAGCTTGTTGCCTCACCTGCATATCTCAGGACTTGTCAGCCTCCCCGGCACCGCGAGCCAACTCCTCGAAATAGATATCTCCCCATTAGCTACCTATCCACCCACCCACCCACCCATTCATCAGTCCTGTCTTCAAGTCCAGGCATCTGTCTATCCACCCATGCATGTATCTCACCCAGCTGTCTGTCCATCTATCATTATCTGTTTCGCTACCAACCCACCCTTGTACCTATCTGCCTCTCCATCCATCCATTGCCCTGTCTATGATTTATCAGCCTAGATATCTATCCATCCATCCATCATTATCTATCTCCCTATCCATCCACCCATCCATCACGTATCTTAGCTATCGATCTAGGTATCTGTCTCTCCATCCATAATTATCTATCCATCCATCCACCCATCCACCCACCCATTCACCTGTCTTATCCAGCAGTCAAGTGTGTACCCATCTTATCTGTAATCTATCAGCCAGCCAGCCAGCCATCCACTGACCATTCTACTCTCTCTCATCTATTCATCTTTCCATCCACCGATATTTTATTATCTATCCATCCATCAATAATGCTCTATATATCTTCTATCTATATATCTGTCCATTCATCCATCTATCATTTATCAATCTACCTACCAATTTTCTCCCAACTGTCTACCTGTCTAATCTATATATCTGCGTCACCTATATAATCTAAGTATCTATCATTATTATGAGCTACTGCTGCTGCTGCTGCTAAGTTGCTGCAGTCGTGTCCGACTCTGTGCGACCCCAGAGACGGCAGCCCACCAGGCTCCCCCATCCCTGGGATTCTCCAGGCAAGAACACTGGAGTGGGTCGCCATTTCCTTCTCCAATGCATGAAAGTGAGAAGTGAAAGTGAAGTCGCTCAGTCGTGCCCGACTCTTAGCGACCGCGTGGACTGCAGTCCACCAGGCTCCTCTGTCCATGGGATTCTCCAGGCAAGAGTCTTGGAGTGGGGTGCCGTTGCCTTCTCCATTATGAGCTAATATCATCTATAATCTAATATATATGTATCTACTTTTTCTCTATATATATACATACGCACACACACCATCCCTCCGTAAACGCCCGTGTTAATCTTGGAACACGTGCGTGAAGAAGACTCTGATTTGCTCCTGAAACCAGAAGCCCTTGTGAGACCTTCAGAAGCACTAGTTTCAGAAACACAAACTCCACCTATTTTTACTCTCTATCCATCAATAATCTACGCATCTTTTATGTATACGTCAGTCCATTTATCCATCTATCCATCCATACACCTGTCTTATCACGTTGGTACCTATCTATCCATCCATTATTATCTCTCTACCCATCCATCCATGCACCTGTCTTCACTAACAATTGACTACCTGCCCACCTATCTGTCTTATCCACCTACCCATCCACCCACCCACCTGTCTTTACTAACAATCGAGCACCTGCCCACCTATCTGTCTTATCTATCTACGTATCCACCCATCCACCTGTCTTTACTAACAATCAAGTACCCGCCCAGCTATCTGTCTCTCTACCCACCCACCCATCCACCCACCCACCTGTCTTTACTAACAATCAAGCACCCGCCCGCCTATCAGTCCTGTCTACCCACTGACTATCCATTCTCTAGCTGGCTAGCATCCATCCAACTTATCATTCTGCTACCATCTACCCCTCTCTCCATTGATCAATTTCAGGCTCTGCTGGTGGCTCAGATGGTGAAGAATCCACCTGCAACGCGGGAGACCTGGGTTCCATCCCTGGGTCGGGAAGATCCCCCGGAGGAGGGAAACGCAACCCACTGCAGTATTCTTGCCTGGAGAATCCCATTGACTGGGGAGCCTGGTGGGCTGCACACTCCATGGGGGTCACAAAGAGTCAGACACGACTGAATGACTAACTCTTTCACCTTCAGCTATCTATCTGATCCATCTGCCCACCTGTTTCCCATTTGCTACGTATCTGTCCGTCTGTCAGCAGCCTCTTCCTTCCACACGTGTCAGCTCATCCACCCATCAACCCCCAGTCTTCCCACCTAGCTACCGACTTTCTCTCACCTGTCTACGCTTCTCATCTGTGTATCTGCATCAACTGTCTATTCACGTCTCTATCATCTCATCCTTGTGTTATGTCATCAGCTACCCTCACGCTGGTTTATACCTACATCCGTATGTACTGTCTCTCTCTATATGCAAACAGACACACTTCATCCCTCCAGAAACCCGCGCTGCCCTTAGAGCGCACTTGGGAAGAAAACCCCCATTTGCTTCTGAAACCAGAGGCCCCCGTGAAGCCAAGCTTCAGAAACGCAAACCCCAGAGTCTCCAGTCATGTCACGCCAGTGGCATCCGTCCGGGGCAGCGTGGACTCGGGAAAGACGCAGCCCCAGTCTTGGGCCGGGTCCTGGAGCATCAATCCACCCCTAAAGAGCATCGGCCGGGGGGTGCGGGCTTTGCACTTGTGCCCATCCATTCAGCGAAGAGACCAGAGCTGCCCAGGTCATCGATGCCCACCCATGGCGGTGGTGGTGGGTCCCATCAAGGCCACCATCAGGAAGGATTCACTGTCTTGGGGTGTCTGCGTGCAGGCTTGGAACCAAAGTGAATTTAGCAGACTTCCCTGGTGGCCCACTGGTTCGGAATCCACCTGCCAATGGCGGGGACTCGGGTTCGATCCCTGGTCCGGGAGGATCCCACATGCTGCGGGGCAACTAAGCCCACGAGGCACGAAAACTGAGCCTGCAACCAGAAAGCCTCACGTGAGACCTTCAGAAACACCGGCTTCAGAAACACAGACTCCACCTATTCTTACTGCCTCTCCATCTACCAAGAACCTCTCTGTGTGTTTTTAATCTCTGCTGTGCTGTCCTTAGTTGCTCCGTCGTGTCTGACTCTTTTGCAAACCCGTGGACTGTAGCCCGCCAGGCTCCTCTGTCCATGGGGATTCTCCAGGCAAGAATACTGCAGTGGGTTGCCATGCCCTCCTCCAGGGAATCTTCCTGATCCAGGGATGGAACCCAGGTCTTCCACACCGCAGGTAAGTTTTTCCTTTACTGTCTGAGCCACCAGGGAAGCCCAAGAATACTGGAGTGGGTAGTCTATCCCTTCCCCAGGGGCTCCTCCTGAGCCAAGAATCGAACCGGGGTCTCCTGCCTTGCAGGCGGATTCTTTCCCAGCTGAGCCACCAGGGAAGCCCACTTTTATCCATACATCTGTCCGTTTGTCCATCTGTCCACCATCTACCTACCCACCCGTCCACTCCTGAGCCCCGTGTTCCACAAGAGAAGCCCCCGCAATGAGAAGCCCCCACACCTCGGAGAGTAGCCTCGCCCGCTACAACTAGGGAAAGTCACACACAGCCATGTACACCCAGGGCTGATTCACGTTGACGTCTGCCAAAAACCACCACAACGTTGTGAAGCAGTTAGCCTCCAATTAAAGGGGAAAAAAAAAAAAAAAAAGACTCACTGCAGTTAAAAGCAAATAAATAAATAAAGTGAACGTAGCTACCAAACATCTCTGGAAATGCCAAACACAGGGATGTCCCAGTGCCTGCAGCCCCATGCCTGGGGGGACATCCGTATGTCTTTTAGAGAAATACTCCCATCGCCCCCTGAGCTGGGTGCTGTTTCAAAGCGCCCCCCACCCGGGTGCATTTTGGGTTCTCTGCCCCTGCCACAATCAGCCATGAAGCCAGAGGTCCTTCCCCAAGCCCTATAGTGGGCTCAGCCTCATTCATTTCGTGGGGCATCCAGAGTCCCATCTGAGCTCAACAAACAGAATCCAAGCACGGTCCAGACGCCCAGCCTGGCTTGGGACAGCCCCACCACGACGGGGGATGTGCCCTCACGAGCAAGTCAACAAGGGGGACGCCTCTCGGATGAGATCTCGGGAGCCCGCTGCCCAGACACTCTGCACCAGGCAGCTTACCCGTTCCCCCCATAATTTGACCACAACGCAGCACATATTTCAGGAACACACTGCCGCCTTATAGAGTCTTCATCTTAAACGCACGTCCTTCTAGCAGACGTCACCCCTGATGCTGTCATAAAGGTTTAAGAGACGTAAGGAAACCGGGTGTCACTGGGGCAGTTTCTCCAGCCGGCCGACTGGAAACCAAAACGTGTAATGAGCCATCCCTGGGCAGGAGGGGTGTGGCCTGTGCGCACCGCCGACTGCGTCTCCCATGGGCAATCGAGGACGTCACTGTCAATTCAAGAGCCGATGAGGGTCCCAGACATATGGGAAGGAGAGAGAGATGTGTGGAGGGGCCACCTCCAGGGACTGCCTGGCTGAGCCCAGAATCTGACCAATGAGAAGGACAGCCATCCCTCCCTCCCTCATCCCGAACAACGAGTGAGAAACTCAGAAAGCTGGTCCGTGATGGCCTCGCCGCGTCAGATTGCTAACCTCC
The DNA here is from genome assembly GCF_001704415.2 of Capra hircus. Classification (NCBI taxonomy): domain Eukaryota; kingdom Metazoa; phylum Chordata; class Mammalia; order Artiodactyla; family Bovidae; genus Capra; species Capra hircus. The sequence goes on along the minus strand of NW_017189541.1, from coordinate 205,964 downwards.
ACACCCACTAGCATGGCTCTAGTCCGAAAAACAGAAATGAGCAAGTTAACCAGGATCTGGAGAGAGGAGGACTCATCCACAACCTCTGGTGTGAATGGAAAGGGTGGTGCCAGTGTGGAAAAGTTTGACTTGATTTTGCAACCCGGCAATTCTGCTCCTGGATATACACCCAAAGGAATGGAAACTTGGGGTTCAAACAAAATGGCCTGCCCGAATCTTCACAGCGGCACTACTCACAATTGCCGAAGCACGAAAGGGGCCCAACTGTCCGTCAGGTTGATGGATGGGTAGACGACATGACGTCCATCCCCAGAGTGGAACATTACACAGGCATGAAAAGGAGTGAGGCTCTGCCTCAGGCCATAGTCTGGATGGACCTTGAACACACAGCACTCAGGGAGAGGGGCGGCCGCAGAAGGGCACGGGAGGACACTGTCTCGGTCTGCTCGGGCGGCCACAGGAAAATACCAGGCTGCAGGCTTCAGCAACAGGAACAGAGTTCCTACCGCTCTGCAGGCCAGGAGGCAGAGATCGCGGTGTTATGACAGATGTGCATGGAGAAATGGGTGGGTGGGTGGATAATGGATGGGTCGAGGGTGGGTGGGTGGGTGGATGGATGGATGGATAAATGGGTGGGTGGGTGGATAATGGATGGGTCGAGGGGTGGATGGGTGGGTGGATGGATGGATAAATGGGTGGGTGGGTAGATGGATGGACTGATGGATGGGTGGGTGGATGGAGGGGTGGATGGGTAGATGGATGGATGGATGGATGGATGGATGGATGGGTGGGTGGATGGGTGGATGGATGGATGGATGGATGAGTGGGTGCGTGGGTGGGTGGGTGTGTGGATGTATGAGTGGATGGATGGATGAATAGATACACGAATGGACAGTGGACGGATAGACTCCTGGATGGATGTGTAGGTGGGTAGATGGATGGATGGATGGGTGGATAGATACATGAATGGATGATGCATGGATCTGAGGGTGGATAGATGGATGGATGGAATACATGGATGGATGGATGAGTAGATAAATACATGAATGGATGCATGGACGGATGTGTGGGTGGATGGATGGATGGGTAGACAGATACATGAATGGGTGGATGATGGATGGATGGATGGACAGATGGATGGGTGGGTGGATGGGTGTGTGGATGTATGAGTGGATGGATGGATGGATTGATAGGTGGATGAATGGATGGATGGGTGGGTGGATAGATGGAAGGATGGATGGGTAGATGGATACATGAATGGATGGATGGATGGATGTGTGGGTAGATGGATGGATGGGTGGGTGGATGGGTGGATGATGGATGGATGGATGGACAGATGGATGGGTGGGTGGGTGGGTGTGTGGATGTATGAGTGGATGGATGGATGGATGGATTGATAGGTGGATGGATGGATGGATAGATATGTGAATGGATGATGGATGGCTGGGTGGGTGGATAGATGGAAGGATGGATGGGTAGATGGATACACGAATGGATGGATGGATGGATGGATGTGTGGGTGGATGGCTGGATGGATGGATGGGATGAGACAGGAGGGGGATTTTTTTTTAATGGGCACTTTCTGACCACCTTGAAAACAAAGTTTAAGAACAAGACTGAGACTTCCCTGGAGGCCCAGTGGTTAAGAATCCATCTGTCAACACAGGCACTCAGCTTCCATCCCTGTTCTTGGAAAATGCCACCCGCCTCGGACCAACGGGGCCCATGAGCCACAACAGCCCAAGCCCACGTACGAAGAGGCTGTGTGCCTACACAAGAGAGGCCCCCACAGTGAGAAGCCCGTGGACCCCAACTCAACAGCAGCCGGCACACAGCAAGAGAGACCTCGCGGAACCAAGGTGAAGTTCGAGGAAAACCAGGCTTGCTTCCCAGATCCCGCACTCTTTACAGACGGAAGGTTTGTCTCGGCCCTGGCATCGAGCAAGGCGGTCAGCAGCGTTTCTCCAACACCACGCGCCCACTCTGCTTTGGTAATTCTCACACGATGTCAAACTTCCTCACGATGATTCTATCAGGAGCGGCCTCTCTGATCTCTGCTGTGACGACTACAGTTCACTGAAGGCTCAGACGATACTGAGGGTTCTTTAGAAATGAATGAATCTACATTGAATTTTTTAGAGAAAAATGCTATTGGACACCAGACAGACTCCAACCTACTGTAAACATTACTCACCGATGGAGTCTTGCTGTTGTTCAGTTGCTCAGCCGCGTCCAGCTCTTTGCGACCCCATGGACTGCAGCACGCCAGGCCTCCCTGCCCATCACCATGTCTCGGAGCTTACTCAAACTCATGCCCATTGAGTCAGTGATGCCATCCAGCCATCTCATCCTCTGTCGTCCCCTTCCCCTCCTGCCCTCAATCTTTCCCAGCATCAGGCTCTTTTCCAATGAGTCAGCTCTTCCCATCAGGTGGCCGAAGGATTGGAGTGTCCGCTTCAGCATCAGGCCTTCCAGTGAACCTTTAGGGTTGATTTCCTTTAGGATGGACTGGTCAATGTTAAAAAAAAATTCACTTGACATTGTGATATTCGCTTTATAGCTGTGGTCTGGAACCCAATCCACACGCGGTATCTCAGAGGTATAACTGCATGAGGCATCTAGGCAGAGGTTTAATATATAATGAAAGACCTAGAGTCTGCTTGTCCTGCAAGTAAAGTAAAATAATGATATCAAGTGAGGCTGACACGGCTCCGCTTCACGGATAGAATAAGAGGCTCTCATTCTGCATGCAGACTAGGGATCTCGGCTCTTAATACTCTGGGGCAAAGAATGAAATAAACTCAGACTAGGGATCGCAGCTCTTAATACTCTGGGGCAAAGAATGAAATAAACTCACTCTTTTTTTCTTTCCCTCCAACCAAACACCCAGAAGGAATGAAGACCTCAGGGATTTCAATGAGAATGAACCGCCTCCCTGCCTGTCCTCGTTCGGATGGGGAGCGTGATGACTGTAATTACGCTTGTCAGCAGAACAGAGCTCTTATCTCTTAAGAACAGGTGTTCTGGGGATTTTCCAATTTCTTGTCTTTTCGTCACCCCTCCCTCACTCTCCCCGCGTCACCGTGAGTAAACACACAGCACAGAAAACAGAGCCACCTCTGTTAACAAAGTCTGTGCCACGAGGCGGGACGCGTCTGAAAACCCGCCTTCCGTTCACCCCGTTGCAAAGAAGTGACGGCGACCCGCTTTGACAAGATGTGCGCTTCAGCTTCAGACTTGCCTGTGACGTGCTGTGCGTGAAGGAAAAGTTCATACATTTAAAGTCTTCGGGGAGCTGTGTCCTAGGTCAAAGGCAGGCATGCGTGGCGGTCAGGCACTTCAGGCGTGTCCGACTCTCTGCGACCCCACGGACTGTAGCCCGCCAGGCTCTGCTGTCCACGGGATGCTCCAGGCAAGGATACTGGAGTGGGCTGCCATGCCCTTCTCCAGGGGATCTTCCCGACCCAGGGACTGAACCCGCATCTCATGTCCGCTGTATTGGCAGGCAAGTCCTTTCTTTACCACGGGCACCACCTGGGAAGCGCTCGGTCACAGACACTGGAACCCTTTTGGAAGTACTGACTCAGGGCTTCCCCCGGTGGTGGTGGTCCAGCAGTCAGGCCTCTGAACCTTCAATGCAGCGGGCGTAAGTTCAAACCCTGGGCGGGAAAGTTCTACATGGTACTTGGTATAGCCTAAATTGAGGCAAAGCGCTGACGCGGGTCACCAGTCCACTGGAACAGCTCACACAGCTAGAGCGTGTTCAAGTTGAGAAAGCACCAGTGTGAACTCTGCTGCGTTGGAACTCCTCAACGGGCACAGGGGAACGATTATCTAACCCTGTCCAGGGGAGAAACTGAGGCTTGGAGAGGTCCAACCCTTCCCCCAAGGTTCTACAGCTGGCTCCACTCAGACGTTGCTCAGGAAAACCACACAGATCTACAGAATTTTTCTTCTAAACTTTCATATTGGAGCATGCGTCCGTGCTAAATTGCTTCAGTCGTGTCCGACTCTTTGCGACCCCGTGGACTGTAGCCCGCCAGGCTCCTCTGTCCACGGGATTCTCCAGACAAGAACGCTGGAGTGGGGTGCCGTGCCCTCCTCCAGGGGACCTTCCAAACCCAGGGACCCAACCTGCAGCTCTTAAGCCTCCTGCGCTGGCAGACGGGTTCTTTACCACCAGCACCACGTGGGACACCCACACTGCAGGACAGCTGATTTGCAATGGTCTGTTAAGTTCAGGTGTACAGCAAAGTTCTTGCGTTACACACACACGCATATCCACTCTTTTTTTAGCTTCTTTTCCCTTATAGGTTATTACAGAGTAATTTGAACAGTAATTTGAACAGTCTTGAACAGAGCTCCCTGGGCTGTTCAGGAGGTCCTCCTTGCTCTTCATGTATTTTACGAATAGCAGTGTGCACCTATTAATCTCAAACTCCTAATTTACCCCTACCCCGCCTCGCTTGACCCCTCTGATAACCTCCAGTGGGTTTTCTGTCTGTGGGTCTCTTTCTGTTTCGTGTATAGATTCATCTGTGTCATTTTTTTTTAAGATTGTACATACAAATGACATCACATGATATTAATCTTATGGAAAGTGGACCCCACGCTCCAGCCTTTGTTCCATTACGGCTGGGTGTACAGGACAGCTCACCACCCCCCAGCAGGTTTGGAGTGTCCGGAGCCCAGGATTTCTTGGTCTCAGACAACAGAAGTTGAGGACCACGGCTCACGCTGCGTGAGCAAAGTCTCTGATTTGTCCAACTTGGGCACCCTCTGGTTGCCCAGCTTTCAGTGGTGGATACACAGCTTGGTGGGACTTCCCAGGTGGCCAAGTGATTAAGAATCCACCGGCCAGGGCAGGAGACGTGGGTTCGGTCCCTGGTCCGGGAAGATCGTATGGGCCGCGGAGCAACTAATCCATGCATCACAGTTATTGAACCCATGTGCCGCAGAGCTGGTGCTCGGCCACAAGAGGAGCCACCACAATGAGAAGCCCGCTCCCCACAACCATACAGTAGCCCCTCTCGCTGCAACTGGAGAGAAGCCTGAGCGACAAAGACCCAGAGCAGCCGCAAAACAAATGCAAGTTTTAAAAGGAAGTTGGATGTCGCGGCTTCCGTGAGTTTCCGTGGTGGACACCAGTCCGCGAAGGTTGGCAAGATGAGTTGTTCCAACAGCAGCTAAGCAGAGATGTGGGTTCCTAGCACCGTGTACGCGCCTTATGGCTTCTGGAGACAGGACTAAACATCTCTGGACGCTTTCAAACTGTGCTGCTGGAGAAGGCCCTTGAGAGTCCCTTGGATTGCAAGGAGATCCAACCAGTCCATCCTAAAGGAAATCAACCCTGAGTACCCATTGGAAGGACTGATGCTGCAGGTAAGGCTTCAAGGCTTTGGCCACCTGATGTCAAGAGCTGACTTATTGGAAAAGCCCCTGATGCTGGGAGGGATTGGGCGCAGGAGGAGAAGGGGATGACAGAAGATGAGATGGCCAGATGGCATCACTGACTCAATGGACGTGAGTCTGACTGAACTCCAGGAGTTGGTGATGGATAGGGAGGCCTGGCGTGCTGCGATTCATGGGCTCGCAAAGAGTCGGACATGACTGAGCGATTGAACTCAACTCAATAACAACATGGAGCTAACATCTCCAGGGAGAGAATATGGGACCACGGGTCAAACCCAAGCTCAGGCTCTCCTGACGCAAGCTCACCCTAGAACCTAGACACGTTTCTCCACTTTGATGAACTCGTCCGTAGGTGGGGACAAGTCCTATTTGCTTCTGTGCTTCAAGGTCATTTATTAAGGTTTTACACTGATTGTAAACTGGGGGAAAATTGCATTGCATTCTTTAGAAAGCATCGGCATCGTTCTACGGAAGTAAAATAAATCGCTTCATCAAAGGGAGGAAAGAAGAAGAAGGAAAAAAAGAACCCTCAGAAAACCCAGTGCTACCATCATCTGTGTGAATTTGACCTTCATCAGGCATCTACAGCCTCATCTGTCTTTAATGTCTGTAATGTTTTATGTTCCAGTGGAAGCCCTCCACGGCGCACGTCGGAATTTTCCCTGTAAATCTCCCAGGTACCGTCATGGGGTTAGAAATGGCATCGACGAGGACAGCGCCTCTTCGTCAGGCTAATCACAGCCCCGGCTTCATCGTTTGCAAGCACTTCCGTTGATTCTCAAGGATTTTCAAGCTGACGCCCGTCAGCGGAAAGGTCGATTGACACGTCCTTCGGATAGAAGTCTTGACAACAGCTTTCATAACCGTGTTAGAGTGATGAATTACATGTATTAACGGAGAGCGAGGGATTAACTTTCCTGACTTTCTAGCACAGCAAAGGGTTCATTTTTAATTGCAGGGTAGTTGGTTTACAACGTTGCAGGCTTCTGCCGTACAACAATGTGAATCGGCTGTAAGTACACATGTATCCCCTCCCTCTGGAGCCTCCCTCCCAACCCCATCCACCCCTCTGGGTCATCACAGAAGCCCGAGCTGAGCTCCCTGTCTACACAGCAGCTTCCCACTCGCTGTCTGTTTAACACAGGGTGGCATGTATATGTCAGGGTTACTCTCTCGATCCATCCCACCCTCTTCCTCCCCACTGTGCCGACATGTCCATTCCCCACATCTGTGTGTCCCTGTCTTCTCTGTAAATAGGTTCATCTGCAGCATCTTTCTAGATTCCGTACGTATACATTAATGCACAATATTGCTTCTTGTCTTTCTGATGTACTTCACTCTGTATGACGGGCTCTAGGCTCATCCACCGCCGTTCAACCGACTGAAAATTGTTCCTTTTTGATGGGTGAGTAATATTCCATCGTATGTATGCACCACAACTTCTATCCATTTGTCCACTGATGGTCACTTAGGTCCCTTCCGTGTCCTGCCTACTCTGAAAACTGCTGCAACGGACCCCGGGGTACATGCATCTTTTCTGCATAAATCTTGTCTTTTCTGGATAAATGCCCAGGAGTGGGATTGCTGGGTCATATGGCAGTTCCAGCTTTCGTTTCTTGAGGAGCCTCCATACTGTTATCCGCAGTGTCTACACTTAAGCACCACAGAAAGTGTCTTAATCCAAGATGGCATTTTATGTTTTAAATTTTTTTTAACTTGTTGGCCACACTACACACGTACAGGATCTTAGTTCTCTGACCAAGTATTGAACCATCACCCCCTGCATTGGAAGGCTAAGTCTTCATCACTAGACCACGAGGGAGGTCCCCATATATTGTGTCCTGGGTCTGCTGGCGGGTCCTAACATTACGAATTCTGTTCTCACACCTGAATGGACCACACCGATCTGAGTGATACTCCTCTCTGTGGTTTCGCAGGTGTTGAAACAAAGAGCACAGTTCCTGCCCTTGGAAGAAAAAAGCGTCCCCGTTCTGGGTCATTTCTATAACGTCCAGTGTGTCCTGCACCTCCCATCCTGCCAAACGTTGGCAATTTCAAGTCTCATTGCGTTAGAAGAAGTCTCCTCTCAGTTTTCAGCTTTCTTTTCTTTCTTTTTTTTTGTTTCTTTCCTGGAGACATATCCTGACCGGAAAGGACATTTTCTGGATCATTTAGTAACACAGTCTGGCGTTCGGTCGGCAACGTCTGGTGGAAATATCCTTGGCCGCTAAGACAAATGGGAACATGCTGGTCTCACCACGCCAGCCCACATGGAAGATGCTGCCGCGGGGCGTCACGATTTTAAAGCGAATTTTGTAAGTGAGGAAAGTAGTTCTCAGGGATGTTGGAATTTGGTGAAACCACTTGGGGGCTGCTGGGGAGATTCACCTTCTTGGGGCTCTGGGTCAGGGGAGGACAGATGACCAGGAAACAAGAGAGATTTGTCACCAGGCGTCAAATCAGGACTTAGTTTCTCCCAGCTTCTCTGGTGGCTCTGGGGTAAAGCATATGGCACCCCACTCCAGTGTTCTTGCCTGGAAAACCCCATGGACGGAGGAGCCTGGTGGGCTGCCGTCCATGGGGTCACAAAGAGTCAGACACGACTGAGCGACTTCCCTTTCACTTTTCACTTTCATGCATTGCAGAAGGAAACGGCAACCCACTCCAGTGTTCTTGCCTGGAGAATCCCAGGGATGGGGAAGCCTGGTGGGCTGCCGTCTATGGGGTCGCACAGAGTCGGACACGACTGAAGCGACTTGGCAGCAGCTTAGCAGCAATGCAGGAGACTCGGGTTCGCTCCCTGGCCTGCTGCGGGCAGGATGTGGGGAGATCCCACATGCTGTGGGCAAGCAAGCCTGTGGTCTGCAACAAGAGTACCCACTGCAACGAGAAGCCCACAGACCACACCTAGAGAGCAGCCCCTGCTCACAGCAGCCAGAGAAAAGTCTATGAAGCAACCAAGATCCAGCACGGCCAAAAAGTAATTCTTTAAAATTACTTTATATGGTCAAAGCTATGGTTTTTCCAGTAGTCATGTACGGAGGTGAAAGTTGGACCATCAAGAAGGCTGAGTGCCAAAGAATGGATGCTTTTGAACCATGGTGTTGGAGAAGACTCTTGAGAGTCCCTTGGACTGCAAGGAGATCCAACCAGTCCATTCTGAAGGAGATCAGTCCTGAATATTCACTGGAAGGACTGATGCTGAAGCTGAAACTCCAATACTCTGGCCACCTGATGCAAAGACCTGACCCATTGGAAAAGACCCTGATGCTGGGAAAAATTGAAGGCGGGAGGAGAAGGGGACATCAGAGGATGAGATGGTTGGATGGCATCACCGACTCGATGGACATGGGTTTGAGCGAGCTCCGGGAGTTGGTGATGGACAGGGAGGCCTGGCATGCTGCAATCCATGGGGTCGCAAAGACTTGGACATGACTGAGCAACAGAACAACAACCTCTTTCACGCTCCCCTGCGAGGTCATGGCATCTCAGGGTAGCCGCTGAGACAAGACTGTTGGAAATAGGCCATTTTAGTTCGACTTTGCCCGTACTTGGAAACGTGCCTACACGGCCATGGAGAAATGACAGGCTTCTGATTTCTACGCAGGGGCGCCCCTTTCTGTGATCAGCTGGAGACGTATGTACCAAAGAACTGAGAGCAAATTCCGTTTAAGGGGAAAAAAATTATACAGAGGACAAAACAAAAGTGGTCCAGATGAACCAGCACCATCGCTGCGGCCTTGAGAATCCACTGTAACTGAATTGTTCCTGTCTTAACAAAAGGAGGAATTAGCGTCCCCGAAAGGCCATTTTTAAAGGACACGTCACTTCAGAGAAAGACAAATACTGTCTGCGATCACCTATATGTGGAATCTAAAAAGAACAGACAACTGGGGAGTGTAACAAGAAAGAAAGACAATCAGTCATAGATACGGAAAACAAATTAGTGGTTACCAGTGTGGGGGCAGGCAAGACGGGGGAGAGGACTTTTTAAAAGGGTTTATTACAGGGTTATATAAAACTGTGTGCATATTTCAAATGCATAACCAGCAAGGACCTGCTGTCCAGCACAGGGGACTCTGCTCAACACTCTGTAATAGCCTTATGGTTCCCAGGGGGAAGGATGGAGGAAGGGATAGTCAGGGAGTCTGGGATGGACATGGACACACTGCTGTGTTTAACACGGAGAACCAGCAAGGACCTGCTGTCCGGCACAGGGAACTCTGCTCAATGTCACGTGGCAGCCTGGATGGGAGGGGAGTTTGGGAGGGAATGGATACATGTGTGTGTATGGCTGAGTCCCTTTGCTGTCCACCTGAGACTGTTCCAATGCTGCTAATCAGCTATATTCCAATATAAAATAAAAAAGCTTAAAAATAAATAGAAATAAAAACCATGAGTATGAAACTTTAAAAAATTGCAAAGCCCTATGGACCTTAAAGAGAAAAGGCAATGGCACCCCACTCCCGTACTCTTGCCTGGAGTATCCCACGGGCAGAGGAGCCTGGTGGGCTGCAGTCCATGGGGTCACTAGGAGTTGGACACGACTGAGCGACTTCACTTTCACTTTTCACTTTCATGCATTGGAGAAGGAAATGGCGACCCACTCCAGTGTTCTTGCCTGGAGAATCCCAGGCACAGGGGAGCCTGGTGGGCTGCCGTCTATGGGGTCGCACAGAGTTGGACACGACTGAAGCGCCTTAGCAGCAGCAGCATGGACCTTAAAGAATGTTTCACTCAATGCAAAAAGTTTAAAAATAAAATGCCTATGAAAAATGAAGGTGTCACAACGTTATAAATTAAATTTCGATTTTTTTTTAATTTGGAGAAAACAGGAAAAATAAAATGTTCATCATTCAGACACTTGAATGGGTTGTTTGATGAACTGGTAAATGAAGACTGGGTCATATGATTACACTGGGAAAAGAATTCTTTTCTTTTTTCCTTTATGGGTTTTTTTTTTTTTTTTTTTGAGGATTCTTGCTTTACAACGCTGTGTTGGTTTCTTCTCTACAACTCGGCGAATCAGCTATTTATTGTCGTTCCGTCACTCAGCCGTGTCCGACTCTTTGCGCCCCCATGGACTGCAGCACGCCAGGCCTCCCTGTCCATCACCAACTCCCAGAGTTCACTCAAACCCATGTCCATCGAGTCGGTGATGCCATCCAGCCGTCTCATCCTCCGTAGCCCCCTTCTCCTCCCGCCCTCAGTCTTTCCCAGCAGCAAGGAATCAGCTCTAAGTACACTTCCATCCCCTCCCTCTTGAGCCTGCCTGCCACCCCCACCTCCCACTCTGGGTCATCGCGGAGCCCCGAGCTGAGCTGCCTGTCCATCCGCAGCTTCCCACTGGCTGTCTGTTTCACACAGGGTATCTGTCAGAGCTGCTCTCTCAGTTCACCCCACCCTCTCCTTTCCCCCGCCGTCTCTGCGGGGCGAGAACACAGTCTGAGACGTGGGAGACTGCTGACCCCTTATGCGGGCGCTCATCAGAGCCTCTGTTAGAACAGGTGACCCAGGGTACCAGGAGGCGGGTCTCACGTTCCCGGGTGCGTGACCCAGGCCAAGGGGACCTCTGCTTGCCACCCCCTCAAGTGTGTCATACGGACAGCGGGGCTGGGTTTGCGTGGGGGCTGGGGGCATTGGGGAGCCGGAGAACCATATTTCTGAGAAAGCGTTTCTTTTCCACCGACACCCCAGCAAGCTTTTCAACAAGGTCCTCCCACCCACACAGGAAGGCTCCCACACCCCCATAACCCTGCAATCCCATCTCAGGGTGGACGCCCCCCAAAGACGCCCCAACCCAAGCACAGCATAGGACACAGACCAGACCCCTCTCAGTCGCATTAGTATCCGTACCCCCAGGCAGGAGAAATTCTAAACCCCTCTCTGCGGTACAACGGATAAATCAGTGAGGAATCCTCATCACCAACGCCAGCAACGAACCAGCTATAAGGGACACATGGAGACACAGACAGACACACAAGCGGGAATCCCCAAACACAGCGCTGACCTGGAGAAGCCAGCTTGCACCATCCCCAAGGGCGGGGGAAACGCCGCTGTGATTTACTTATAACAATACAGACCACAGGGGCTTCGCCACTGCCTCAGTGGGTGAAGAATCCGCCTGCAATTCAGAAGGCCCAGGTTCAGTCCCCGTCCAGAGCTGTTTCAGCCTGGTCTCTGCTTCACCACAGGGCTTCCCTGGGGGCTCAAAATGGTAAAGAATCCGCCTGTGATATAGGAGACGCAGGTTCGATCCCTGGGTCGGGAAGATCCCCAGGGGGAGGGCATGGCAACCCATTCCAGTGTTCTTGTCTGGAGAATCCCATGGACAGAGGAGTCTGCAGGGCTACAGTCCAGGGGGTCGCAGAGAGTCGGACATGACTTAGCGACTAGACCCAATGGATCCAGGGGTTAAGACTTCACCTTCCAGCTCACACAGTGAGGGTTCCATCGCTGGTCAGGGAGGGAAGGTCCCACATGCCCTGTGGCCAAGAAGCCAAAACAAAAACAAACAAAAGAAAAGAAGCAATAATGTACCAGTTTAATAGACTTTTTAAAAAAATAATGGTCCACATCAAAAAAAAAAAAAAAAAACAGGAAGGGAGTTTGGGGGAGGATGGATACATGTATATGTAATACAGCTGAGTCCCTTCGCTGTCCACTGAAACTCTCACAATATTGTTAGCTGGCTATACTCTAATATACTCTAATATAAAATAAAAAGTTAAAAAAAAAGGCTGTGGTTATCAATCTAGAGGGTTGGGGTGGGCAGGGAGGTGGGAGGGAGGTTCAAAAGGGAGGGGACATACGTATACCTATGGCTGATTCATGTTGAGGTTTGACAGGAAAAAAAAAAGTCTGAAAAGCAATTATCCTTCAATAAAAAATGAATAAATTGTTTTTAAAGGCTGTGGTTGACACACATACAGGATGTATAAAATAGTTAACGCGCAAGAAGCTGCTGAGTTCCCGCACAGCGAACGCTGCTCATTGTCCCGTGGCAGCCTGCATGGGAGGTGAGTTTGGGCAGAATGGATATGCGTATGTGTATGGCTGAGTCCCTCTGCTGTCCACCTAGGACTATCACAGCATTGTTGATTGGCCATATTCCAATATAAAATAAATAGTTAAAGAAAAAAAAAAAAAGCACAAAAATGGCCCGAACCATCAGTAAGTGGCAATCACAGTGGTGATGGCGGGCTGGGTGGGAACCATCAACGGACCTGCTGGTCAGCTTTGCTCTCTGTCTAGAACCTGCTACATTCGTGGGTCGTTTCTGTCTGTGGAAAATACAGGCAGTAGAGAAAATGCTAGTCTATTTTGGTGGATCTGGCGGCATTTAAATAAATTTCCTCTTATATTTACAAGAATAATTGACACAGAAGTAGAAAAAAAATGGTGCTAAGTCACTTCAGTCATGTCCAGCTGCTTTGCAACCCCGTGAACTGCGTCCGCCAGGCTCCTCTGTCCATGGGATTCTCCAGGCAACAATACTGGAGTGGGTTGCCATTCCCTTCTCCAGGGGATCTTCCTGCCCGGCCTCCTGCATTGGCGGGTGGGTTCTTTACCACTGAGCCAGCTGGGAAGCGCACCCTCTGCCCTCACCGCAAAAAACGGTATATCAGTCTCAATCATCTCAGATGCAAACGCTGGAGCAGAATATCACCCCTCGAATTTCCAGCTAATTTGCACCAATAACTCTGTCTTGCTCAAGAACCTGAGAACGTTTTCTGACTCCCGCTGGGCTCTGATAATAAGTCATCCAAGCCTTCCGCCGAGGGGTGGTCACCGGTTTGCAAAATACAGGAAGGCCGGCTCCTGTATCCGATAAGATGACCTCATGGGCCATTAAAGCAGAGGTGGATGTGATCTTGCGCCGCCCGCCCTCTGCAATGATAGCTTGTCTAACGCGCTGGTGGGACGTAAAGCCCACCCAGGCCCCATCTCCCCAGCGCCCGCGGTGGACGGAGCGTGCTCCGCGCTGGGTCCCCGCGGGGAGAAAGCAGAGACGCCGCGCCTGCAGGACGCAGAGCAGAGGCGGGTGCAGGAGGGGGGCCGTTCGTGCAGTCACCGCCCCCACCCCCCCCAACAAGGGCCGGCCCCCCAGACCCCTCCCGGCCCCCGACGTCTCCTGTTTACCAGAAGGGTCCGCGTGGGGCTGAGGCCCCTGCACACCGCGGGACGGGTCTCAGCCCCACAGCAGCCCGGAGGGTGCCGACAGGGCTCAGGTCACCAGGGCAGACACACACGCACACACACACACACCACACACACAACACAAATACACACAGCCCACACACGCACACGTGCACACACAGGCCATGCACACACATACACAGCACACGCCACAAAGACACACACACACCACACAGACACACCAAACACAGACACACACACAGAAACACACCACACACACACCACACACACGCCACACACACGCCACACACACGCCACACACACGCCACACACACGCCACACACACGCCACACACACGCCACACACACGCCATGCTCACACACTATACACACAACATTCGTGCCACAAATACACACACGTGACACACACATGGTACACACATAGACATGCCACACACGCACCACACACATACATGCCACACACACACACTGCACACACAGCACAGATGCCTCAAACACACACATGCCACACACGCACACGTGCACACACAGGCCATGCACACACATACACAGCACACACACACACAGCACACGCCACAAGTACACACACACCACACAGACACATACACACGACACACACACAGAAACACACCACACACACGCCACACACACGCCATGCTCACACACTATACACACAACATTCGTGCCACAAATACACACACGTGACACACACATGGTACACACATAGACACGCCACACACGCACCACACACACACACACACCACACACATACACACATGCCACACACACGCACCGTATACACACATACATGCCGCACACAGACGACACATACATGCACCATGTCTACACACCACACACAACACACCTGCCAGAAATACACACGCGTCACACAAACACACATCAGACACGCATAACGTGTGTGCCATGCACGCACACGCACTCTGCACACACACAACACACAAGCCACGCACATGCGTGTCACACACACACTCTGCACACACAGCACAGATGCCTCAAACACACACATGCAACATGCACCCATCACACACACACACCCCGTACACATGCATCCATGCCACATACACACACACGCTGCACGCACACCACACACACAAAGACACGCGACACATAAACACACCACAGACACACATACCACACGTGCACATGTGTTGCGGAAGGTGGTCGAGTCTGTACATTTCGGGGGATATTCTGACTCAGGGTTGGAGATTGTCCCCCCACAGAATGCTGCCGGAAAACTCCCTGTTTGGTGCAGAGACATCGCCTAAATTGATACCTGCCATGTACTCCCGCTGGTTCCTTTGGCCCAGAGTCATCATTAAGACGTGACTTAGAACTGAATCAGACGCTCCCATCTGCTGGGACCTCAAGGTTTGGCAATGCCCAGATTCTTCCCTGGCAGTGTGGAACTCACGCAGTTCTGAGAGCCGGGTGCCCCCACCCCTGCTCCGCTGTAGGAGGGCGTCATGTCCAATGGAACCACAGGGTGACCCCTGGACAGGGACTGGCTTGCCAGGACCTTTGCAGCAGAGCAGAGAAGCCCGTTTGCACGGCAGGAGGAGGTGCCTTCCGACAGACACGCAGCGGCCCCTGACAAACGCACTGAACCTCCAAATCTGACATTTCCAGGAGGTACAGAGAACCAGCCAAGCTGGCTGCGATCTCTGGAGCCTCTGCAGCCCGCCTGGCAGACGGCGACTCAAGGGCTTCTGACAGCGCAATGTACTTCCAGGGCTTACACACAGGTAAGAATCTGAGCCCGACCGTCAGTATGAAGGCTGCCGCTCAGCCAAACACGTGCTTAATTACTTCTGAAGATGCAGAATCAATATAACCTTTCAGGGACATCTCTGGCGGTCCAGTGGTTGAGAACCCACCTGCCAATGCAGGGTACACGGGTTCCATCCCTGGTCCAGGAATATTCAACAACTATGGAGTCCATGAGCCACAAAGAAAGATCCCGCAACTAAAGGCCCAACACAGCCAAATAAATAAATTTTTTGTAAAGATAATTAGTTAAAAAAAAATCTTTTCTGATGCTGAAGCTGAAGCTCCACTACTTTGGCCACCTGATGAGAAGAGCCAACTCCTTGGAAAAGACCCTGATGCTGGGAAAGATTTGAAGGCTGGAGGAGAAGGGGACGGCCGAGGATGAGGTGGTTGCCTGGCACCACTGACTCCATGAACATGAGTTTGAGGAAACTCCAGGAGTTGGTGATGGGCAGGGAGGCCTGGCATGCTGCAATCACTGAGGTTTGCAAAGAGCTGGATGCGATTGAGCAACAAACAACCACAAAATTAAAATAAAAAGATAACCCTTCACAATTCCTCCATTTATTTTTTACGTTCTTCCTCAGGGCTTTCTCAAACACAGAAATGCTTTTGTATACATATATATATATATGTATAAATGCTCTTGTATACATATATAAATAATATATATAATATGTATTTTAGAAAAGCTATGAATTTTTGACAAAACATTTAATGATATTTTGACTCCACTTTTTTGGCTTAGAATGAATAGAATGCTACACTTCTAATTTAAAAAAATAGCTATTAGGGTCTTTCGTTTGCCGAACGTGATTGACTGGACTGTCTCAGTTTTCACTTTCATAACAAATCGCTAGCCACAGACGTTAGTTTCTGCAAAAATGCCCAGGTCGGTGAAGTTTTAAAAATGGTCACCCCTGAGGCACCCTCAGGGAACACTCCGAGGATCCCTCGCGGCGGGGGAGGCGCTGTTTCCTTCCTTGCGCTCTGCTTCTCATCTGGTCTGAGCTCAGTGGGTGGGAAACCATTGTACTGGGTTGACCAACAAGTTAGTTCAGATTTTCCTCGAAGCCGTTAAGGCAAAACCAGAATAAACTTCTTGGGCAGCCCAATAAAACTGAGCTGTTGCCTCTTTGTATAAATTTCCTTGCTGCTGCTGCTGCTAAGTCGCTTCAGTCGTGTCCGACTGTGCAACCCCATAGACGGCAGCCCACCAGGCTCCCCCGTCCCTGGGATTCTCCATGCAAGGACACTGGAGTGGGTTGCCATTTCCTTCTCCAATGCATGAAAGTGAAACGTGAACGTGAAGTCGCTCAGTCGCGTCTGATTCTTATCGAACCCCATGGACTACAGCCTACCAGGCTCCTCCGTCCATGGGATTTTCCAGGTGAGAGTACCGGAGTGGGGTGCCATTGCCAAACCATAATCAATGAGGCTGACCATCACACCCAGAAAAGCACTGTGGAAAGAACGGTGGACCCCAAGATCCATCTTCTTTGCATTTCTGCACAAAGGAGCCATATCCCCCTGTACATGCAGAACTGAGAGACACAGCCCAGGGGACAGAGGACCGCCGATGGAGGTAGGGGCCAGCATAGGCTGCCAGAGGCTGCTATAACACACAGCCCCAGAGCCTCAGGGCTTCACGTACACGCAGGCTACCTGCCCATCAACGGGGTTCCAGCTCTTCTCAGGACCAGGACCCAGCGTGATGGAACAGCCCAGACCTGCAACATTGCCAGTCTCACAAGGGAGAGAGAACCAGAGCCGTATGGAACCCGGAGCCAGCTTGTCAACCTTCAGATAGGAAGACAACACAGCTCACATCTACCGATAGCCATGCTCCGTGGTGACTGAGCTCAGTTCAGTAGGAACTAGGAGCTTCCTCCACCGGGGCAGCCGTATTTGTAAGTGATCACAGGATCCACAATAAGGAGAAGCCCAAAAAAGCAAAAACGAAAAGTAACACCATACTACTCACTGGATCCGCCAACGGATCACTGGACCCGCCAAGGGAAAGCAACAGACGGGCGAGCCTGGCTCCAGTGAAGGAACACAAAGAAGAAGTCATCCGAAATTAAACAGCTCTGCACCTCAGCTAAGTCCTCTGCATCTCACTGAAGTGCTGTTCACAGCAGCCAAGACGTGGAAGCAACCTAAGTGTCCATCGACACAGGAACGGATAAAGATGTGGTACGTATACACGATGGAATACTACGCAGCCGTGAAAAATGATTCACTGATGCCATTTGCAGCCACAGAGATGGACCCAGAGATGAGCGTAGTGAGTAAAGTAAGTCACACAGAAAAAGATGGGTACCCTATGACATCACTAATATATGGAATCTAAAAAAAAAAAAAAAAAAGCTACAAGGCTTCCCGGGTGGCTCAGGTGTTACCTGGCAATGCAGGAAGACACAGGTTCCACCCCTGGTCCAGGAAGACCCCACATGCCACGGGAAAACCGTGCGTGTGTCTCCACTCTGGACTCTGCCCAGCCTAGACCCTGTGTGCTCTGCGGGAGAAGCCACTGCGAAGAGAAGCTGACTCGCCACACCTAGGGAGTAGCCCCCACTGACAGCAACCAGAGAAACCCTTGCAGCTATGAAGACCCCGTACAGTCGACATCAGTTATTTTAAAAAGTTTAGAATGGTACCAGTGAGCTTATTTACAAAACAGAAAGAGACTCACAGACATAGAGAAAAAACTTACAGTCACCGAAGGGTGAGCGTGGTTGCAGGGATGACTTAGGAGAATCAGGAGTGACCCATAAAGGCTACTCTATATAAAACAGAGAGCTATCATCGTTATTATCAGTTAATAATTAGGTGCCACTCCCTATACACACACAGGGACGACCGTGTGTGTCATTCGGGGAACTCTGCTCAGCGCTCTGTAACGATCAATACGGGAAAAGAATTGGGGAAAGAGTGGATATCTGCATATGGGGAGCTGGGCTACTTTGCTGAAACTCACACACCATTGTCAATCAACTCCAATAACAATTTTTCGAAAATAAAATCCACCAAAATAAAATATGGCGCAAATGAACTTGTCTACGAAGCAGAAACAGACTCACAGACATGCGTGATTGCCGGGGGAAATAATGGGCTCAGAGTTTGGGCTTAGCAGATGGAAACTATTATATACTGGATGGATAAAGTACAAGGTCCTCCTATATAGCACAAGGAATTATAGTCACTATCCTGTGATAAACATCACAGAAAAGAAGACGAAAAGGAAGGCACGGATGTGTACAACTGAGGCGGTGTGCTGCCCAGAATAAACGAGCACAGCATTGAAAATCAACTGTACTTCAGTAATAAACAGCCAAGGGAAAGAAGAGAATGGGCTTCCCGATCCTCAACTTCGCAAGGCTGGCTTTGGGCCAGGGCTATGAACATTCCATCACTGGCTTTTATGGGCTTTTGTGGGGGGCGAGAGAAACATTCCACTCTGCCCAGGACATAAAATTCAAGGTCATCCACACGTTCTCAAAGAATCCCCCGTGACGCTTCCCTGATTAAAAAAGCGATAGTCGCCAAACAGACACCAACGGTATGTATGAAAAAAATTCACTCTTTAAAAACCCCACGTGGTTAGAAATTTTAACGACCTATATTTTAATGGTTTTCTACTAAAAAACATCAGGGGAAAACGTGAATATTTAATTCAACCAGCCTCACAAAAATGCCTCAAACTCTATATATCTTTAGTCGAGAAATTGGTAGCTTAACAACACCTGCTTGAAACTGATGACGTTTGCTTGAGGGAGAGTGGCTTCCGTGCCAGTGACCACTTGTAGACAGAAATAGAAAATAATTGGGGTTGCAATTGCCAACCGTGCCCCCTAAAATCTCCAGCTGAACTTTGATAGAGCTTTAAAGGAACGCATGACTCCCCTGGGGGCCATCATGACAAAATGCCACACACTCAGTGTCTCAAATCATAGACACTCATGGCCCCAAGTCACGGAGGCTATAACGTGAGACCCATGTGTGGGCAGGGCTGGCTTCTCCCGAGGCCTCTCTCCTGGGCGTGTAGACGGCCGTCTCCTCCCCGTGTGCTCACGAGCTCGTCCCTCTGTGTGTGTCCGGGTCCTCATTTCCTCTTGATATGAGGATCCCAGTCCTTTGGGTCAGGACCCACCCTAGTGACCTCACTTCAGCTTCATCCCCATCTTCAAAAATCCTCATTTCCAAATGCAGTCACATCCTTAGGTCCCTGGTTGGGGTAGGGGGGCAGGGGTCAAAGAATTCCCCATGACGCTTCCCTGATTAAAAAAGTGATAGTTGCCAAGCCCAACAGAGACCAACAGTGCCAAGATATGAATTTGGTGGGGGGTGGGGGGTTACTATTTAGTCCCAGAAGCCGCACAATGAGAGCCCGTCACTTCACAAAACTACAAAATATTGAGAGCTGTTTCTGCCCCTTACGTGGTCCCCTAACAGGGCCTCCCTGGTGGATCAGATGGTAAAGAACCAGCCTACAATACAGGAGACATGGGTTCGATCCCTGGGTCAGGAAGATCCCCTGGAGGAGGGCATGGCAACCCCCTCCAGTATCCTGGCCTGGAGAATCCCATGGACAGAGGAGCCTGGCGGGGCTGCAGTGCACGGGGTCACAGAGAGTCAGACACAACTGAGCCTGTGGTCCTTGGTGACGTTCTCTGCCCGTCTCTTTTCTGATAGGCAGCATCTTCAGAAGGAATTGAGCGAGACCCTGAGCGTCAGCTTTCAATGACAGCACTGCCTGGGATATTTGCGTCGTCAGAGATGGCTCCTGCGCCCTTTTAAAAGGGAGACGCCCGCCTCCCCGGGCTTGTCTGAAACGACCACAGCCAGCATCTGTGCAGATGACCCATCAGAGCTGCAGACACCCAGGAGAGCTCGGCTGAAACTGGCAGTGACCCCCGGGGACTCTGATAGGTTCACACTGTTGTGACAAATATTGAGTTTCTCCGCAAGTCGGCCCCATGCATCAGCTCCGCACATGTAGTTCTCCCAAAAAGATAACCAGACAGCACAAACCTGTGCAAAGTGTGAGTCGCTCAGTCGTGTCCGACTCTCTGTGACGCCATGGACTGTAGCCCACCAGGCTCCTCTGTCCGTGGAATTCTCCAGGCAGCCCACTCCAGTACTCTTGCCTGGGAAATCCCGTGCAGTCCACATAGTCACTGAGGGTCGGACACGACTCGGTGACTTCACTTTCCCTTTTCACTTTCATGAATTGGAGAAGGAAATGGCAACCCACTCCAGTACTCTTGCCTGGGAAATCCCTCCCATGGACGGAGGAGCCTGGTGGGCTACAGTCCACGGGGTCTCAAAGAGTCGGACACGACTGAGCACAGCAGACATTATATTAACGAGGATTATAACGACATCGAGCTAGCGGAGCGCTTAGCCTACCCAGGATGGTTTCCTTAAAGCACCACCGTTCCTTCAACGGGATGGATATAGACAAATAAATGTGCAACACGTCAGCAGATCAAAAGCAAATCTAGAGGAAGGGAGCATGCAAACTGTCAGCAGATATTTACGAGGGAGAAGACGCAATAACTGGAAATGATTTGTGTTTAGACTTGCTACAGTCCATGGGGTCGCAAAGACTCGGACACGACCGAGCCACGTCCCTTTCTTTCACGTCCCGTCTTTCTCTGCATTCAATCTTGTGGCTTTTTCACACTTTCTTCATTTGTCCGCAGGTCCTTTTAATATCACGGCATTTTATACATTGTCTTTGTGAATATTTGCATTTAAAACGGTGACACGTTATCTGTTTTTCCTTTTATATTTGCTTTTAATCTGGTGACAGTTCACATATTTCACTTGTCTGTATTTCTTTTAAGACTGTGGCGTTATGTAGTCTTTATTTGTCTAAATTTTCATTTAACATGGTGACATTTTAAACATCTTCTTTGCCTACATTTGCATTCAATACGGTGACAGTCCATATATCGTCTTTGTCTAACTCTGCGTTTAATATTACGACATTTTATCTCCTGTCTCTTCGTCTCTATTTGCATTTCATATGGTGACATTTCATGGACTTTTTTCTATATTTGCTTTTAATGGGGTAATACTTTGCATATTTTCTTTTTACGTCTGGATTTGCTTTCAATACGATGGCCTACATTCTCTTCATTTGTCCATATGTGCACGTCATACGGTGACAGTCTACAGAGCTCCTTTGTCTACATTTGCATTTAATGTGCACACATTTTGTATATTTTCATCCTCTTTATTTGCTTTTAATCTCCTGACACGTTACATATTTCTTTGTCTATATTTGCTTTTCATAGTGTGACACGTACTTGCCTCGTCCGTGACAATTACATTTACTTTTATATCAAAACACTGCAAAGGTATGTTTTAAAAATCTCTAAATAGTTTAAAACAATACATCTCTCTCTTTTTTAATTCTGAGACAAATGAGATTATAGTCTTCCTTTCTGACCCCCTGCTCCCCTCCCACCCCAAAAAACACTAAAGTTCCTTCTCTGAAAGAAACTTACTTAAGCCTCTCTGGCTAGAAATCAGAAGAAAGGACCATTGTGTGAAGAATTTCCATCTGAAGCTCAATGCAGAGGAAGGCATCCCTCCCTTGCAGAAGGCGGCTTCCTCCCTTTCTCTGGGAAGAAGACTTGGAATGTCCAGGGGCCTTCAAGTGCGGGTTGGGGGTGGGTGTGTTGTGTTAAGTCGCTCATTCCTGACTCTCTGTGACCCCGTGGACTGTAGCCCGCTAGGCTCCTCTGTGCCTGGGATTCTCCAGGCCAGAATACTGGAGTGAGTTGCCATTTCCTCCTCCAAGGGATCTTCCCCACCCAGGGATGGAACCCGAGTCTCCTGCATTGCAGGCAGATTCTTTACCATCTGAGCCACCCGGGATGCCCAGCTGGGGGTGGGTGTTCCCCGTAAATCCAGGAAAGGCGATGCTGCCGTCTGCCCAGTGCCAGGTTGTCCCCATGGGTCCCGGCCCCTGCTCCAGTGCGCCAGCAAACAGCATCCATCAGGCAAACTGCAGGAATCTTCCCCCAGAGGGAGGGAGGTGGACTCTTGAGCTGGCCGAAAGGACAGAGGAGCCTGGAGCCAGACAGGCATCAGCTTGAGGTAGGAAGACAGATGGGTTCCAGGCTGGAAATTTACAATCAGCCACCCTTCCACCCGCCTGCAATGTGGGAGACCTAGCTAAGATCCCTGGGAGGGGGAAGATCCCCTGGAGGAGGGCATGGCAACCCACTCCAGTATTCCTGCCTGGAGAATCCCATGGACAGAGGAGCCTGGTGGGGCTACAGTCCATGGGGTCGCAAAGAGTCAGACACAATGGGGCGAATAACACTTTCACATCTTTCTGCTTGCATTTCTTGAGATAGGAGATAGGTGGGCTGCAGCTGAGGACTTTACAACCAACCAAAACCAGCATAGATAGCCAGTCTTTTTTCTGTTCCCTCAAGGGAATGATCAAGGCAAGGACAAGGAAAGGGAAAAAGCCTGTCTGATACGGGAGACAGCACCCCAACACAGAAAGGCTCCTTGCAGTCCAAAGTCAGAGGATAATTCCAGACCATAATGAGTCCTGCTCCTCCCAGAAGCCTTCCCTTCAAGATACATGTAGGCTAGGGTGTGTGTGCGCACTCCAGGGGAGGGTCCTGAGACAAATTAACCTCGGGTGGGGGTGGGGGACAAACCCAGGGGATTGGTTGGAGGGATGATGATAACCAGGAAAACTGTCCCTCTGTGCAGATGACACCCACCCTTATGGCAGAAAGTGAAGAAGTAAAGCGCCTCTTGGTGAAAGTGAAAGAGGAGAGTGAAAAAGTTGGCTCAAAACTCAATATTCAAAAAACTAAGATCAAGGCATCTGGTCCCATCACTTCATGGCAAATAGATGGGGAAGCAGTGGAAACAGTGGCTGACTTTATTTTGGGGGCTCCAAAATCACTGCAGATGCTGACTGCAGCCATGAAATTAAAAGCTTGCTGCTTGGAAGAAAAGCTATGAGCAACCTAGACAGCATATTAAAAAGCAGAGACGTTACCTTGCCAACAAAGGTCCGTCTAGTCAAGGCTATGGTTTTTCCAGTGGTCATGCATGGATGTGAGAGTTGGACTGTGAAGAAAGCTGAGTGTTATGCCCGAGGTCCCAATCCCCAGAACTGAGAGAACAAGACATCCACAGCAATGCAAACGCAAAAAGGGAATTTATTTCTAGCTCGAGCCAGGACCCAAGTTTCATCCAATGCAATGGAGTGGAACAAGGGCCCCGAGCCCTGAATTACAGCAGTATTTATAGGGTTAAAACAAAGACAGGGAGTTGACAGGGGAGGATTGGTTGAAAGGGTTCCTTAGCATCTGCTAATTGGCTAGATTTTCGCACGCGCAGGCTTTCTCAGGGGGGTTTTCGTCCTTGTCCTGATAAGCTTGAACCAGGCTACAGGGAGTATACTGACTGGTCGAGTCCTGGCGCCTGCAGAGGATGGTCTCAGCTCCTCCTTGGCAATAACTCAGCCCCTCTGTAAAGGAGACTTAGGCCTACCTTGGCCCCCTGGAGCCTGTCATGGCGCCTGTTTGGTGCTAACACGCGGAAATATTGCTGCTTCTGTTGCCGTTTTGTGAACTTTTCATTCTGTTTTGGGGCATAGCCAGTAGACAATGTTATGATAATTTCAGGTGAATAGCGAAGGGAATCAGCGTTGCATCACGTCCATCCACTCCCCCCCAAACTCCCCTCCCATCCAGGCGGCCACGTGACACTGAGCAGAGTCCCCTGTGCTGTCCAGCAGGTCCTTGCTGGTTCTCCGTGTTAAACACAGCAGTGTGTCCATGTCCATCACGGGCTCCCTGACTCTCCCTTCCCCAGTCCTTCCCCCTGGGAACCATAAGGTTATTACAGAGGATTGAGCAGAGGTCCCTGTGCTGAACAGCAGGTCCTTGCTGGCTCTCCATGTTAAACACAGCAGTGTGTCCATGTCCATCCCAGGCTCCCTGACTCTCCCTTCTTCCCTATTTTTTCCCACCAGCAACCATAGACTCTCCTGAATCTGTTTCTGTTTTGCAAGTAAGCTCATGTGTATCATTTCTTTTCAGGTTTCACATATAAGGGACGTCATAGGATATTTCTCCTTCTCTGTCTCACTTCACTGAGTACGGGAATTTCTAGATTCATCCATGTAGCTGCAAATGGCATTATTTCATTCTTTTTAATGGCTGAGTAATATTCCATCACACACACACACACACACACACACACACACACACACACCATCTTCTGTATCCATCCCTGTTGAAGGACATTTATGTTCCCATCCAAGGCAAAGAATCAGCCTGTGCCTGCAAGTCCACACACAGAAGACCCCGTTCCATCCCCAGATGGCAAGCTGCACAGACTTTGAAAAACGAGCCAGTTGGGGGCTGCTGTTCTTGTGTTTTCTGCTGCTTCTTCAAGAGCACAGAGAGAAAGGGGGTTCCGCACCCCAAAACGTTCCTCCCACACAGATCCTCAGACACAGAGTTGGGAGCAAGAAAGGATGAGATGGCTGGATGGCATCACTGACTCAATGGCCATGAGTTTGAGCAAACTCCGGGAGATGGTGAAGGACAGGGAAGCCTGGCGAACTGCAATCCGTGGGGTTGCAGAGAGTCAGACACAGCTGAGCGACTGAACCATAACAAGAAGGAAGTTATCTGAGAGGTGGTCCCCAGCAGCTTGTTTTTTCCTGAGCGAGGTGGGCGTCCCTGGTGGCTCAGATGGTAAAGAATCTGCCTGCCAACGCAGGAGATGCGGGTTCAGTTCCTGAGTCAGAAAGATCACCCGGCCACAGGACCCACTCCATAGCAACCCACTCCAGCGTTCTTGCCTGGAGAATCCCACGGGCAGAGGAGACTGGTGGGCTACAGTTCATGGGGTCACAAAGAGTCGGACACAACTGAGCGCCTAAACAGCAGCAGAAACTACTGTACTCCACGCTATCTCTGTTTATATCTCATGTTAGTCTCAATTCCTCTGGCCTCCAGATCAAGTCACCCTTCAGATTTCAAGAGCACCTTAGGGTGTGGAGGATGGGGGACGTTTCCATGTACGCCTCAGGCATCCCTAGAGCCCCCATCTCATGACCCATTCACATCCTTCGTCCCCTCTCTGCAAACCCCACGAGTAACCCTCACGTCTCTGGAGTGCCCAGGTTACTCTCACACAGTCCTGAGAAGAGCTGATGTGATGTGAGCCCTCTCGGCACAATTATTCATAATTGCGAGCTAAGTTGCTTCGGTCGTGCCCGAGTCTTTGCGACCCCATGGCCTGTAGCCCAGAGGCAAGAACACTGGAGTGGGTTGCCATGCCCTCCAGGCGTCTTCCTGACCCAGGGATCGCACTCGCGTCTCTTGTATCTCCGGCGTTGGCAGCCGGGTTCTTTACCAGCAGTGCCCCCTGGGAACCCCATTAATACACGTCATCTTTAAAATGGACACTTGGCGTCCCCACGCCTTCCAGGGCCTCCGTGGGGGACACTGTCCCCTTTGTGGTCCCTCCGCCCCGTCCCAGGTCCCGTGACTCACGTGGATGCAAGGAGGGAGGCCGTCCTAGGTGAGC
This sequence comes from Capra hircus, assembly GCF_001704415.2. Lineage (NCBI taxonomy): Eukaryota > Metazoa > Chordata > Mammalia > Artiodactyla > Bovidae > Capra > Capra hircus. The sequence goes on along the minus strand of NW_017189541.1, from coordinate 180,015 downwards.
AGACTCGAGCCGGGCGCCGTGGAGACCCTCCCGGCCCCCTTCAGAGGGGGAAAGCCCAGATCAGACACCAGATCACAGAAATGGGGCGGAAGGACAGCTTCCCCGCGTCTCCCGGGGACCCTACTGCCCATCCGGCCGCCAGCACTTCAACCAACACAGTCCGCAACCCTCCAGGGACACAGTCGGCCGCCTTTTAACGGTAATCTGTCAGCTGAACGCTTTAATTAAATGCGCAAACATTACGAAACTCTCGGAGCCTGCCCGCAATGGAAAAGCTTCCTCTTTTTTACGGTGGGGTCCCTGTAGCGGCGGCGGGGGGGCGGGGGGGCAGTTGGTGGCAGTGGACGAGGTCACCAGAGGGGATTTTACGCATTTTCATAGTACCTCTTTTAAAAACAAGGGTAAAACGAAGTCAGTCTCACCGAAACAGATTCAGGAATCACTTCCTAAGACTTGCTAGTGGATGATGAGAAAGTGTAGCAACTTGAAATGAGGTTTTGTTGGAATACATTTAATATCCATTTGTTTTGGAAAAGCTGCTAGTTAGGAACTATTTAGGAAATCATATGAAGAAAGCTGAGCGCCAAAGAATTGATGCTTTTGAACTGCGGTGTTGGAGAAGACTCTTGAGAGTCCCTTGGACTGCAAGGAGATCCAACCAGTCCTTTCTGAAGGAGATGAGCCCTGGGACTTCTTTGGAAGGCCTGATGCTGAAGCTGCAGCTCCAGTACTTTGGCCGCCTGACGCCAAGACCTCCCTCTCTCCCATCTCTTCGCAGCAGCCCCTCACAGCGATCTCACAGGCTGCCTTCTGGGCTTAATTCCTCAGTTTTCTCTGCCAAATACATGATTCAATGGACAGGTTGTGCATTTTCATTTCACTGCCAAATTCTTTGTACTTTTTAAAACTTCTCATTTTATACCAGAGAATACCCTGATAGCTCAGATGGTAAAGAATCTGCCTGCAATGAGGGAGGCCTGGGTTCCATCCCTGGGTCGGGAAGATCCCCCTGGAGGAGGGCATAGCAATCCACTCCAGTATTCTTGCCTGGAGAATCCCATGGGCAGAGGAGACTGGTGACCTGGAGAATCCCATGGACAGAGGAGCCTGGCGGGCTACCATCCACACAGCGTGGAGTCACAGAGTGTCAGACACAACTGAGTGACTAGCGCTTACTTGGAGACGATGAACAATGCTGCGATAGTTTCAGCGGGACATAAGTTGTTAGTCGCTCAGTCGTGTCTGACTCTTGGCGACCCCGTGGACTGCAGCCCGCCCGGCTCCTCTGTCCATGGGATTCTCCAGGCAAGAACACTGGAGTGGGTTGCCGTGCCCTCCTCCAGGGCATCTTCCAGACTCAGGAATCGAAACCAGCTCTCCTTCATGGTCGACACATGCTTCACCATCTGAGGCACCAGGGAAGCCCAAGCTGTGCATCCTCTTAATTGCTAAGCTCATTTTTTTGTGGAGCCCTGTACCAGTCAGAGGACAAAAATCTCCGGAACGGACCAAGCCCCAGAGCGACTGTTGCCATGAGACTCCAGACGTAAACCAGCCAGTTCCCTGACCCCGTATTAGGGAAAATACCCACCCTAGTATGCATGCTCGGAGAAGGCTGCGGCACCCCACTCCAGCACTCTTGCCTGGAAACTCCCATGGACGGAGGAGCCTGGTGGGCTGCAGTCCATGGGGTTGTGGGGGGTCGGACATGACTGAGCGACTTCACTTTCACTTTTCCCTTTCATGCATTGGAGAAGGAAATGGCAACCCACTCCAGTGTTCTTGCCTGGAGAATCCCAGGGATGAGGGAGCCTGGTGGGCTGCCGTCCATGGGGTCGCACAGAGTCAGACACGATTGAAGTGACTCAGCAGCAGCAGCAGTATCCACCCTATATAGCATCCCAACCAATCAGCTAATGCCATGCTTCCAGCAGGAAATTTCTCCGTCTTGAGGCTATAAAACTTGGCTGGGAGCCTACGAAAGGGTTTGGCTCTCCCTTGAGCCAGTCCCCTGTTCTAACACCATCTTCCACTCTAATACACTTAATTCTTCTTATGCCTCATGTCTGGAAATTCTTTTCCAACCCACACACAGACCCTGGCAATTTCATTCTTTAAAAACTTTCTATTTTATACGGGAACAGAGCCGATTAACAATGGTGTGAGACTTTGTTGTCGACATAGGTTGTGTATTTTTTTTTTCCAGTCAATATAAGTGACCTTTTTAGTCCACAGTACTGCAGGCATGACTGATGAAATCAGTAGCCAAGAGGGGATGAAACCAGTCCAGCCTAAGGGAAATCAGTTCTGAATATTCACTGGAAGGACTGATGCTGAAGCTGAAGCTCCAGTACTCTGGCCACCTGATGCCAAGAGCTGACACATTGGAAAAGACCCTGATGCTGGGAAAGATTGAGGGCAGGAGGAGAAGGGGACGACGGAGGATGAGATGGTTGGATGGCATCACTGACTCAATGGACATGAATTTGAGCAAGCTCCAGGAGTTGGTGATGGATAGGGAGGCCTGGCGTGCTGCAGTCCACGGGGTCACAGAGAGTCGGACACGACTGAGCAACTGAAATGGGAAATGGACAGAGAGGAAATGCCTGCTTCTCGTTACAGCCCTGGACGGGGAGGGAGTCCTTAGCTCCTCTGGGGGCTTCTGGGACATGCCCAGAACTTTCCCCCTGCAGGAAGAAGAAGAAGAGTCCTTCAGTCTTACCATCCTGGCTCCTCGTGGATGCTCACGTGATGCTGTGATGTCCAGACTCCTGCCTGACCGCCCAGAGGACCGCAGGAAACGACAGTGTCTCAGGAAGGCTGGGGACACGCACCGGGTAGTGACTCCTCCTAACCAAGTCCCTGCCCTTTGGAAGAAAGCTCAGTCTTGTAAACGACGGCTGTGTGAAATGGAGTATCTCCGGCCACATCAATAAACACGGATGCAACGGCCAATGGCGACTGCAAAGCCTCCAAATGTGAATGTTTGTCCCTTGGTCGTGTCTGACTCTCTGTGACCCTGTGGACTGCAGCCCGCCAGGCTCCTCTGTCCATGGGATTCTCCAGGCAAGGATACCGGAGTGAGTTGTCATGCCCTCCTCCAGGGGATCTTCCCCACCCAGGGACCAAACCTGGGTCTCCCACATTGCAGGCAGATTCTTTACCATCTGAGCCACCAAGAAAGGCATGGAATATCAGGTATTCTTTACAATCATCTCTCGATGTCCACAATGCCTGTCTTTTCATCTTTTCTTGCAAAATTTCTATATAACCCAGCTCTTCCCCTCGCCTCCTCTTCCCTCACGGTCAGTTGAAATACTGCCTCTCAGGCTTGAAGTCCAAAAAATTCCCCCGCCCCTGCCCAAATAAGACCTAACTGTCAAGTTTTAGGCTGTGAATGATTTTTCAGTCTACAAAGTTACCGACGCTATGTGTCAGTTATAACACAATCAAACCGGAAGAAAAATAACTATTAATTAAATCTTTTTTAAAAAAAGAAAAGAGGCACGCTTACGTGTTTTTCTTACGTGATTTTATGTTTGCTTACGTGATTTTTTTTTCTCATAGGGAAAATGACTAATAAGCTTCACGCAGTGAAGCTTCCCAGTAAGCAATGCAGGACAGCAAGAACACAGAGCTTCTCGCTACTATCATATAGGGTTGCAAAGAGTCGGACGTGACCGAAGGGACTCAGAACACATACACGCGTCTGTCTTTGGCCAAACGGCAATAAATACAAACTGCAAAGCGGGGAAAGAAAATTTTAAAAAGTGGGTGGATGTGGTCACGGTGGATCCGCTGCAGAAGGCTGAGATCTCGTGCTGAGGGCAGCGATGAGCTTTGGGGGCAACAGAGAAACGTGAGGTGCAGGCGCTGAGTTGGAACCACACGGGGCAGAGGCTGGAGCAGGAAGCGTCCTCTGGAGAAGGGCACCGCGGGGGGGGAGATGGATGCCCCCCGGGGCTGTGAGCCCTCCCGGCTGGGCCCACAGCTTCTGAGAGACGGGGGTCAGCCCGCAAGGGACGCCTTTCCAAGTGACGCTGGAAACCGAGGACGCTAACTGGGAAAAAAGGAAGCGCGGGACACAAAGGCTTGCAGAGAGAGTGCTGCTCAAGTGGCGACTGACTCCTACCGGTCGGCCTGTCTGCCTGTCTGCCTGCCTGTGAGGGCACAGCGCCAAAGACCTCAGGGCCCCCACAATATACTGTGCACGCCTGCCTCTGCATGTATAATCTCCATGTACCATCTCGCCAGCTGCACAGCTGCCTCTGCATGTATAATCTCCATGTACCATCCCGCCAGCTGCACAGCTGCCTCTGCATGTATAATCTCCATGTACCATCTCGCCAGCTGCACAGCTGCCTCTGCATGTATAATCTCCATGTACCGTCTCGCCAGCTGCACGCCTGCCTGAGGTCTATCCAGCTGCCCGTCACCTACCTGTCACTCATCTCCCTGTTTATCTCCCTGTGTGCCCAGCTGGCTATTCACCTCCCTGTCTGGCTCCCTAAATGTCCACCCACCTGTCTCCCTACCTGTGTCTTTATCTCCCTGTTTACCTGGACTGTCTATGCATCCATCTGCCTACCTGTCTTTCTACACGTCCGTCTGTCTATCTGCCTGCGTATCTATGTACCTACCTGACTACCTGTCTGTTCTCTCCCTCCAGGAGCTTTACCAAAAAACCTACAACTGAACAACAGCGCGCGCTTCTCCCAGCGGAACCGCAGCAGGCACCCCGCCAGCTCCTGTATCGGGCACTTCCCTCACCTGGGATCTTCACCAACTACAGTCCCCCACCCTCTGCCAAACTGTAACACACAGATGCCTGTGCAGTTCCACGAAATACAGAGCATCAGAGGCCCCGGGGTCCTAAGAGTGGAGAGCGGAGGAGGCAATTCAAGTGGATATATCGGAATGCGGCATGGTGAGGAAAAAGAGCAGAGAGACGGGATGCCAAGGAACGTGGTGAAAGGCATAAACAGTTCAGGAACCCAAGTCTCAGGAAGAAAAAAAAATTGGAAAGCAGTGCAAACAGAAACCTAGGATTATTTCAGTTTTGAAGGCTCCATGATTAACTCGATCAAAAAAGAGAAAGCTGACCACGTCATCCTGCACTCCCACCCGTGAGCGCATACCCGGTGAAATCCGGCTTCTGAAAAGATACAGGGACCCACGTGCTCACCGCAGCACTGCTTACAAGAGCCAGGACGCGGACGCAACCGAGACGCCCGTCGACAGATGAGGGGACGAAGAAGACGTTCTGCGTATACGGACTGGAATATTACGCAGCCGTGGAAAAGAATGAGGTAATGCCATCTCAAGCAACAGGGGAGGACCCAGAGATGGTGACGCCGAGTGCAGTAAGCCAGAGAAAGAGAAATAGCGCGTGCCGTCCCGTACACGCGGACTCTAAGAAGAAATTATACAAGTGGACTAGCAGAACAGAAAGAGACTCAGACTTAGAAGACGGACTCACGGCCACGGGAGATGGACAGTCAGGGAGTGTGGGACGGACATGGACACACGGCTGTGTTTAACACGGAGAACCAGCAAGGACCTGCTGGGCAGCACAGGGGACTCTGCTCAATGCTCTGTGATAACCTGATGGTCCCCAGGGGGAGGGATGGCGGAAGGGATGGTCAGGGACTCTGGGATGGACATGGACACACGGCTGTATTGAACATGGAGAACCAGCAAGGACCTGCTGGACAGCGCAGGAACTCTGCTCCATGTCTCGCAATAACCTATAGAGGAAGGGAAGCTACAAAAGAATATAGAGAGAGACAGAACTGAAGCACTTTGCCGAACACCAGGAACAAGCACAACATTGTAAATGAAAGCACAGAGAAAGCTGCGTGTGTGGGAACCCACACGTAGCCTCGCTAAGAGGCGTCAAGTAGCGGGGCGCTGACCGTCACGCGCCTCCGAGCCACGACGATGCCCGGGGCTCAAATACAAGTCCCCGAATATCACCGCTGCCCTTGCCCCGTATCTGCGGCCTCAAAGGCTGAAAACCCAAGGCAAGCTTCGAGAATCGGGCCCAGTGCCCCCCGGGGATGGGGTCGGGGCGCCGTCCTGGTGAATGCCCCCGTCCAGGGGTGGTTCTCTGGGGTGCTCCCAGTATCTGCAGCCTCTGGAGAAGGGACGGACTACGTACCCCGGGATTCTTGGGCCTCCCTGGTGGCTCAGCTGGTAAGAACCTGCCTGCAGTGCAGCAGCAGCTGCTGATGTTTTTTTATTATGTATTTAATATTTCTGTATTCGCTGTACAGGACTTAGTTGCAGCATGTGGGATCTACTTCCATAGCCAGGGACGGAACCTGCCCCACTTCCCTGGCAGTGCAGAGTCTTAGCCACGGGACCACCAGGGCACTCCCGAGGCTTAAGGTTTTAATTCAGGATCCCAGGGTTCTGTTCAGACCCAAGTATTGGAGCAATGTGTAATCAGCCCTAAATCAAGCATTATGGCACAGGGCTGCCCAGTCACTGAGAGATGAGCAACTCAGGGAACACAGCCGTGCGGGGAAGCTCAGACACTGACACAGAGAGGCGTGAAAAACACAGACGTACAGACGCAGCGATAAATACAGACACACAGAGAGAGGAATAAATATAGACACTCCCGGGCGTGTCAGTGCAGACACACACAGACGCGCGAGAAAGACGGCCGCAGTAATAAATACAGACACACACAGACGCGCAAGAAAGACGGCTGCCATAATAAATACAGGCACACAGATAAATGTGCACAGACGCACACAGAGGCATGAAAACTACAGACACACAGACGCACCGATAAATACAGACACACAGAGAGAGGAATAAATATAGACGTCCCGGGCGTGTCAGTGCAGACACACACAGACGCCCGAGAAACACAGACACAGTAATAAACAAAGACACACACAGATAAACACAGACATAGAAACCCGGACTCACGGACAGAGGGAGAAATATAGACACACAGCAACATATAAATGCAGAGCCAGCACTTCCCTGGCGGGTCAGTGGGGAAGAACCCGCCTGCCTACGCTGGAGACGCGGGTTCGATCGCTGGTCCGGGAGTGTCCCACACGCTGGGGCAGAGCCACGCTAAGATTCCTGCAAAACAGGTGGACGCGGACCCCTAAACACACACACACACACACACAGCTGCGTGACAAACACGGACACACACAGAGCTGTAGACGCAGACGCACAGCGGCAGCGAGAAACGCAGACGCCGAGACCCATTAACACCGGCTCGCGCGCAGGCAGGTGTAAAGAGACACGCACACAATCACAGACACACACACGCGCGGGTCACAGACGCACTTAAATGCAGAGGTGCACAGACACACGCAAACACAGACACACACACACCTGGATACACACAGACACGCAGACACACAGACACACACACAGAGACATGCAAACACCTGGATACACACACACACACACAGACACGCAAACAGAGACACACACAGAGAAACACGCAAACACAGACACACACAGAGAGACACACACACACCTGGATACACACACACACACAAACACGCTCACAGAGACACACACACAGAGAGACACGCAAACACCTCAATATACACACACACACACAGACACGCAAAAACACACGAAGGTCACAGACTCAATTAAATGTACAGGTACTCAGACACACGCAAACACAGACACACACACAGAGACACACACAGAGAGACACACAAACACACACACACAGACACACGCAAACACAGACACACACACAGACACGCAAACACCTGGATACACACACACACAGACACGCAAACACCTGGATACATGCAGACACACACGCACATATAGACACCAGCACAAACCTGGATACACACACATACACACACGAAGGTCACAGACTCAGTTAAATGTACAGGTACACAGACACATGGAAACACAGACACACACACACAGACACACAAACACCTGGAAACACACAGAGACACACACACACAGACACACAAAAACCTGGATCCACGCAGACACACACACACACGCAGCATCAGGGACCACCCGCGTTCACAGGCCTCCACAGCGAAGTGGGGGCTCCACCTTTCCGACGCAGTGGTCCCCAAGCTTTTAGGCGCCAGGGACCGCTTTCACAGAAGACGGTTTTTCCCGGAGCGAAGCGGGAGAGGATGGTGTCGGGTTGGTCCAAGCACGGCAGACTGAGCAGGCGCTTCACGCATATTATTCTCACATCAGCTGCAACCTCAGACCGTCAGGCACCGGTTCCCAGACGTTGGGGATCCCCTGTCCCGAGGAGATGAGTGTCCTCCAAGGCGCCCGGGCTCTGCCTGTGGTCTGGGGTGAGCCGCAGGTGACCGAGGCACTCAGCATCTCCCTCCACGACCACGGGAACTTCCTCCCCCGGGAAAGACAGCCTCTCTCTCTATTGCCCGCTGTCCCAGGAGCCACGAGGGTGCCGTGGTGCTCAGCCGTGTCTGCAGGAAGCTGAGCTCAGGCGCCAGCTAGAAAACACCGCCCAATCCCTTTGAGGCTGAGCAAACTCTGGGCAACACCAGCATAGGCACAGAAGACGGCAAACGGGCCGCACCTCCCAAGACGCCCTCACGACTGTCTCATGGCCGGAGACACAGAGAACGTAACTGCAAGAAGGGGTGCGTGCTGCACTCAGTCGCTCAGTCTTGTCCGGCTCTTTACGACCCCGTGGACGGTGTAGCCCCCCAGGCGCCTCTGTCCATGGGATTCTCCAGGCAAATGAAGAGCGGAGCGGTTTGCCATGCCCTCCTCCAGGGGAATCTTCCCCACCCAGGGATGGATCAAACCCAGGTCTCCCACATTGCAGGTGGATTCTTTACCATCTGAGCCACACGGGACACCCATCTAGTCTGAAGTCTTCCCTGCTGGTCCCAGGATCAGCATCCCAGTGTGCCTCCAACTTTTTCTCAACTCCTCAAACGCACAAACGTTGGCACGTCCAGACCTTGGTGCTAACAACATGCCTCTTTTCTCTCCCCTAGGACCCAAGTGCCCCTAATTCTGAAACGGCGACTCTTTGTATGCATCGGCCTGGGTCACGAGCCCACAGTGGTTAGGGCGACCCACATCCAGAGGCTGTTTCTCAAAGGCAGAGCCCCCGAGAGCTGGGGAGGTTGGTCGGTCCACCCCGGATCGGTTTCAACCAAAACAACTCTGATGTCCGCGTTTTACGAGAACTGCTGCCCGGTGACAAAGCGAGAAGGTCTCGCCCGTGCTAGATAAAAGGTGTCAACGCTCTCTCCTCCTTCACAAGGAGGACCAAGGCTTTCAGGAGGAAACTTTCCACGTGTATTGAGGCACTCATCGCAGGTGAAGTATGCACATTCGTCCAAATAAAATATGTATCACGTGCTGCTTGGAGGAGGCTGTCATCAATGGAATTGTCTCTCCCCACCCCAAAGTGTTAGCTGCTAGCCTGAACTTCAGAACGGGACCTTCTCTGGAAATGAGGTCTCTGCAGGTGTGATGGAGTGAAGGATCTGAGATGAGGTCCTCCTGGATGGGGGTGGCCCTAAACCCAAGGACAGGGTCCTTATAAGACAGAGAAGAAGAGAGACACGGACGCAGCGGAGAAGCCACGTGGAGACGGAGGCGGAGACGGGAGGGAGGCGGAGACGGGAGGGACGCGGCCACAGCCCAGGGACGGACGCCCGGAGCCCCCAGAAGCTGGAAGAAGTGGGGCGGACCCTCCCCTGGAGCCTCTGCAGGGATCTCAGCCCTGGGACCCCCTGACCTCAGACTTCTGGTCTCCAGGACTCTGGGAGGACATACATCCTCCCTGTCTGTGGTTTTAAACTGCCTGATCTGTGCTCACTTCTAACAACTTATTATAACCTTTCATAAGAGAGTTCTTCCCAAAGGCTCAACAGGTAAAGAATCTACCTGCAAAGGAGGAGACACAGGAGACCCACGTTCAATCCCTGGGTCGGGAAGATTCCCCTGGAGGGAGAAATGGCAACCCACTCCAATATTCTTGCCTGGAGCATCTTACAAACACAGGAGCCTGGCGGGCTACAGTCCGTGGGGGGCACAAAGAGTCAGACACAACTGGAGCAGAGCTCATTATAACAAGGGCATGAAACCAACTCACAGTGCAAAGAAAAACTAATCACACGTGTTACTCTCCTTACGCAAGAGGCGACAAACGCAACATGAAATTTCAGGGGCACACCTGTCCTGACAAACAGGACCCTTGTTTACACACGCTCTGAGCGTCGGCCCTGCAAAAGCAAACGGGTCCACTCCTACACGGTCACAAAATATTTTAATCCCTTTTCTATTTAATCTCTTTTCTATTCATCAAACAGAAGTAGAAAAAAAAACTTTTTTTTAGCAGGTCTTGAAGCAACAGAATACAGAGAATAAACCCCAAGACGAACTCTGAGCATCATTTTCACTAGCCTCAAAGCATTGTCAGAGCTCCCCTGGTGGCTCAGCTGGTAAAGAATCCTCCTGCCATGCGGGGAGACCTGGGTTCCATCCCTGGGTGGTGAAGATCCCCTGGAGGAGGGCATGGCAACCCACTCCAGTATCCTGGCCTGGAGAATCCCACAGACTTTATAGTCCATGAGGTCACAAAGAGTCAGACACGGCTGGGCAACTTGCACTCTCTAAACATGTTCTTTACGTCAGGGACCACCCATCGCAGCGTGCGCCTTCGCCGGCCGCCAGACAGGTGAGGCAATTTGAGCCTTTTTCCTAACAGCCACGAGAAGCAGGGTGGTGGGAGGTGGTTAACAAGTACAGACAGGATCTAACTGGCGTTCTGGAGAATTCAGATGAGAGAGAGGAACACGGCTTACAGGAAAAAACAGCAAGAGCAGGGAGTTCAGCCAGCAGGAGGTGTTTGCTCTAAACACGTGAAAAGTAAGGTTTTTTTTAGTAGTTAAAGGAAAACTGTCTCTCTGTTCAAAGCTCTTGCAACACCCAAAGGGTAGCTTTTCCACGCTGACCAGTGGCCCAGTTCTCTTCGGATACCTTCTGGGCACCCTACCATTCAGTTCAACCCTGATATAAGCTGACTTAGTGCAGACCCCACGGGGGTAAAAGGCTCAGCCCCCCAGGACGCCCCCACTTCAACTCCAACCGCAAGGAGTGGGTCCCCAGGTCACTCACTTCTGTCCAACGCGGCTACAAGCTGAAGGTGGGAGGAGAAGGGGACGACAGAGGAGGAGATGGTTGGATGGCATCACCCGCTCAATGGACGCGAGTTTGGGTAGACTCCGGGATGGTGTCTGGACTGGGAGTCTGGTGATGGACGGGGAGGCCTGGCGTGCTGCAGTCCATGGGGTCGCAGAGAGCCGGACACGACTGAGTGACTGAACTGAACTGAACAACGGGTCACGCCTGCAAGGGGAGCAAGATGATTGTGCCTGGCTGGGTCAGCTACGCATGCAGGATTTTCTTCCCACGAAACAAACAAACAAAAAAAAAAAAACCCGGTTCCTTCTGCTTTCCCCACTCCAAACGGGCACCTGCCTGCCACGTCTGCAGGGATTAAATCAGCTGCTGCTGCCGCTGCAGACTTTCAACACCCCCCAAAAGGGGCTCAGGGTGGAGAGCAGACACCAGGCATCTGCACTCTGGGAAAGGCTGGCGGGACAGCTCTTCACACAGTTGGGTATTTTCAGGAGCCGATGTTACAAAGCCAGCGCTTGCATCTTGCCATATCTGGAAAAGCACCGAATCGCTTCATGGGGAGAAGACATCAACCCCCGGTGACCAACCAAAGACTCTCTGCAAAGAGAAATGTTTGCGAGAACTCCCCCTTCACCAGGATCACCTGTACACTGACCGTCACCTCTTTGGAGCAACTTCTCAGAGTTCTCTGAGGGGCTCTCTCCCGGGATGCCGTCCTCATTTAGCCCCCAAATAAAACGTAGCTCGAAAGTCTCACGGTGTGCAAATTTTCTTAAGTCGACGCTCTGTCCTGGGATGTTTCTGCAGCCTAGCCCAAATCTGTAGGCAAGACTAACATGAACACAATAGAAACCTCTTATGTCCCCTGACCAGATAATCCTGAAGACATCGTCTGCAGATCCTTCAGTTAATAACGTCGGCAGAGACCGTGTCTCCAAACGAGGCCACTGTCACGGATTCTGGACATAAACACATGCACACGCTTGGGGGGAAGCCCACCGAACCCAGGACATCCTCTGGGGGTTGTTGTCGTTCAGCTGCTCAGTCGTGTCTGACTCTTTGCGACCCCATGGACTGCAGCACGCCGGCCTCCCTGTCCATCACCAACTCCCAGAGCTCACTCAAACTCATGTCCCTTGAGTCAGTGATGGCATCCAACCATCTCATCCTCTCTCGTCCCCTTCTCCTCCCACCTTCAATCTGTCCCAGCATCAGGGTCTTTTCCAGTGAGTCAGTTCTTTGTATCAGGTGGCCAGAGTATTGGAGTTTCAGCTTCAGCATCAGTCCTTGCAGTGAATATTCAGGACTGACTCCCTTTAGGATGGACTGCTTGGGTCTCCTTGCAGTCCAAGGGACTCTCACAAAAAACAGTGTGAAGATTCCTTTAAAAACTAGGAACAGAACTGCCTTATGACCCAGCAATCCCACTGCTGGGCATACACACTGAGGAAACCAGAATTGAAAGAGACACATGGACCCCAGTGTTCATCGCAGCACTGTTTATAATAGCCAGGACACGGAAGCAACCTAGATGTCCATCAGCAGACGAATGGATAAGAAAGCTGTGGTCCATATACACAATGGAGTATTACTCAGCCATCAAAAAGAATACGTTTGAATCAGTCCTAATGAGGTGGATGAAACTGGAGCCAATTATACAGAGTAAAGTAAGCCAGAAAGCAAAACACCAATACAGTCTACTAACACATATATATGGAATTTAGAAAGACGGTAATGATAACCCTGTATGCGAGACAGCAAAAGAGACACAGATGTGTAGAACAGTCTTTTGGACTCTGTGGGAGGAGGTGAGGGTGGGATGACTTGGGAGAATGGCACTGAAACATGTATGTTAGCACAGGCAAAAGAGGTGACCAGGGCAAGTCCTATGCACGACACAGGGGACCCAGAGCCGGAGCTCTGTGGCGTGTGCAGGGACGGAGTGGGGAGGGAGCTGGGAACAGAGTCAAGAATGATGGGGACACACGTGTACCTGTGACCAGTTCACGCTGATACATGGCCAAAATCATCACAATACTGTACACTAATTATATATTAAAAGAAAAAAAAAAGTCTTCTCCAGCAGCACAATTGAGAAGCCTCTAATCCGTCAATAAACTTGAGCTGTGCGTGGCAACCCCAGCCGGCCAGCATGCAAGGCAGACCACCCCTCTCTCCAAAGCCCCAGGATGGAAATCAGGCTCAGAAGCCCAGCTGCCCCGCCCTCACGTACGCATCCCCGGAAGCCATGAGCTCAGGTCTGCACGAAGCCTCCGTCGAAGCAGGTACGGCCCGACGCTCAATTTCCTTCTGATCTTTCCACATGCCCAAGACCTGGGTCTGAGGTAACAGCTTCTCCTTTTTTTTTCAAGTAATGTGGCTCCACTTCTCCGTATATAAATAACCCTGCTCATTCAGGAGGTAAAAAATAGCAGCCAAGAGTGGATGGCTCACACAGAAATGAAGAAAGGGGAAGAAAATGAATGGTACAGGCTGCAAAGGTTACAAATGGGGGAGGAAAGAACCTGAAAGGACACATCTGGCTGCTCAGTCCCTCAGGCGTGTCCGACTCTCTGTGACCCCATGGACTGTAGCCCGTCAGGCTCCTCTGTCCATGTGATTCTCCAGGCAAGGATACCGGAGTGGGTTGCCATGCCCTCCTCCAGGGGATCTTCCCCACCCAGGGATCACCCCCGAGTCTCTTGAACTGCAGGCGGATCCTTTACAGTCTGAGCCACCAGGGAATCTCAACAAGTGTCCAACGCTCTGGAAATTAGCATGTGGCAGAAATGGACGTGTTCAGCTACGTTGGAAGGGGACCCATGAGCCACCACAGGTAGAATGAAGCAGGGTCTTCTTCATCCCACCAGTCTGGACCAAGGGTCCCCAGCCTCCGGGATCCGATGCCTGAAGGATGCTATGACATGGAGCTGATGTAATAACAGAAATAAACTGCAAAAAACAAACAAACAAAAAAGCAAGGTTTCCCCAGCGGCTCAGCTGGTAAAGAATCCGCCTGAAATGCAGATGACCTGGGTTCGATCGCTGGGTGGGGAAGATCCCCTGGAGGAGGGCATGGCAACCCACTCCAGTAGTCTTGCCTGGAGCATCCCATGGGCAGAGCAGCCAGAGAAATGTATGTTACATATTTATAAATGTGATTTATATACATATAGCTATTGATGGGCTTTCCCAGTGACCTAGGTGGTAAAGAATCCACCTGTCAATGCAGGAGACATGGCTTCCATCCCTGGGTTGGGGAAGATCCCCTGGAGAAGGGCGTGGCAACCCACTCCAGTATCCTTGCCTGGAGAATCCCACAGACAGAGGAGCCTGGAGGGCCACAGTCCTCGGGGTTGCAGAGTCAGACACGACTCAGCACGCACGCCCAGTAAATGCAAAGTGCTTGAGTCAGCCAGCAAGCATCCCCACCGCCTGATGGTTCATGGAAACACGGTCTTCCACGAAACTGGCCCCTGGTGCCAAAAAGGCTGGGGACCTCTGGTCTGGACCATCCTAGTCTCCTGTGTAAACTGGGGTTTGGTCGCTATCTCAGGGTCCTCAAGAGCACCCAGGACCCAGCAGAATCAGCAGAGCAAAGCTGTGTGTGTCTGACTCAGTCCAGGCTCATCTGCTCGGGAAGCCTCAGTGAAGTCGCTGAAGATGAACTCAGAGGGGCCTTGAGAAATTGCCTTTCCATCCTAGAGGAAATCAGTCCTGAATATTCAGCGGAAGGACTGATGCTAAAGCTGAAACTCCAATACTTTGGTCACCCGATGCAAACAGCTGACTCATTGGAAGACACCCTGACGCTGGGAAAGACTGAGGGCGGGAGGAGAAGGGGACGACAGAGAATGAGATGGCTGGATGGCAACACCGACTCAATGGTCATGTCATGACTTTGGGTAAACTCCGGGAGCTGGTGATGGACAGGGAGGCCTGGCAGGCTGCAGTCCATAGGGTCGCAAAGAGTCGGACACGACTGAGCGGCTGAACTGAACCGAGAAATGTGCGGCGGAAGCCAGAGGTGAGGAGCAGGCAGGAAACACAGACATCTGGGGGGAAGTCAAGGCCAACACCTGAGCCCCACGGGGAACAGAAGGACCTCCCCACCCGCGAGCTCCATCAGACACAGAGAACCTCTTCCTCTCCCTGCACCTGACTCTTCACAGTCGGCAAACGTCACGCCCTGTGACTTAAGAAGGGCAGGACTTCCCCTCCGTGGAGAGCACGTGCAGGGCAGTCCTCCAGGGAAAGACCCACAAAGGGCTAACCAGGAAGAGGCCCTAAGCACCACTCCCCCAGTTTCCCCCTCGGGCCAGTCTCTCCCCTGCGCTGGGCAACCTGCTTGCCATCACGGAGGCACTGATGGCGTTTCTAGGACCCACTATGCACAGAATTTCTATTTCTGTTGTTCGGTCATTCCATCACGTCCAACTCTTTGCGACCCCACGGACCGCAGCACGCCAGGCCTCCCTGTCTGTCACCGACTCCCGGAGTCTACTCAAACTCATGTCCAGCGAGTCGGTGATGCCATCCAACCGTCATCCTCTGTCGTCCCTTTCTCCTCCCACCTGCAGTCTTTCCCAGCATCAGGGTCTTTTCCAAGGCGTCCGGCTCTTCGCATCAGGTGGCCAAGGTACTGGAGTTTCAGCTTCAGCATCCGTCCCTTCCAAAGAATGCTTAGGACTGACTTCCTTTAGGATGGACTGGTTGGATCTCCTTGCTCTTTGCATCAGGTGGCCAGAGTATTGGAACTTCAGCTTCAGCATCAGTCCTTCCAATTAACAAAAAAAAAAGTTACGCAGGAGGGATAAACTGGGAGACTGGGGTTGGCGTGACTGTGTATGAAAGAGACAAGTAAAGACCGAGTGTATAGCATAGAGAACTCTCCTCAGCGACCCATGATGGGCCGTCCGGGCCGTCTGGTGGTTAACACTCTGTCCTCCCACTGCAGGCGGTTCAACCCCTGGTCAGGGAACTAATTTCCCACAGGCTGGTCCATGTGCCCCCTCCCCCAAAAACAGAGAGTTAAAAAAAAGAATATAATGACCTATCTGGGAAAATAATCTAAAAAAGAGTGAATACTTGTGACTTGGTGGTAAAGAATCCACCTGCAAGGCAGGAGACTCGGATGCAGTCCCTGGGTAGGGAAGGTCCCCTGGAGGAGGAAATGGCAACCGACACCAGCGTTCTTGCCTGGAGAATCCCACGGACAGAGGAGCCTTGCGGGCTACAGTCCGTGGGGTCACAAAGAGTCGGACACGACTGGGCAGCTAAGCACGCACATATATTTACACACAACTGACCCACTTTGCTGTACACCTCAAATTAACACAGCGTTGTAAATGATCTCTCTTCAGTTTAAAAAAATTTAATTCAAGCCAGCTCCTTATGTGGCAAATTACAATCAGACTGGAAACAGGCGAAACGGGTAAACGGCCCATTTGTACAAAGGCAGACACATCACTGTTTGCAGGCAGACGGGGAATCACTTTTTCCCGCTCAAACCCCACGTCCTTCAAGCAGATAAAAACGCCCTAGTTGCTTCGGTCGTGTCCGACTCTTTGCGACCCCGTGGAGATAAAGGGGGAAAACTGCTTCCGGAGCGTCCCTATCTCAGTGTGCGTTTAGCCAGACAGAGAGAACAGACTTGTGATTGCCAAGGGCGGGGAGGGGTAGGGCAGGACGGATTCGGGGGGTCTGGGGCTTAGCAGCTGCAAACTATCGCATACAGGGTGGGTAAGAAGCAAGGCCCTACCCCACAGCGCAGGGAGCTCACTCCAGTCTCCTGTGATCAACCATCATGGAACAGAAGTGCAGAGATACATCAGGAGTTTTGAACCGTGCGATACTAAGAGAAAAAGAAGAAGCTGAGAAGACAAGAGGCAGAAAGAAACAGAAGGAATTTAAAAAAAAAAGAAACAGAGAGAAAGAAAGTCGTCATCATCGCCAAACCCCACTGAGGAATGTAGCGGAAGCTGGTAGCAAATTTGTACTCAAGAAAGGGTTTGCCCCGTGGCTCAGTGGTAAAGAATCCTCCTGCAATGCAGGAGTCGCAGGTTTGACCCCTTTATATGGATCCGTATATGTTTATAGGGTTTCCTGGTGGCTCACTGTGAAACAATCCGCCTGCACTGTGGGTTCGAGCCTCAGGTTCGATCCCTGGGTCGGGAAGATCCCCTGCAGGAGGGCATGGCAACCTGCTCCAGTATTCTTGCCTGGAGGATCCCATGGGCACGGGAGCCTGGTGGGCTGCCGTCCACAAAGGCACAAAGGGTTGGACACGACTGAAGTGACGTAGCATAGCTGTTGGTCTCTCAGTCCTGTCTGACTCTTTGTGACCCCATGGACTGCAGCCCCCGAGCCTCCTCTGTACATGGGATTCTCCAGGCAAGAATACTGGGGGGTGTTGCCATTTCCTCCTCCAAGGGATCTTCCCCACCCAGGGATCGAACTCAGGTCCCCTGCACGGCAGGCAAATTCTTCACCATCTAAGTCCAAGCACAGCCTAGCACATACTCCAGAAAGAAAAAAAATTAATTCAGACTTTATCTAATTCAGTCATGTGGAATACCTCTTTCTATGACCACCTGGAATAAATGAGGTGTCCCAGCAGCTGTAAAAAAAAAAAAAAAAAAACATATACAGATTCCATTTATTGAAATAAATGGTAGAGTTGTTTTGAAAAAAAAATAATCTGTTTAGCACACACAGGTTTTTATACGTACAGACAGATCACAGAGTTAGGTTCCAGACAATACGAAGACAGCAGTGTGGTCGGAAATAAAGACACGGATAGAGGGCTATCATCACAGGCACTCGTGGAGGCACACACGTGCGCACACACACACGCGCGCACACACGCAGACAAGCAGGTATGTACAGATAGGTGCACGTCTGTTTTCTGCGGCATCGTATTTTATTATTGTTGCTTTTGTTCAGTCGCCAAGCCGTGTCTGACTCTTCGCAAGCCCTCAGCATGCCAGGCTGCAGTATAAACAGCCACTATATAACCACAGAACTAAGTACATCTATTCATACACCGCTCCAGTCTTCAGGCGGAACAGCGGGGAAATTATTAGAAGTCATAAGTCAGACATGAGTAGACAGGAAGCCAATTCCAACCCCATATCTCCAGCAAAACGAGAGCCCCCAGGCACCACCTCCAGGGCATCTTTCTTCCGTAACTGCATCAGCTTGACATTCAATTCCAGCCGCACAAAGGCGGCACCTGGAGGTTCCAGGATGCAACACCCAAGATGAACGCTCCTGTCCCCGGTCAGATTCAGCAGTCTGCTCTGTTATCTCCTAAGAGCAGCCACACCTGGCCGACCCGCAACGCATGGCTCAGCGTTTCCAAGTGTGCGCTCTATCCAACAAGGCCAAGTCGCTTCAACTGGCACCATCCAAACCCAGATAGCGAATTAAACAGCAGAGACATGACTTTGCCAACAAAGGCCCGTCTAGTCAAAGCTATGATTTTTCCAGTAGTCATGTGTGCGTGTGAGGGTTGGACCATAAAGAAAGCTGAGCACCGAAG
This sequence comes from Capra hircus, assembly GCF_001704415.2. Taxonomy (NCBI): domain Eukaryota; kingdom Metazoa; phylum Chordata; class Mammalia; order Artiodactyla; family Bovidae; genus Capra; species Capra hircus. The sequence continues at coordinate 161,315 of NW_017189541.1, read as the reverse complement.
AATTGATGCTTTTGAACTGTGGTGTTGGAGAAGACTCTTGAGAGTCCCTTGGACTGCAAGGAGATCCAACCAGTCCATCCTAAAGGAGATCAGTCCTGAATGTTCATTGGAAGGACTGATGTTGAAGCTGAAACTCCAATCCTTTGGCCACCTGATGCAAAGAACTGGAAAAGACCCTGATGCTGGGAAAGACTGAGGGCGGGAGGAGAAGGGGACGGCAGGGGATGAGATGGCTGGATGGCATCACCGACTCGATGGACGTGAGTTTGAGCAAGCTCTAGGAGACAGTGAAGGACAGGGAAGCCTGGCGTGCTGCGGTCCCTGTGGGTCCCAAAAAGTAAAGCTTGACTTGGTGAGTAAACAACAAAAAAACAGCAGCCCATTAGCCTAGCGTGTCATCAAGTGGTAAATTATGTTTCTTCCTACACTTCTGGAAAATCTTTTTATTTTGTATTGAAGTCCGGCCGATTAACAATGCTGTGATGGTTTCGGTGGACGGTGAAGGGACTGAAGCTCGGACCAATGACACCCGTGGGATGGAGCCCCGCGCGGGTGATCACAGAGGTTACAGTTCGGGGGGAAACATATACGTAAATACAAACACCATGATTATTAACAGCTTCCTGGACTCATCCGGTCATGCAGTGCTTGAGAATCCACCTGCCAATGCAGGAGACCCAGGCTCGATCTCTGCGGGAAGATCCTCACACGTCGTTGGAGCCAGAAAACCCACGCACCACTGCCAGCGAGCCCTGGGCGTCACAACCGCTGAGGCCACGAGCAGCCGGTACTGAAGTTCGTGTGCCCGAGAGCCTGTGCTCTGCAGCGAGAGAGAAGACGCTCCGAAGCGGAAAGCAGACAGTAGGCAAAAAAGCGGAGGAAGAGAGCAGCCTTTGCTCGTCGCAACTACAGAAAAGACACACAGCAGCAAAGACCCAGCTCAACCGAAAACAAAGACGAAATGTTTCTTCAGAAATGATAGTTGAGGTTTTGCCTGGCTTCTGATTATAAAGTGTATCTAACGGGACTGGCCCGGCCGTCCAGTGGTTAAAACTCCACCGGCCAATAAAGGGGAGACCCGTCTGATCTCCGGTCCAGAGAGACCCCACGTACCACACACGCTATGTCACCGTGAAATACATTAGCATAAAGTACTGCTTTCATGCAGAGGGAACTAAGGAAGACAGAGAACCACCAATGCAGTGTCATATTGCTCACATGCAGAGCCTAAAAGATGACTCAGATGGATTTCCAAAACAGTCAGGACGTGGACACACGCTAAGCTGTCCATTGACAGAGGAATGGTTAAAGACAATGGGGCACATATATATAATAGAACACTATTGCCCTAAAAAAGAGTGGAATGCAGCCATCAGCAGCCCCATGCATGGACCTAGAGGTTGTCATGGGCGTCCCTGGGGGCTCAGATGGTACAGAACCCACCTGCAATGCAGGAGACCCAGGCTCGATCACTGGGTCAGGAAGATCCCCTGGAGGAGGGAAGGGCCACCTTGGAAGACGCCCTGGAGGAGGGAAGGGCCACCTTGGAAGACCCCCTGGAGGAGGGAAGGGCCCCCTTGGAAGACGCCCTGGAGGAGGCAATGGACACCTTGGAAGACGCCCTGGAGGAGGGAAGGGCCACCTTGGAAGACCCCCTGGAGGAGGGAAGGGCCCCCTTGGAAGACGCCCTGGAGGAGGCAATGGACACCTTGGAAGACGCCCTGGAGGAGGCAATGGACACCTTGGAAGACGCCCTGGAGGAGGGAATGGACACCTTGGAAGATCCCCTGGAGGAGGGAAGGGCAACCTTGGAAGACACCCTGGAGGAGGGAAGGGCCACCTTGGAAGACGCCCTGGAGGAGGGAAGGGCCACCTTGGAAGACGCCCTGGAGGAGGGAAGGGCCACCTTGGAAGACCCCCTGGAGGAGGGAAGGGCCCCCTTGGAAGACGCCCTGGAGGAGGCAATGGACACCTTGGAAGACGCCCTGGAGGAGGCAATGGACACCTTGGAAGACGCCCTGGAGGAGGGAATGGACACCTTGGAAGATCCCCTGGAGGAGGGAAGGGCAACCTTGGAAGACACCCTGGAGGAGGGAAGGGCCACCTTGGAAGACACCCTGGAGGAGGGAAGGGCCATCTTGGAAACAACGTCACAGATACAGACAGCTTGCTGCCACAGGTGAGGGGTGGGAGGTGAACAAAACGGGGAAAGACGGTCAGAGGCCCAGACCCCCAGGTTTAAGCCACACGACATGCAGGGGGTGATGGTGGCTCATGCCACTCTATTTATCGTACATCAGAAAGTTGCTGAAGGAGGCGATATTAACAGTCCTCATGACAGACCTCTTGGACTCTATGGTACAAAACAGACCATCAATTCTTTTCTTCTTTTGCAAACTTAAACAATCTGAGATCTGTCCATCACCTCTCCATTACTTTGTGTATGAGTGTCCTGGGTCGGCCAAAACAAACGATGTCAAATGGGGTCATGACTTAAAACCACACACATCCACCCTCCCTGAGTCCTGGAGACCGGACATCCGAGGTCAAGGGTCCCAGGGCTGGGCTCCCTGCAGAGGCTCCAGGGGAGGGTCGTTCCCGCCTCTTCCAGCCTCCGGGGGCTCCGGGCGTCCGTCCCTGGGCTGGTGGCCGCCTCCCTCTCGTCTCCGCCTCCGTCTCCACGTGGCTTCTCCTCTGTGTCCGTGTCTCCCCTCCTGCGTGTCTTACAAGGACCTTGTCGCTGGGTTTAGGGCCACCCCCACCCAGGAGGAACCTCATCTCAGACCTTCACTCCCTCACAGGAAGGAAGCAAATAGAATGGACTGGAATGAAATGAAAATAAGGATAATGAAAGAAAGCAAGATAGAACGCAAAGTGACCATCCGTGGGCATAAACCTCGTATCCCTCGACAGGGCAGGAAAACAAGAAAAGCGTAAAATAGACGGACGACAAGGGGAAAAAAAAGAAGAAAGGCAGAATCAAAACGTGACCGACACCGCCTCTTCATCGCAGGCCTTGCGCCATGACGGGGGGGTCACACGCTGCAGGGCTCACTTTCTGGCCAAGACTGCGTCGTAGGCTCCCCCCGTCCTCCGGCACTGCACGTCTCGGAAGCCGGCGGGGGCCAGGAGCGCGCAGTACTGGGCGGGCGTCCGCTCACGGCCCTCGGTCTGCACCAGCATGTTCAGCGAGTACAGCAGCGTGGTCAGGGGGCCCCGCCCGTCCGCGTCCAGGAGGCTCTCGATGACCAGCACGCCGCCACCTGCCACAGGGAGGGTGAGGGGTTGAGCGAGGGTCAGCCCAGGCCCAGGACCCGCTGTCCACTCTCTCCTCACCCGGCTTCCTGCCTACACCCCCGCCGCGCAGATTAGCCCACAGCTCTGGGCATCTCCCACCCTCCCCTGCAAGATGGACCCTGACCTAGGACCCTCCCGAGGGACAGACCCAAACCTAGGACCACCTGCAGGACACACCCTGACCTAGGATCGCCCCCTCTGTGGGACACACCCTGACCTAGGAAACCACCCCCCGAGGGACAGACCCTGATGTAAGACCCCCCCCGAGGGACAGACCCTGGCCTAGGACCCCCACGGGACAGACCCTGACCTAGGACCCCCCACGGGACAGACCCTGATGTAAGACCCCCCGAGGGACAGACCCTGGCCTAGGACCCCCCTGTGGGACAGACCCTGACCTAGGACCCCCCATGGGACAGACCCTGATGTAAGACCCCCCCACCGAGGGACAGACCCTGACTAGGACCCCGCCCCCCGTGGGACAGACCCTGATGTAGGATCCCCCTCAGGACAGACCCTGACCTAGGACACACAGCCACCGTCCCCTCTTCCCTCCCAGCTCTAGAGGCCAGCGTGGCCCGGCGGCGCTGGAGCGTGAGCAGGGTTAAGCAGGGCTGCGTCTGCACACACTGCCCACCCCCCTCTGGCTGCACGGGATGTAACCAGGAGCGCGCTCAGTCGCTTCGGCCGTGTCTGACTCTTTCCCACCCCGTGGACTGCGGCCCCCCCAGGCTCCTCATGTCCACGGGACTGTCCAGCCAAGAATGCTGGAGAGGGCTGCCGTGCCAGGACAGGGCCCTTATGAGACACACAAGAGGAGAGAAGCAGAGACAGAGGCGGAGCCACGTGAGAACAGACGCAGAGGCGGGAGGGAGGCGGGAAAAGGACCATCGATCCCCAAAGCGCATCACTCGGAACGCAGGCCCGGGAAAGGACACGCGACCGCTCTTTCTTATTTTCCAGCTTCGTCGCTTAGAAACAAATCCAGGCCTGCCCGGGTTGCGGAAGTGGTAGCCGCTGACCGAGCCTGCTTCTCTCTCGCTACTGCTTCGGCTCCCCGGCTCCCCCCCAGACGGAGAGGGTGGCCCGGCCGTGGATGGTCAGATAGCTTCTACCTCCCGCCGCCCATCCCTGGCCCCAACCGGCACGGAGCAGACGGCGGCAGCAGCAGCAGCAGGCGAGGAGGAAGATGGCGGGACGGCTGCCGGCCTGTGTGGTGGACTGTGGCACGGGGTATACAAAATTAGGATATGCTGGAAATACAGAACCACAGTTTATCATCCCTTCCTGTATTGCTATTAAGGAGTCAGCAAAAGTGGGAGATCAAGCTCAAAGGAGGGTGATGAAAGGTGTTGATGACCTAGACTTCTTCATTGGTGATGAAGCAATAGAAAAACCTACATATGCAACAAAGTGGCCAATCCGCCATGGTATAGTTGAAGATTGGGACTTGATGGAAAGGTTTATGGAGCAAGTGATCTTTAAATATTTAAGGGCAGAACCTGAAGATCATTATTTTCTTTTGACTGAACCTCCACTGAATACTCCAGAAAACAGGGAATATACTGCTGAAATAATGTTTGAGTCCTTCAATGTTCCTGGCTTGTACATTGCTGTACAGGCCGTTCTTGCCTTAGCTGCATCTTGGACCTCCAGACAAGTAGGAGAACGGACGTTGACCGGTACGGTAATAGACAGTGGAGACGGTGTCACTCATGTCATCCCTGTGGCTGAAGGGTATGTGATTGGCAGCTGTATTAAGCACATTCCAATCGCAGGACGAGATATAACATATTTTATTCAGCAATTGTTGAGAGACCGAGAAGTAGGAATTCCTCCAGAGCAATCCTTGGAAACTGCTAAGGCAGTGAAGGAGCGCTATAGTTATGTCTGCCCAGACTTAGTAAAAGAATTTAACAAGTATGATACAGATGGATCAAAGTGGATTAAACAGTATACTGGAATCAATGCTATTTCAAAGAAAGAGTTTTCCATTGATGTTGGATATGAGAGATTCTTGGGACCTGAAATCTTTTTTCATCCAGAGTTTGCTAACCCAGACTTTACCCAGCCTATCTCGGAAGTTGTAGATGAAGTAATTCAGAATTGTCCTATTGATGTCAGACGTCCTCTCTACAAGAATATTGTCCTCTCTGGAGGTTCAACCATGTTCAGGGACTTTGGACGTCGTTTGCAAAGAGATTTGAAAAGAACTGTAGATGCCAGGCTGAAATTAAGTGAGGAATTGAGTGGTGGTAGATTGAAGCCAAAACCTATTGATGTACAAGTCATTACACATCACATGCAACGATATGCAGTTTGGTTTGGAGGATCTATGCTGGCTTCCACACCTGAGTTCTACCAAGTATGCCACACCAAAAAGGATTATGAAGAAATTGGACCTAGCATTTGTCGTCACAATCCAGTGTTTGGAGTCATGTCGTAAAATTGGCTTCATAGTTATTGGGGTTAGGGAGGTGGGGAAGAAATAGTCTTTCTGATTACCTGTTTTGTCTGGATGGCTGGTTTTAAACCTGACTTGAAATAATAAGACCAAACATTAATTATACAGGAATATTTTAATAAGTATATCAACATGCGAATGTAGAGGAGAGCCAAAATGATTGTGTTTTTCTTTAGATTGAATATTTGAATCTTACGTGTATCAAAAAGAAGTGGGTTTTAGTTCTTTCTGTGCCTTGGTATTTTGTATATTATTGAATTATCCAAGATTTGATGGGATTTATCAGTATGTAGATAGCTCTATAATGCTTGAATTGTACACTTTGAAGTGTGCAATGCAAGAGCTTGTTTATATTTCATACTTTTTATACTTTGAGGAAAAAAAGTCAAAGAAAAACTAGTATTTGAGGGTAAAAAAAAAAGTGACCAAGTAAAGGATAAATACAAAAAATAGCCTGTGAGACTTGGCGTACACACACACTCATGGGATTCCAGTTATTATGAAGTGCTTCCACCCTCCTGTGCCCCCCAGTGGTTTTCTTTGCAAGTGCTTTTGGAACTAAGAAGCTAGTGTCTTGGATTAACTGATGCCTGCTAGTGCTTTCTGATTACTCGCATTCTGTTTTCTCGCTTTAAAGGAAAAGTAAAGACAAGACTGTTGGACCAGTAAAAAAAAAAAAAAAAAAGAAACAAATCCAGAAAACGATGCGTCACGTCATTTTCGCTGAAAGCACAAACATGAGTGTGCCAATTAAGCGATGGAAGCACAGCTCATACACATTCTGACCCGATTCTCAGACCAGACGCCACGTCCTAAGCCAGTCTCCTGGCTTCCTTGAAAAGTCACCACGTCCCGCGTCCTTTTTGGACAATGGATCTCGTGGCTAGGAATGCCCACACTCCCTCCCCCAGACACCAAAGTCAGATCCGTGCATCACGGGCAGTAATTTGCCGCGATGCAGACACAGTGGGGCTGACCATCAGTAGGAGGCTCGTGGGGAGAGGCTGAGATGGGACCTCCAAGCAGCAAGAACGTGAGGAAAAGAGCCTTGCCTCCAGATCTGGGGGATTCTCCTAGCTGCGCTGTCCAGAGAGAGCGCCTTCTGTAAGGTCATGCATGCAACTTCTAAGTGTGTCAATACATATTTCTGCACATATATGTACAGATGCAAACACGTGTAACACACACATACATACATACACACACACACCCATATAGACATGGGTTTCCCTGACAGCTCAGTTAGTAAAGGACCCGCCTCCCATGCGGGAGACCCAGGTTCAATTCCTGGGTCGGGAAGATCCGCTGCAGAAGGGATGGGCCACCCACTCCCGTATTCTTGGGCTTCCCTGGTGGCTCAGCTGGTAAAGAATCCACCTGCAACGCGGGAGGCCTGGGTTCCATCCCTGGGTCCGGAAGATCCGCTGGAGAAGGGAACGGCTGCCCACGCCAGTACTCGGGCCTGGAGAATTCCATGGGCTGTACACACACAGAGTCGGGCATGGCTGAGCAACTATCACAGCCTGTAATGTAACTACATACACAGGTGTAGTATAGTTCTACTGTAAACAAGTAGTATTTAAATATTTAAATTTTATACATTTTAACATTTTTCATGATATTTATTTTTAAGGATATCCAAAAATAACACAAATTATATAACTATTATTTTATATTATTGACATCCATGTATTCGTTTATTATTTAAAAGTAGATGCTTAATATATAAACTTTAAATGTAAATATAACATGCTTTATGTGTTATATATGCGCAGCTTCAGTCGCTCAGTCTTGTCTGACTCTCTGCGACCCCGTGGACTGTAGCCCACCAGGCTCCTCCGTCCATGGGACTCTCCAGGCAAGAATACTGAAGGGGGTTGCCGTTTCCTCCTCCAGGGGATCTTCCCGACCCAGGGATCAAACATGCGTCTCCAAGTTTCCTACACTGGCAGCTGAGTTCTTCACCACAGCACCACCTGAAATTTGTGTATATATATGTGCGTAAGCTCCAATCCTTCAGCCACCTGATGCGAAGAGCTGACTCCTTGGAAAAGACCCTGATGCTGGGAAAGATTGAAGGCGGGAGGAGAAGGGGACGACAGAGGATGAGATGGCTGGATGGCATCACTGACTCGATGGACATGAGTCTGAGTGAACTCCGGAAGCTGGTGAGGGACAGGGAGGCCTGGCGTGCTGCGATTCCTGGGGTTGCAAAGAGTCAGACACGACTGAGCGACTGAACGGAAACACAGGAAGTGAACCAGAGCCCACACAGAGTCACCTGCGGGGGAAACTCATAGTTTCTGTGACCTTGGAGACGCCGAGCCTTGCATATTCTAAACGGAAAAACTGCAGGCAGGCCACTACCCCACTTGGCAACTTTATATTTTTTTTCTTCTTTTAACTAAATTTTTATGGACATATAGCTTCCTTACAATGTTGCGTTCGTTTCTGCCACACAGCAAAGAGAATTAGCTGTATGTGGCTGCGTGCTGAGTCGCTTGAGTCGTGCCCGACTCTGTGCAACCCCAGGGACTGCAGCCCGCCAGGCTCCTCTGTCCATGGGGTTCTCCAGGCTGCGGATACAGCTATATCCGTTCCTGGGCGATTTTCCTCTTTGTGCTAACCTTGCTTTTTCTTCCTTTCGGATGATGTCAGGTATGGACCAGAACAAGGCAAACAAATAATAATAATAATACTAGGGTCCAGTGAAGGACGTCCTCAGAGGTCCACTGGCTACGACTCTGAATGCTCAAAGCAGGGGACCCAGGTTCCACGCCTGGTCAGGGAGCTAGACCTCGCCTGCCACACCGAAGAACTTGCAGGCCGCGACGAAAGATCCCGAATCCCACAACAAAGATGGAAGACCTCCAGTGCCGTGGCTAAGGCCGCGCACAGCTACAGAAGTAAGTAAGTGAAGTCGCTCAGTCGTGTCCGACTCTTTGCGACCCCGTGGACTGTAGCCTACCAGGCTCCTCTGTCCATGGGATTTTCCAGGCAACAGTACTGGAGTGGGTTGCCATTTCCTTCTCCAGCGGATCTTCCCGACCCAGGGATCGAACCCGCGATTCCCACATTGTAGACAGACGCTTTACCATCTGAGCCACCAGCTAAAGAAATGAATCAGTAAAAATAAATTTAAAGGACCAAGGTTTCAAACATCCCTCTACACAAAGTCAAAAAAAAAAAAAAAAAACAAACTCACCATCAAGTAACTTCAGTACGCATTCAAACATAAATAATTCACTTCTGCACAACACACTTCCTAGAGCTCCCCCACCGAAGGGCTCTAGACACAACCCTCCATAAAAGACTTCACTCCTGAAAATGTCACCGTACTTTGAGAACCTCAGCTTGGCAGGGGGGGATGTGGAAACGTGTGGCAAAAAAAGAGATGATAAGAGGGAGCCCGGGACGTGGTGATGTCTCGAAAAGGAAGGTGGCCTCCTCACACACAGACGCACATCTGCGTCCCCGTGACGGGTTTTGCGAGCCCTCAGTGCGTCGGGATGCTGGTACCTCTGCCCTGAGTGGAGCCCGGGGCCCGGCGCCCAGCGTCCCCGCCACCTACCTGTCCTGCAGGCCCGATACAGTCTCTGCAGCAGGTGGCAGCACTTGGCATCGGTCCAGTCATGCAGGACCCTGGCCAGGATATACAGGTCCGCCTCCGGGAGGGGGTCTTTGAAGAAATCCCCTGCAACACAGGCGCGGGGGCCTCTTGTCAGCCTGCCTGTCAATTCCACGTGAGCACACCTACGCCCAGCATGGCTGGGTCACTTGCACACACAGACCTGTCCCCAGATCCCCCCAGCTGCTGACCTCCCGAAACAGACAACATCTCCGCGTGATGCTGAGACGACGCTGAATGATGGGATACTCCCTTTAGGCCCCCTTTCCGCATCAGCTCTGGACGACGGTTTTATTTTTACTCCATTTCAGAAACTCTCATGTAAACAGCACCCCTAAAGCAGCGGTCCCCAACCTTCCCGGGCTTCCCAGGGGGCTCCGATGGTCAAGAACCCGCCCGCAATGTGGGAGACCTGGGTTGGATCCCTGGGTTGGGAAGATGCCCCCTGGAGAAGGGAATGGCAACCCACTCCAGCATTCTCGACTGGAGCACCCCCATGGACAGAGGAGCCTGGCGGGCTACAGTCTGTGCATTGCGAAGAGCCGAACACGACTGGGCAACGAACGCTTCCATTTCACGTCCATCTCGCTTGCCAGCTTCCCCGCTGCTTCTTTTTCCACTCTTTTTCCTTTAAACCAACGGGGCCTGCAGTGTCTTTCCTGGTTTCTTTTTTCTTCTTCTCTCTTTCTTTCTTCTCTCTTCTCTTTCTCAGGCTTCCTTCCCCCTCCCCTTTCTTTCTTTCTGGCACTGGGTCTTGCAGCATGCAGGAACTTAGCCCCGGGACCAGCAGCGGGACCAGGGGCGGGGCCAGAGGCGGGGCCAGCGGCGGGGCCAGAGGCGGGGCCAGCGGCGGGGCCAGCGGCGGGACCAGGGGCGGGACCAGGGGCGGGGCCGGGGGCGGGGACGGGGCGGAGCCAGGGGCGGGACCAGCGGCTGGACCGGGGGCGGGGCCAGCGGCGGGGCCAGCGGCGGGACCAGGGGCGGGACCAGGGGCGGGGCCAGGGGCGGGGCCGGGGGCTGGGACGGGGCGGAGCCAGGGGCGGGGCCAGCGGCGGGACCAGGGGCGGGGCCAGCGGCGGGACCGGGGGCGGGACCGGGGGCGGGGCAGCGGCGGGGCCAGCGGCGGGACCAGGGGCGGGGCCAGGGGCGGGGCCAGGGGCGGGGCCAGGGGCGGGACCAGGGACGGGACGAGGAGCGGGACCAGGGCCCCCTGTACTGGGAGCTCACAGTCTTAGCCTCTTGGGCCACCGAGGAAGTCCCCCAAAGTCTCCTTCTTTGCCCCATTTCCCAGGTGAGGCACAGAAGTAACACCGTCAGCACATGTATCTCCAAGAAGATGCCCAGAGGTGGTTAACATCTCCGAGAAGATGCCCAGAGGTGGTTAACATCTCCGAGAAGATCACGCTGAGGTCCTCCTTCTGAGCACAAAATCGAAGGGGGGCTCCCCAAACTCAGTCATTCAGATTCAGTATATTTTAAGTCAATGGTTTAAAAAAATCTAACATAAAGACCCCCATTTCCCATGCCCCCTCAAAAAGAAAACTTCCTGATGATCTAAATTTAAGAATTTTAAATAAAAGCAGCATCCAGTCCTTCAAGGACACCGTCTGGCACACCTTGAAATCCGCCTGTCAGACACAGAGTCATTGGAAAGGAGCTGACCCTTCACTCGGGTCAGTCAGAGTGCCCCCCGCCCCGGTATACAGCCCTGGATGGAATGCTGGTGGCCTGTCCCTTGAGATGCCCTGAACTTGGAGGTGAACTTTTAAAAAAAAAATAAAATAAGGAATTAATTCCCCTGTTGTCCAGTAGTTAGGACTCTGTGCTTTCATGACCAAGAAAGCAGGTTCAACCCCCAGGCAGGGAACTAAGATCCCACAAGCTGCATCCCATGGCCAAAATCATAACAATAATCGTAATAATAATAGGGAGTTCTTGGCAGAGCTCAGAGGGGACAGAAATGAGACCCCCCACCTGCTGTCTTCCTCCCAAGACAGCAGAGAAAAAGAGGCATGAACAGCCAGTTGCGTCTACACACGGAGGTACGGGGTGTCTGCAGCTCAGACCTCGGTACCGAAGTGACGGCCCGCAGCTGGGAACGGCGCCCCACGTTTCCAAGGCAAGCACCAGTCCCTCGCAGCGGTCGGCAAAGCTGCTGTGGTTTCTGAGCCTTGGGACGTCTGAGGAGCTTCTGTCTTTTCAGTCGATAACTGTCCCCTCACCTAGCCTTCAACCCACGTCACTCATTGCCACTCGCACACGAGCTGGTTGTAAATACCTACGTGAGTTTCCCGGGACGGCAGTAAGAAATGCCCAGAGACCAGGACATCCGTCCTCCCCCAGCCCTGGAGACCAGACGTCCAAAGTCAAGGGGTCCCAGCGCTGAGCTTCCTGCAGAGGCTCCAGGGGAGGGTCCTCGCCGCCTCTTCCAGCTTCCGGGGGCTCCAGGCGGCCATCCCTGGGCTGGTGGCCGCCTCCCTCCCGTCTCCGCCTCCGTCTCCACATGGCTTCTCTGCTGCGTCCGTGTCTCTTCTGTTCTATGTCTTATAAGGACATTGTCCCTGGGGTTTAGGGCCACCCCCATCCAGGAGGAACCTCATCTCAGACCCTTCACTCCATCACCTCTGCAAACGCCTAATTTCCTAAAGTCCTGTTTACAAACTCTGGGTGAGGAGACACACTGAACTCAGTGAAACACTCAGGAAAGAATTAACTGCAGGAAAGCAAGACCCTCCCACCCTCCCCCGTCCATCCTGCGTCACAGTGCTGTTTAAACGCCCGTGTGCTCACTCACGGCCGACTCTCTGTGACCCTGTGGACCGTAGCCCCACCAGGCTCCTCTGTCCATGGGGATTCTCCAGGCAGGAACGCTGCAGTGGGCTGCCATTTCTTTCTCCAGGGGATCTTCCCGACCCGGGGATCGAACCTGCGTCTCTCGCGTCTTCCGCCCTGGCAGGCGGATTCTTTACCGCTGAGCCACCGGGAAGCTCCATTTTAAGGGGGTGTGTTTGGACGGTCCAGAAAGCCACGCTGAACGCCCAGCGTCTCCATCGCCCCAGCCCGCCAGGACCCGTCTGTTTCCCCGTGGACACAGACAGCGTTCCAGACACCCACCTTCATGGAAGCTGATCCGCTCGTCCTCCCAGGCTGAGAAATGTGTCTTTGCCATCTGCACCACTCCTGGGATGTCAAAGACGATGACCCGACATCGCGGGTACAGGGACACGCACGCCCTGGCCAGAGCCCCGGAACCGCCTGCAAGAGGGCCTGGACTGTGACGGCCCCCAGACCTGGGCGGGACCCACAGTCCGGTCTCCATGGTGACAGGCTCACTTACAAAGCCCTGCACCTAAGGTATCTTCCAGGCTGGACCAACCCATACACCAACCTTCCACGTAGACCCTGACCTGATGGCTTCCCCTCGTCCGCCCAAGGACAGACGACGGCCAGGCAGAGGAAGCCCCTGGGCAGATGCTACGGGAAGACGTGCCCATGTCTGCCTGTGGGAGACATTTCCGGGGGACACCCGGGTGAGGAAATGGAGACCTCGGTCCAGATGCCAGCAGCGTGAACATCCCACAGTCAGGGATGTTTATTTTATAAAATAACCCCAACCTAAAGGTCCATCGACGGAGGTATGGATAGAGAAGATGTATACATGTGTATATATATATATACAGCGGAATATTACGCAGCCGTGAAAAAGAACAAACCGATACCATCTGCCGCAGTGCGGATGGACCCAGGGACGATCGTACTCAGTGAAGTTCGTCAGACAGAGAGAGACAGATACCACGTGGTGTCAGCCGCACGTGGAACGTAAAATGCGATGCAAAGGAACTCAGGCGCGAAGCAGAAATAGACTCTCAGACACGGGAAGGAAACGCACAGCTACCAACGGGGAAAGAGCGGAGGGATAAATGCGCAGAGTGGGACGGACGTGGGCGCGCTACTGTAAAGCACGCCGATCCGAGAGTGGGACGGACGTGGGCGCGCTACTGTAAAGCACGCCGATCCGAGAGTGGGACGGACGTGGGCGCGCTACTATAAAGCACGCCGATCCGAGAGTGGGACGGACGTGGGCGCGCTACTATAAAGCACGCCGATCCGAGAGTGGGACGGACGTGGGCGCGCTACTATAAAGCACGCCGATCCGAGAGTGGGACGGACGTGGGCGCGCTACTATAAAGCACGCTGATACTTGACAAGTTCCTAGTGCACAGCGCAGGGAATTTCACTCAATATAGTGTGCCTGTGTGCTAACGCACATCAGCTGTGTTCAACTCTGTGTGACCCCATGGACCGTAGCCCTCCCTGGCTCCTCTGTCCATGGGATTCTCCAGGCAACAATCCTGGAGTGGGTCGCCATGCCCTCCTCCAGGGGATCTTCCCGACGCAGGGATCGAACCCAGGAGTTCTGCACTGCAGGCGGATTCCTCACCATCTGAGCCGCCAGGGAAGGCCAAGGGTCTACAAACAGGTTTCCAAACACAGCTCCGAGGCCCGGGGCGGACACTCACCCCCGAGGTCGCAGATGAGCGGGAAGGGGGACAGGTCGAAGGCGGCCAGCACACTCGCCCCCTCCAGCCTCCACACGTCCTGCAGGCCCTCCATGAACCGCAGCCTTTCGTCCTCGGACCTGGAACACGACGAGACGAGCCCATGAGAACCACGTGGAGTCCGGTGGGTATCACCCTGAGCAACGACCCGGGGGCCCCCGAGCTGAGCAGAGACCTGGGTCCTCCACCCACCGGGTTGGAGCGCCAGGCCACCGGGTCAGCTGTGCAATGCGGGAGGCTGGAGGCCGCAGGGGGTGTCCACATAGGCTGGGGGAGAGGGCTGGGCATGACGGGGATTCAGGGAGGTGGAGACAAGTGTACGGGGAGCTGGGTCCCAGGAGGAACGGGGAGGAGGGTCTCGGGAGGGGACAGAGGTGAGAAGGAGCCACGGACACTGCGGGGTGGGTAGGGGGAGGGGGCCGCCTCTCTCCTCTCACCCTCCGCTGAGGCTGCTCTGTGGCTTTGGAGTCAGTGAGGAGGCAGGGAGGCGGGGAAGAGTACATGGGGTGCAGAGCAGGCGCCAGGTCTCAGGACCCTCAGCAGTGACCACCCTGCCCCCTTAATCCTTGGTGCATTTCCCGCCCCACCCTGGGAGCAGCCCCCACACACTGCAGACAGTCACGAAGCCATCAGCATCGTCTGACTAGTCGTCAAAAAGTCACCAGCACGGTCTGACCCCTGCGGCCCCATACGTCATCGGACGAGTCACCCACAGCTCACGCTGGTGCTGCCTGCAAAGCCCCAGGCTTGTCTCTTTCCACAGCCTCCCCCACCCCCCACATAAAGAGGATTTCCCGGCTCATTCTGGACAGATCAAACGAGTGCCTAACTTTTCTACTGGAGTATTACTCAGCCAAGAAAAAGAACAGATTACTCCCACTGATGGCAGCGTGGATGGACCGAGTGGCTATTATACTCAGGAAAGGAACTCAGAGAGAGAAAGTCAGGCAGTACACCGCTGACAGGCAGGGACTAGAAATTCATGCAAATCAACCATTTTACCAAAAAAAACCACAAACTTAGAAAGTGTTAGTCTCTCAGTCCTGTCGGCCTCTTTGCGACCCCACAGACTGTAGCCCACCAGGCTCCTCTGTCCGTGAGTTTCTCCAGGCAAGAACCCTGGAGTGAGTTGCCATGCCCTCCTCCAGGGGATCTTCCCGACCCAGAGTCTGAACACAGATATCCACCATTGCGTGCGGATTCTTTACAGTCTGAACCACCAGGAAAGACCTAAACTTTGAAAACCTACTAATGTTATCAAAAATTTTATTTATAAAAAAGGGAGAAAGGAAAAATTGAGTTGGCGAATAACAAATACACTTTGGGCAAGCATCCTCAAGCACCTCAGTCGTGTCCAAGTCTTTGTGACCTGATGGGCCATTGCCCACCAGGCTGCTCTACCCACGGGATTTTCCCAGGCATGAATGTATATGTCACAGATGATGAAAATGCACCTATTGAGCAGCGTGGGGCAGTCTGGGGAACACGCAGTAATCAGCTTACATGGGCAAAAGAACCGACAAAAGGATAGACACGTGTCTGTGTCTCACTGAACCAACGTCCTGTACATCTGAAGCAAACGTATCACTGATGCTCAGCTCTGCTGCTGCTGAGTCGCTTCCGTCGTGTCCGACTCTGTGCGGCCCCACAGACGGCAGCCCACCAGGCTCCCCCGTCCCTGGGACTCTCCAGGCAAGAACCCTGGCGTGGGCTGCCATGTCCTTCTCCAATGCAGGAAAGTGAAAAGTGAAAGGGAAGTGGCTCAGTCGGGTCCGACCCTCAGCGACCCGATGGACTGCAGCCCACCAGGCTCCTCCGTCCATGGGAGTTTCCAGGCAAGAGCGCTGGAGTGGGGCGCCACTGCCTTCTCCGATCGTCAACTCTGCTCCAATGTAAAGAAACCACGAAAGAACGAAGGGGAGAAAGAAAAGCGAAAGCATTCCCTGGAGCAATACTGCCGCCTTGTGGCCGATTGTGGTAACAGCGACTATAGAAGCCGCGTTGACGGGCACTCAATATTCCCAAGCTCTGCACGGCTCCCAGTAAAGTACTACCGCGCTCCTAGAAGTCTCCTAGGGGTGGTCAGCGAAGGAGAACTCAAACCGGGGCAGGTGATCCCGAAGCCAGTGTCAACAGGCACCTTTAACCTGCACTCATTAAAAGCAAATCACATGGAATGATCTCAACACAGTCAAGCACTAGGGAAGGGAACAACAGACGGGTTCCAAATCGGGAAAGGAGTCCAGCAAGGCTGTACACTGTCACCCTGCTGATTTAACTTCTATGCAGAGTACATCATGAGAAACGCTGGGCTGGAAGAAGCACAAGCTGGAATCAAGATTGCCGGGAGAAATATCAATAACCTCAGATATGCAGATGACACCACCCTTATGGCAGAAAGTGAAGAGGAGCTAAAAAGCCTCTTGATGAAAGGGAAAGAGGAGAGTGAAAGAGTTGGCTTAAAGCTCAACACCCAGAAAACGAAGATCATGGCATCTGGTCCCATCACTTCATGGGAAATAGATGGGGAAACAGTGGAAACAGTGTCAGACTTTATTTTTGGGGGGGGGGGGCTCCAAAATCACTGCAGATGGTGACTGCAGCCATGAAATTAAAAGACACTTGCTCCTTGGAAGGAAAGTTGTGACCAACCTAGATAGCATATTCAAAAGCAGAGACATTACTTTGCCAGCAAAGGTCCGTCTAGTCAAGGCTATGGTTTTTCCTGTGGTCATGTATGGATGTGAGAGTTGGACTGTGAAGAAAGCTGAGCGCCGAAGAATTGATACTTTTGAACTGTGGTGTTGGAGAAGACTCTTGAGGGTCCCTTGGACTGCAAGGAGATCCAACCAGTCCATCCTAAACGACATCAGTCCTGAGTATTCTTTGGAAGGACTGATGTTGAAGCTGAAGCTCCAATACTTTGGCCGCCTCATGCAAAGAGCTGACTCCTTGGAAAAGACTGTGATGCTGGGAGGGATTGGGGGCAGGAGGAGAAGGGGACGACAGAGGATGAGATGGCTGGATGGCATCACTGACTCGATGGACGTGAGTCTGAGTGAACTCCGGGAGTTGGTGATGGACAGGGAGGCCTGGCGTGCTGCGGTTCATGCAGTTGCAAAAAGCCGGACACGACTGAGCGACTGAACGGAACTCATGGCCCAGCAATCTCACCTTGAGGCACATACCTGGAGAAAACCATAATTTGAAAAGATACACGCACCTCGACGATCACAGCAACACTAGTCACAATATTCAAGGCGTGGAAGCAACCAAGCTGCCCGTGGAGAGAGGCACAGACGAGGAAGGCGTGGGATACGACGCAGACAAAGAAGCCGTGCTGTACACCACCGTGGAATATGGCTCAGCCGCAAAAGGGGCAAGAAGCCAGGTGTACTTAGCATACCAGAGCCACTCTGCTGGGGTGAGGAACACGTAACATCAGGGATTACTAGCAAGAGGCAAACCCGATTTCAGTGCAATCACTTGGCACCGGTCAGAATGGCCGCTGTAAACAACTCCACAAACACTCAGTGCTGAAGAGTCTGTGCAGGAAACAGAATTCTCCTCCTCCCCCCCGGGATGCAGATGGTGCCAACCACCATGGATAGCAGTGTGGATGCCCCTCAAACAATTAAAAAAGAGAGAGAGAGAGAGAGAGAGAGAGAGAGAGAGAAGGCAATCAGAACACCCCTAACACCACACACAACAAGAATCTGCAAACAGTCTAAGACCTGGATGGAAGGACAGGTTCCATGAAATTCTCAGGGGAAATACACGCGGGACACATTTTGACACCCACCCCTCAGAATAATGGGGCCTCCCTGGTAACTCAGCTGGTAAAGAATCCACCTGCAATGCAGGAGACCTGGGTTCCATCCCTGGGTTGGGAAGAGCCCCTGGAGAAGGGAAAGGCTACCCACTCCAGGATTCTTGGGCTTCCCTGATAGCTCAGCTGGTAAAGAATCCGCCTGCAATGCGGGAGACCTGGGTTCCATCCCTGGGTCGGGAAGAGCCCCTGGAGAAGGGAACGGCTCCCCACTCCAGGATTCTTGGGCTTCCCTGATAGCTCAGCTGGTAAAGAATCCGCCTGCAATGCAGGAGACCTGGGTTCCATCCCTGGGTTGGGAAGAGCCCCTGGAGAAGGGAACGGCTCCCCACTCCAGGATTCTGGCCTGGAGAATCCCACGGGGCTGTATAGTCCACGGGGTCGCAGAGAGTCGGACACGACTGAGCGACTTTCCGTTAGAAGAATGAAAACTAAACCCAAAATGAAAACAGGACCTAATTAACCTTAAAAGCGTTTCCACAGCCAGGACATCCGCAAGGAAGGAGAAATCCCTAAAATTGTGGCGGGGTGGGAGGATCATTTTCAAACGAAGATACCTGCCAGAAATTCATCTCCAAAATCACAACCAACACATGGGAAAAAAAAAAAAAAAAGGCCAAAGATGGAAATGCATATTTCTTCCAAGAAACTATTATAGAGGTTGTGTTAGATTCATGAAACGTGCTGGGCACCAGGAATTATGAGAGGAAGATCTAATTCCAGCGAGGTTTCGCCTCACACAGCTGAGGATGATCCCGGTCAAACCCTCGACACACATCCGATGCCGCAGAGCCGGTAGGAGAGCAGGGGAGCCTCCTCCGGAGATGCTGGGGATCCAGACAGCTGACGGGCGTCATGCGGGACAGCGTAGGGGGCGCCTGAAACAATGGAAGCCAGAACGAAATGGGAATATTCCCCAAGACCGCATACAAAGGTGCACTTCAGGAAAGCGCGAGCTCTAAGTCAGAGGACCAAGACTGTGAGCTTCAGGCGGAAACACAGTCGGGACAGCCTTGCCATCCACTGAGAGTGATGAAATATACGCCAAGGTAAGAAAACAGGACACAGTTAGCCGCAAACGAATCTGCACAGCACGGGGAACCCCACCTGAAAAGATAACACTCACAACGGCGAACAATCTTTGCAAACCAAGATACCCACGGAGAACTCGTGTCCGAAACACAGAAACAGCTTGTGCGGCTCTGTGTCACACACACACACACACACACACACACACACACACACACAAGAAATAAAGGGGACAGAGATCGAAACGGGGATGTCTTCCGAGAAGGCAGAGAGATTGCATTAGGGACATGAAAACCTGCTAAGCGTCCCTGCTTATTAGAGAGAGGCCTCTTCAAAGTCCGGTGAGGTATCTTCTCACCGGACACCTTGCCCATCTTGTGAGAACGGGCATCTCACAAAATCTCCACAAATAAACGCTGAAGAGGGTATGGAGGGGAGAGAGCCTCCCTGCATTGTTGCTGGGAATGGGGAGCGGTCCATGTACGAGGGAGAAGAGTATGGGGGTCCTTCAGAGAACGAAACAGTGAAACATCTTAGGACACGCTCACCCCGACCCCGGGCACAGAGCCAGAGAAACCCCAGGGTTTCCAAAACATCAGTACCCTCGGGAGATCACAGCGCGCCAGGAAAATAACCAGGACACGGACACAGCCTGAGCGTTCGGGGACAGGTGAACGGGTAAAGAAGCCGGGCCACACAGACACGACGGACCATCAACTCAGCCATGGACGGGCAGGAGAGGATGCCACGTGCGGTCTGAGAGAAGGAAGCAGGATGATCACACGTAGAGAAGCAAGGCAGACAGGGCGAAATATCACTGGAGACCGCCTGTGGCTGGAGTCTAGCAATGGGTACAAGCCAACTACTTCACCCGACAGAAACAGACGCTGGAACAGAGGAAAGAGACTTTCGGGCCAAGATTACCCCAAAATGCATCTTATGGATGGGGGGCCTGGTGCCATTCTGAGTTTTGAGACTTTCCTTTCTTCCGTTAGCAGCCTGCTAGTGACTGTATAACATCCCGCTGAAGACTAGCCGCAGGGCACTCTTTCTGCCCTCTTCTGATGCCTATGTCAGAAGCTCTGTCTATCTCCTTTATACTTTAATAAAACTTTATTACACACACACACACAAAGAACCTTACGCTTATAAAAACAAAAAACGTTAGTGATGAGGGATCCATTAAGAGTTTGCTAAGAACACACACATTTCTTCAGGCTGAGTCACTCAGTCATGTCCGACTCTTTGCGACCCCGTGGACTGTAGCCCAGAAGGCTCCTCTGTCTGCAGGATTCTCCAGGCAAGAACACTGGAGCGGGTTGCCATGCCCTCCTCCAGGGGGATCTTCCCGACCTGGGGATCAAACCCTCATCTCCTGCATTGCAGGCAGATTCTTTATCCACCGAGCCACCAGATTAATATACTCAAACGTGATCAAAAATGACCTATTGATCCTCAGAACAGCCTCTACTGAACACACTCGAACCGCCTCTGTGGCGGAAAAATGAAGAAGAGATAAACACGTGCGTATAATGAGATCCAAGGTCCTGTACGCTGGAAACAAAGGCCAACACTGCGCAAAGGAAGCGTTCTCCAATGGAAACTAACATTTCTACTACAAACGGGGGGAAGAAAAGGTTTATGGAGAAATGCTGCCACCTCGTGGCTGGGCTTTGTAACGACAAGTATAAAAGCTGTGTTTCAGTGAGGTTCAGTTCAGTCGCTCAGTCGTGTCCGACTCTTTGCGACCCCATGAATCGCAGCACGCCAGGCCTCCCTGTCCATCACCAACTCCCAGAGTTTACTCAGACTCACGTCCATCGAGTCAGTGATGCCATCCAGCCATCTCATCCTCTGTCGTCCGCTTCTCCTCCTGCCCCCAATCCCTCCCAGCATCAGAGTCTTTTCCAATGAGTCAACTCTTCGCATGAGGTGGCCAAAGGACTGGAGCTTCAGCTTTAGCATCATTCCTTCCAAATAACACCCAGGGCTGATCTCCTTTAGGATGGACTGGTTGGATCTCCTTGCAGTCCAAGGGACTCTCAAGAGTCTTCTCCAAAAGCACAGTTCAAACGCACCAATTCCTCAGCGCTCAGCCTTCTTCACAGTCCAACTCTCACATCCATACATGACCACAGGAGAAACCACAGCCTTGACTAGACGACCATTGTTGGCAAAGTAATGTCTCTGCTTTTCAATATGTTTACTGTTGTTAAATTGAAGGCAGGAGAGGAATTGATGCTTTTGAACTGCGGTGCTGGAGACGACGCTTGAGAGTCCCTTGGATCCAACCAGTCCATCCTAAAGGAAATCAGTCCTGAATGTTCACTGGAAGGACTGATGCTGAAGCTGAAACTCCAATACTGTGGCCACCTGATGCGAAGAGCTGACTCATTTGAAAAGACCCTGATGCTGGGAAAGACTGAAGGCAGGAGGAGAAGGGGACGACAGAGGGTGAGATGGTTGGATGGCATCACCGACTCGATGGACATGAGTTTGAGCCAGCTCCAGGAGTTGGTGATGGACAGGGAGGCCTGGCGTGCTGCAGTCCATGGGGTCACAAAGAGTCGGACACGACTGAGCGACTGAGCTGAACTATATATATATTAGTATAATGAATAATCAACAAAAAAAAGACAGGACCTCAACTCCCTGAAGAGCATTTGCACAGCAAAGAAAGTCCTGAATGAGAGAACCAGACAGTGTTCAGACTGTAAAAAAAAAAAAAAAAGTATTTGCGAATGAAGACACTCACAAGAAACTCAACTCCAAAACTTATAAAGAGCTCATGATCTCAATATGACAAACACAGACAACCCAGGAAGAAAAAAATATATATATATATGCCAAAGATCAAAATGGATATCTCGTCCAAGAAGGCATACAGGTTGGCATCAGGCCCATAAAAAGATGCTCAGCATCAGTAATCACTAGAGAGAAGCAAATCAAAAGTGCCATGAGGCATCCCTTCGAACCGGTCAGAATGGCCATCTTCGGTAAGATCTACAAACACTAAGTGGTGCCAAGGGCAGCCGAAAAGCGGAACCCTCCTGTACTCTTGGTGAGGAGCTAAACTGGTGCACCAAACGTGGAAAACGGCATGGAGGTTCCTTATAAAACTTCAGCATCCAGCAACCGTACAATCCAGTAATCCCACTTCTGGGCTCAGATCCAGAGGAAAAGTCCTATTTCAGAATAACACACGCCTTCCTGTTTTCGGGGCAGCAGGATACAGAACGGCCAAGATATCAAATCTGCCGAAACGTCCATTGACAGGAAAAGGGAGGCAGGGTGGTAAGGCCTCTGCACAGGAACACGGCCCAGCCACAGAGCGGAGCGGAAGGAGGCCGCTGCCAGCAGCCTGGACGGGCCGAGCGGCTACCGCACCAAGTGACGGGAGTCAGACAAAGACAGGCGTCACAGGACCATGACGGGGGCTCTAGGCGCTCACCAGACGAACTGACGGACACAACGGAGCCAGACTCTGAAACGGAGTAAAGAAGCTTCTGGGTGAAACGCGCTCAGTCGTGTCCGACTCTTTATGACCCCACGGACTATACAGCCCACGGGATTCTCCAGGCCAGAATCCTGCAGTGGGTGGCCTTTCCCTTCTCCAGGGGATCTTCCCAACCCAGGGATCAAACCCAGGTCTCCCAACATTGCAGGCGGATTCTTTACCAGCTGAGCCACCAGGGAAGCCCAAGAATCCTGGAGTGGGTGGCCTATCCTTCCTCCAGGGGAATCTTCCCAACCCAGGAATCGAACCGGCGTCTGCTGCATTGCAGGCGGATTCTTTACCAACTGAACTACCAGTAAGGCTCAAAGGAACTTATGACTATCAAAAAAAAAAAATTATGGGAAAGAGACAAAGGAAAGGTTAGGAGTGAACATATACACGCTCATATATACGGAATTGATGATCAAAAAGTCTGTGCTGAATTGCACGGGGAAGTCTACTGAACATATAATTACCTCTGTGAGAAGAAGAACCCAAAAAAGAAATACACCTCTATGCATAAGTGAATCAAACTCCCGAATACCTGAAAAAAAGAAATACACCTCTATGCATAACTGAATCAAACTCCCGAATACCTGAAAAAAAGAAACACCACGTGGAAACTCAACGCTGAGGCTGCTGAGTCGCTTCAGTCGTGTCCGACTCCGTGCGACCCCATAGACGGCAGCCCACCAGGCTCCCCCGTCCCTGGGATTCTCCAGGCAAGAGTACTGGAGTGGATTGCCATTTCCTTCTCCAATGCGTGAAAGTGAAGTCGTTTGGTCGTGTCTGACTCTCAACGACCCCATGGACTGCAGCCCACCAGGCTCCTTGATCCATGGGAGTTTCCAGGCAGGAGTCCTGGAGCGGGGTGCCATTTCCAATAGAAAGCAACGATGAAAATTTAAAAAAAAAAAAAAAAAAAAAAAAGGCGGCCATGAAGAAATGCTTCCACCTTGTGTCCGAGTTTGGAACAACGACCAAAGGCTGCGCTGAAGGGCCCTTGACCTTCACCCGGTCGACTGGGCTCTAAGCATGAAACTGCTGCCCTCCAAGAAGCTTTCTACCGGCGGTCAGCGGAAAGAGTTAGACACTGGGCAAGGTGCACGAATCCAAGTTCAAGAGGTACCTTTAGCTCACACCCCGTTAAGAAAATCACATGAAAAGATGTCAGCATCGCTCTTGAAAGTGTTAGTCACTCAGTCGTGTCCGACTCTCTGCAAGCCCATGGACGGTAGCCCATCAGGCTCCTCTGTCCATGGGATTCTCCAGGCAAGAAAACTGGCGTGGGTCGCCACGCCCTCTTCCAGGGGATCTTCCCGACCCAGGAATCGAACCCAGGTCTCCTGCACTGCAGGCGGATTCTTTACCAGCTGAGCCACCAGGGAGGTTGCTGAATATTAGGGAATGCAAATCAAACCTACAACAGGTATATCATCTCTCACCGGCCAGAACTGCCATTATCAAAAACTCTACAAACATTAAATGTCTGTAGCTCATGGAGAAAAAGGAGCCCTCTGCAGTTTTCGTGGGAATCTGTACTTGTGCAGGTATTATGGAAAACGGTGTGGAATGTCCTTAAAAAACTAGAGATAGAGGTATTGTACGATCCTGTGGTCCCGCCGCTGGGGCATACACCTGGAGAAAACCACAATTAGAAAGGACACGTGCACCCCAGGGTGCATCAAAACACTCTTCACAACAGCAAAGACACAGAAGCAACCGCAAGGTCCATCAGCAGAGGAATGGAGAAAGAAGACATGGTGCATATACTGGGTGGGACATTCATCAGTTGTTACAAAATGAAATCATGCGTATATTTGCATAACCGAATCCCTTTACTGTAGAGTGGCAATTCATGGAACATCGTAAATCAACACAGTTGCTGTAACATTTCAAGCAAGCTAGATGCCCATCGGCAGAATGAATAAAGAATTTGTGGTACATGTATTCAATGGAATGTGACTCAGCCACGAAAAGGAACGCCTTTGAGTCAGTTCTAATGAGACGGAGGATCCTGCAGCCTGTTACAGAGGGAAGCAAGTCAGAAAACAAATATCTTGTACTGAGACATATGCATGGAATCTAGAAAGTCGGTGCTCATGGACGCATTGGCAGGGCATCAGCGGAGGCGCAGATGTAACCGAACAGAGTTATGGACCCTGGGAGGTAGGGAGGAGGGAGAAGGCGGGAGGTACGGAGAGAGGAACTCGGAAACGTACGTCACCATATGTGAGGCGGATAGCCGATGGGGATCTGCGGGGTGACTCAGGGGGCTCAAACCAGGGCTCTCGGCCAAACTAGAGGGGTGGGATGGAGTTTCAAGAGGGAGGGGACGCAGGTCAACCCACGGCTGATTCATGCGGATGTCCGGCAGAAACGCACACAACACTGCAAAGTGGTTGTCCTTCAGTGAGAAATACAGAAATTGATTCTAAAGCAGGACGCCAAGTGGGTGGGCAGCGTCACCTGTAGATGGCAGAGAAGAGCTCCTCGGACGGGATCCCGAAGGCTTTCGGATACTGGTTCCTCCCTTCCCTGAAAACGAGGAGGAGACCGTCACTCAGGCCCCGAGAGGTCACAGCACTCCGTTCACGCAGCCTTGCGCTCACAGACCTTACCCTGGCACCACAGATGGCTTGTGCCGGAAACGAGTAACCCAAGACTACTCAGGAATCGTTTTCCAGTTTGCAGTTCAGTGCAGTCCCTCAGGCGTGTCCGATTCTTTGCGACCCCGTGGGCTGCAGCGTGCCAGGCCTCCCTGTCCATCACCAGCTCCCGGAGCTTGCTCACACCCATGTCCATGGAGTCGGTGATGCCATCCACCCATCTCATCCTCTGTCGCCCCCTTCTCCCCCCGCCTTCAGTCCTTCCCAGCATCGGGGTCTTTTCCAGTGGGTCAGTGCTTCACATCAGGTGGCCAGAGGATCGGGGCTTCAGCGTCAGTCCTTCCAGTGACTGCGCCCGTTATCCCTGCTGTGATCCCATCAGCTCCCCTCACACCGTCAGGCATTAGACCCGGGAGTCTGGAGACCCGTGCGATAAGAAATCTAACATGTTGGTTCCCGGGACGCCCGGAAGCCAGCCCGCCAGCAGCCCTGGGGACTCGGGGGCGCGGCTGACACGCACCTCACTGCCTCAGCCAGGTGGCGCCAGCAGACGTAAGCGGTCCTGCCCGAGTACAGCAGCATGTCCCGCTGGGACCTGGGGCTGCCTCTCACCAGGTAGGTGCTGGCGAGCTCCGTGTTGGCATACACAGCTGAAAACAAACAGAACGGAGGGGGAAAAAAATAAAGTTAGACACCCAGGCATCGCCAAGATGCCAACAGTGACTCTGGCAACTTCCTGATTGGAGACGTGATTCTCGCCTGGGACCGTCGGAACCCCAACAGCTGGACCCTCGGTCCCGAAGGACCGGCTGACCTGTGGTGCAGGGGCTGCGTGCCCTGCCTGCTGCCTTCAGCTTTGGTAAATCCCACGGAAAGATCCGATTAGCAAATGGAAAGGGCCAGCGAGCCCCTGTGTTGTTCAATCCCTCAGTCGCCTCCGACCCTTTGCGACCCGTCGACTACATGTAATACGTGTCTATGGGGCTCCAATACTTAGGCCACCTGCTGCAAAGAACTGACTCACTGGAAAAGCCCCTGATGCTGGGAAAGACTGCAGGCGGGAGGAGAAGGGGACGACAGAGGATGAGATGGTTGGACGGCACCCCCGACTCGATGGACATGAGTTGGAGCAAACTCTAGGAGATGGGGAAGGACAGGGAAGCCTGGTGTGCTGCAGTCTATGGGGTCGCGAAGAGTCGGACACGACGGAGCGACTGGGCTGAACTGAATCCGCTCACTGTTTCTGCCCAACCTGTACCTGCCGAATGCTCGCGGGGCTCCAAGGGGTCCCCAGGGCAACAGAGCCGCAGCAGGAGGTTCTGTGACCTGGTCTCTGAGCCGAGCATCCCCGCGTCTCCGGGCCGGCAGGTTAGCCCACATCCCGACGTGCCTCCCCGAGGGTCTGCAGGTACAGCAGGCTCCTCCCGCCCCCAGGAGCTTCCCCGTGAACGTCCACCATCCTCCACAGGTGTGTCCTGGCCAGACCGCAGCCTGCGCTGGGGGTTCGAGGTCAGCACTGCCAGTGGGGGAAAGGGAAGGGGCTGCAAAGCTTACTCACAGGGCGTGACTGCTGGATTCCCAAGCCCGCGGCCATCTGAGTACCGTCAACCCCCAAACAATGTCCTCCTGTTCGAGTTAACTCACCCTCACTGTTTGCACCCCATAAATCCAATGGGGACGCAAGTCCTTGCTTCAGGGAGAAAGCCCATCACCCACCCCTACCGTTGCCCGCCCAGCCACCCGTACTTTGTCAGGCAGTGGTCCCTACACTTTGCAATTTCACAAATTCTCAAGATTCTTAAAAAAAAAAAAATCATCTGAGTGACTGAGATAGGGCTTACAATTTTTAATTTTGCAAAAAAAAAAAAGGCATTAAAAGTAAAAACTGGCAAAGACCATCTTCCGTAAGAGGAAAGCAGCTTTAACACCAAAACAAGGGTATGATCTAAACACAAAGGGCAACCCTTGAAAAGAAGCAGTTGAACATGATGGAAAAATTACTCCCATGTAACTTTTCGGTCACATTTCTGTCTTGTTCCTTGGATATTTCATCAGGGTTTCAGTGCAAACACCAGCCTCTCGAAACTTCCTGATCCACAGTCAGCAAATGACAACCCGAGTCTGGTACCCGGTTTTGGCCATCTGTTTTTGCCAATAAAGCTTTATTGGAACCTTGTTCCATCACCTGTTCTGCTGAAAAGCTTTATTGTAACTTTGTTTCACTGCCTGTCTGGTCTAAAAAGCTTTACTGGAACCCTGTTCCACAACCTGTCTATCAATAAATCTTTACTGGAACCCTGTCTACCACCTGTCTAGTCAACAAGGCTTTATTGGAATGTTGTCCCACCACCTGTTTTGTCAATAAACCTTTATTGGAACCCTGTTCCACCACCTGTCTGGTCAATAAATCTTCATAGGAACTCTGTTCCACCACCTCTCTGGCCAATAAAGCTTTATTGGAACCTTGTTCCATCACCTGTTCTTCTAAAAAGCTTTATTATAACTCTGTTTCACTGCCTGTCTGATCTATAAAGCTTTACTGGAACCCTGTTCCACAACCTGTTTGGTCAATAAAGCTTTATTGGAATCCTGTTCCACCACCTGTGTTGACAATAAAGCTTTATTGGAACCTTGTTCCAGCATCTGTTTGGTCAATAAAGCTTTATTGGAACCTTGTTCTACCACCTGCCTGGCCAATAAAGCTTTATTGGAATCCTGTTCCACCACCTGTGTTGACAATAAAGCTTTATTGGAACCTTGTTCCGTCACCTTTTCTGCTAAAAAGCTTTATTGTAACTCTGTTTCACTGCCTGTCTGGTCTATAAAGCTTTACTGGAACCCTGTTCCACCACCTGTTTGATCAAGAAAGCTTTATTTGGAACCCTGTTCCACCACCTGTCTGACCAATAAAGTTTTATTAGGACTCAGCCCCGCCCGTCTGCCTGTCTCCAGCAGCCCTGATGCTCCGAAGGCAGAGATGAGTGTCATCTGCAGAGACACAGTGGCCAGCCCACCAGGCTGAGAAGACTTACTCTGTGGCTCTTTCCAGAAAAATAAAACGGAAAACTGTGCTGAGAGTGTGCCTTTAAAACGCCTTCTTCCAAAGAGCCAGGGTGCTTACCTTTTCCTCCCCTCACGGCGGCTTGCAGCAGCTTCAGGGACACGCAGGTGTCCAGCAGCAGCTCTGTCCCCCGGGGGCTGGAGCCCAGACGTGAAGACACTGCCGCTGAGTCCAAGGGCTCCAGGGCCTCTGCCAGGAGGTCAAACACCCCCAGCTCACAGGCAGCAAAGAGAACCTCGGGGCAATGAAGCCAGAGTCAGCCTTAGTTCTCAGGAGACTCACACTCTCAGGAGGGTGAGTCAGACAGAGAGGGAGAAATATCACACGGCATCCCTTACATGTGGGATCTATAGAGATGACACAACCAACTTATAAAACAGAAAGAGACTCACAGACTTAGAAAATGAACTTATGGTTGGTGCCGGAGAGGATGGTCAGGGACTTTGGGGTGAACATGGACACACTGCTGGATTTAACATGGAGAACCAGCAAGGACCTGCTGCCCAGCACAGGGAACTCTGCTCAATACTCTGTAATAACCTGATGGTCACCAGGGGGAAGGATGGGGGAAGGGATAGTCAGGGAGTCTGGGATGGACATGGACACTCTGCTGGATTTAACATGGAGAACCAGCAAGGACCTGCTGCCCAGCACAGGGAGCTCTGCTCCACGTCACGCGGCAGCCTGGCTGGGAGGGGAGTTTGGGGGAGAGTGGGTACGTGTCCATGTCTGGCTGAGTCCCTTTGCCGTCCACCTGAAACCATCACAGCGTTGTTCACTGGCTATACCCCAGTATAAAATTAAACGTTTACATTAAAAAGGCCTATCCATTCCTGTTCTGTTGAGACTGTATTAACTCTTATTCTGTTAAGATCGTATCTACTCTTCTTAAAGTTCTATTAGTTGTTATCCTTAATAGGTCACTCGAAGTCCTACTATATTAAGATGCTGTTAAGCTTTATCCTCTTAAGATGGTATCAGCTCTTGCAGTGAGCTTAATATTAACTCTAATTATATTAAGTTTTAATGACTCTTGTTCTATTGAGATGTCATGAACAGCCCATTAAGAGTGCATTCAGATTTTCTTCTATCAGGATTTTATTAACTCCCCTTGTACAAAGGTTGTATTCAGCCGTATTCTGTTCACATGGAATCAGTTCTCACCCTGTTAAAGTTGTGTTGATTCTTGTTCAGTAAAGTTGGCACGATCTCTTACCCTGCTGTGATTATACAAGCGGCTATATTCAGGTTTTATTCAGTCTCTGCTGCCAGGTTTCAGCAGACAAGCGCCTCTGGGGTTTCCCCTGGTGGCTCAGACAGGAAAGAATCTGCCTGACAATGCAGGAGACCCGAGTTTGATCCCTGGGTCGGGAAGATCCCCTGGAGGAAGAAATGGCAACCCACTCCAGTATCCTTGCCTGGAGAATCCCATGGACAGAGGAGCCTGGAGGGCCACAGCCCATGGGGTCGCAGAGTCGGACACGACTGAGTGACTAACACTTAGCCTGCAAGGATAGTATAAGCCCTGTATTCCGGTTTCTTTCACTCTCTGTGAAAGAAGATTTTATGAACCCCTATTCCAAGGGATTGTAGTTCATTTTCCTGCCTTAACGTTGGGTGCACTCTGGTTCTATTCAGGTATTATAAACTCTCACTCCATTTAGGTTGCATTCAGGTTTTTTCTATTCACATTTTATCAGCTCTCTTCATACGAAGGCTGTCTTCAGTCATCTTCTGTTAAGATGGTATCAGCTCTTGTTCTGTTAAAGGGGTGGTGACTCTGATTCTGTAAGGCTGCAGGACGTTTTATTCTCTGAAAGCTGGGTGCGCTCTCATCCTATCGAGGTTTTATCAATTGTCCTATTGAGGTTGCGTTACGTTTTATCCAATTAGTATGGCGTTGGCTTTCCACTGAGGTGTATTAACTCGTACTATAGTAAGTGAAGTGAAGTCGCTCAGTCGTGTCCGACTCTTTGCGACCCCGTGGACTGTAGCTCTCCAGGCTCCTCCGTCCATGGGATTCTCCAGGCAAGAATGCTGGAGTGGGTTGCCATTTCCTTCTCCAGGCGATCTTCCCAACCCAGGGATCGAACCCAGGTCTCCCGCGTTGCAGGCAGACGCTTTAACCTCTGAGCCACCAGGGATCGAACCCAGGTCTCCCGCGTTGCAGGCAGACGCTTTAACCTCTGAGCCACCAGGGATCGAACCCAGGTCTCCCGCGTTGCAGGCAGACGCTTTAACCTCTGAGCCACCAGGGATCGAACCCAGGTCTCCCGCGTTGCAGGCAGACGCTTTAACCTCTGAGCCACCAGGGAAGTTGCAATCCCTCTTGGCTGAGTGAGATGTTTTGAACTCATCCTACTAAGGTTGTATTCAGATTTTATTCTATTGAGTTTTTAAATTATTTTTATCTGTATTTATTAGTCTCCACCAGGTCTTAGTCGGGGTATGTGGGGTCTAGTTCCCTGACCCACGGCCGAACCCCGGGCCGCTGCATTGGGAACTCCGAGTGTTAGTCACTGGGTCCTCAGGGAGGTCCTTCTACTGAGTTTTACTGAGGCTCTGATTCCACTCAGGTTGGATTCAGCTTTATTCTCTTCACACTGGATTCACTCTTGTTCTATCGAAATATTTAGTTAATTTTACAGCAGCAGCTTTACAACGCTGTGTTAGTCTCTGGACCGCAAAGGGAATCAGCCGTCGCTTACACGTACATCCCCTCCTATTCTGCATTTCCTTCTCATGTGGGTCAGCAGAGAACTCTGAGTCGAGTTCCCTGAGCTGTACTGCAGGTTCTCACTAGTCCTGTTTTATACACACGATCAACAGTGGATATTTCTCAATCCCAGCCTCCCAACGCATCCAAGATTTTATTAAGCCTGTTGTTCTGCTGAGGTTCTATTAAGTTTTATCCTCAACGCCGGATTCACCTTTGTTCTACTGAGATGCTATTTCTTAATACTCGGCTTATATTAAGTTTTATTCTAGTAAGATTGTACGCACTCT
The DNA here is from genome assembly GCF_001704415.2 of Capra hircus. Lineage (NCBI taxonomy): Eukaryota > Metazoa > Chordata > Mammalia > Artiodactyla > Bovidae > Capra > Capra hircus. Next base: position 130,337 of record NW_017189541.1, on the reverse strand, counting down.
TGTTTCACTAACAATGAAAACAGGGTTAGTCAGTCAGTCATGTCTGACTCATTGTCGACCCCCATGGACTGTAGCCCCCCAGGCCTCTCTGCCCATGGGATTCTGCAGGCAAGCATCCTGGAGTGGGCTGCCATTCCCTCCTCCAGGGGGTCTTCCCGACCCAGGGGTGGAACCTGGACCTCCTGCTTTGCAGGCAGATTCTTCACCAAATGAGCCCCCAGGAAAGCGCCTCCAAGTGCCGTTCTGAGACGCCACTCTGTGAGGGCCAACACAGGCCTGGAAGGGCCCCAGGCCCCGATGGCCAAGCTTCTGCCCGTGGACACGCCCAGAGTTCCAGCACACCCTCGCGCCCCCCGGAGGAGACCCCGTCCTCACTCAGCACTGAGTGCCTATCGTCCTCCTCACCTCCAGGCAACAGAACCCCAGCCGATGGGGCCTCTTCCTACCTGGGAGACCATGAAGCCGTTGGCATATTCCTTCAGGAGACGGTAGCCCTCACCCTCCTGGGAGCACATCTTCCTTCCGGGCTGGTCTGGCTTGGAGGGACCCCGGCTATCTTAGCTCGGCTTCACCAGTCTATGAGCAACCTGGGCGGACGGCCAGCGGGTCACTACTGACCCCGCCAGCTGGACGCCGAGGAGCAAGCCCAAGACGGATCGTTCTAGGAGATTCCGTCAGCCTGCTGAAGGGGATGAGAAAGCTTACAGGGGACCCCTGGGGCTTCTGTTCACTCCTTCTGTCTGTGATGAGCACACAGCCCGAAAATCGCCTGTCACCTCCAGCCCCCTCCCATCCTTGTACCATCAGCTGTGCCACTGGTCCCAAACCCACATGCCCACTAATCACTACTGATGATGACTCACTGGATGGACTGAACACGCTCTGAGCCCTTCAAATGTGGGGGACAGGTGTATTAACTGTCTGGGTGCAGCCGTAACAAATGACCACACACTGTGGGATTAAAACCACAGGTATCCGTCCTCCCCTAGCCCTGGAGACCAGATGTCTGAGGTCAGGGTGTCCCAGGGCTGAGCGCTGTCCAGAGGCTCCTTCCCAACCTCTTCCAGCTTCTGGGGGCTCCGGGCATCCATCCCTGGGCTGGTGGCTCTGGGCATCCATCCCTGGGCTAGGGGCTCCGGGCGTCCATCCCTGGGCTGGTGGCCACCTCCCTCCCGTCTCCACCTCCGTCTCCACGTGGCTTCTCCTCTGTGTCCGTGTCTCTCCTCTCCTGAGTCTTACAAAGACCCTGTCCTTGGGTTTAGGGCCACCTCCACCCAGGAGGACCTCATCTCAGACCCTTCACTCCATCACAGCTGCAGAGAACCTTTGTCCAAACAAGGCCAGGTTCTCAGGTTCTGGGGGTGAGGACATGGACAGCTGTTTGGGGAGCCGTGATTCAACCTCATACACGGGGGTGGTCGAGGCATCCCCGATCATCAGGGTGATCAGTTATTTCCGGCAGCGGCATTTCCATCGCCAGGGACCGTGGTGAGCCCCGCTGTTGGGGGAGGAAGCCCAGAACCTGCCCTGAGCTGCTGTCCTGCCGTGGGCCGTCCCAGCCCCACTGGGGGATACACTCTCTTTCCCAGCCATCTCTGACGCTCAGCTTCATGGAGCCCAGACGGGCGCTTCAGCTTCCACCCCCCACCCTGCCCTCTTCCATCCTGAACCCCGGCAGGCACACCTCAGTGTCCACTGACCAAGCTGTACCTCATGCCCTGTTTCTGGGGACGCCCTGCTGGATTAGGGGCTGGGGGAAAGCTCCGACTATGAAACAACGCTCTGCTCTGCTTCGTCTCGGAGAGGTCCTCTCTGCTTCGTGGCTGGGCGAGCAAGGGTTCCAATAAAGCTTTATTCACACACACACACACACACACACACACACACACACACACACACACACACACAAAAGGCGAGTGGAACAGATACCAATAAAGCTTTATTGACCAGACAGGTGTTGGAACAAGTTTCCAATAAAGCTTTATTGACAAAAAGGGTGGTGGAACAGATACCTTATTGACAAAACAGGTGGTGGAACAGGGTTTCAATAAAGGTTCATTGACAAAACAGGTGATGGAACAGATACCAATAAAGCTTTATTAACCAGGCAAGTGTTGGAACAAGGTTCCAATAAAGCTTTATTGATTAAAAAAAGGTGGTGAAACAGATACCAATAAAGCTTTATTGACCAGAGAGGTGTTAGAACAAGGTTCCAATAAAGCTTTATTGACAAAAAGGGTGGTGGAACAGATACCAATAAAGCAAGATGATCACACAGGTGAAAGCCTTGTTGACGGGACAGGTGGTAGAGAAAGGGTTCCAGGAAAGGTTTATTGACAAAAAGCCTAAAGGGGAAGGCGACGGGGGGACCCTCAGGAGGGACCCCCAAGAGGACAGAGCAACTGGCCACCGAGTGCATTTGCTTGATTAAACCGCCAGCAGCGCTTTCTCAGCCAGATCCCCTGAGGCTGTGGAATCAATCCTGGGTCTTCACTGAAGGCGATTAGTTTAGTGATGAGATGGAGCGTTGAAGAGGATCAGCACCGCCCTGAGACTGAACCGTGAAATTCAGGGTCAGACCTTGGAGTCACTCTTGCAGGAGCAGAAAATGGTAACCGGGCAGGGTTTCCTGGCCTCCTTAATCAATGCAGACTGATCAGGGACGACAGAGGATGACATGGCTGGATGGCATCACCGACGCGGCGGACATGAGTTTGAGTGAACTCCGGGAGTTGGGGATGGACAGGGAGGCCTGGCGTGCTGCAGCCCGTGGGGTCGCAGAGTCGGACACGACTGAGCGACTGAGCTGCAACTAAGGAAGGATGGGGGTCGGATCCATGGCTCAGAGCCTCTGACTATTCGACCATCAGCACATCTCATTCTCCAGATGGACGGTCACCCTCCCGTCGGCCACAGTCTCTGATCTCAGGACCCGTGAAGGGACTTGAAGGAACAGGACGTTCATCTGCCCAGTCCTCAATCTTGACGGCAAGCGCAGGTTGCCTGGGGGAGCGGCCGTTCAGAGACCTGCCCCTGGGCCAGCTTCTGTCTGAGTTCAGTCGCTCACGACCACAGGAAAAACCATAGCCTTGACTAAACAGACCTTTGTTGGCAAAGTGATGTCTCTGCTTTTTAATATGCTGTCTAGGTTGGTCACAACTTTCCTTCCAAGTAGTAAGCGTCTTTTAATTTCATGGCTGCAGTCACCATCTGCAGTGATTTTGGAGCCCCCCCCCCAAAATAAAGTCTGACACTGTTTCCACTGTTTCCCCATCTATTTCCCATGAAGTGATGGGACCAGATGCCATGATCTTCGTTTTCTGAATGTTGCGCTTTAAGCCAACTTTGTCACTCTCCACTTTCACTTTCATCAAGAGGCTCTTTAGTTCCTCTTCACTTTCTGCCATAAGGGTGGTGTCATCTGCATATCTGAGGTTATTGATATTTCTCCCGGCAATCTGGATTCCAGCTTGTGCTTCTTCCAGTCCAGCGTTTCTCATGATGTACTCTGCATAGAAGTTAAATAAGCAGGGTGACAATATACAGCCTTGACGTACTCCTTTTCCTATTTGGAACCAGTCTGTTGTTCCATGTCCAGTTCTAACTGTTGCTTCCTGACCTGCATGTAGGTTTCTTAAGAGGCAGGTCAGGTGATCTGGTATTCCCATCTCTTTCAGAATTTTCCAGTTTATTGTGATCCACACAGTCAAAGGCTTTGGCACAGTCAATAAAGCAGAAATAGATGTTTTTCTGGACCTCTCTTGCTTTTTCGATGATCCAGCGGATGTTGGCAATTTGATCTCTGTTTCCTCTGCCTTTTCGAAAACCAGCTTGAACAATCTGGAAGTTCATGGTTAATGTATTGCTGAAGCCTGGCTTGGAGAATTTTGACCATTACTTTACTAGCATGTGAGATGAGTGCAACTGTTTGGTAGTTTGAGCATTCTTTGGCATTGCCTTTCTTTGGGATTGGAATGAAATCTGACCTTTTCCAGTCCTGTGGCCACTGCTGAGTTTTCCAAATTTGCTGACGTATTGAGTGCAGCACTTTCACAGCATCATCTTTCAGGATTTGAAATAGCTCTACCGGAATTCCATCACCTCCACTAGCTTTGTTCATAGTGATGCTTTCTAAGGTCCACTTGACTTCACATTCCAGGATGTCTGGCTCTGGGTGAGTGATCACACCATCCTGATTATCTTGGTCGTGGAGATCTTTTTTGTACAGTTCTTCTGTGTATTCTTGCCACCTCTTCTTAATATCTTCTGTTTCTGTTAGGTCCAGACCATTTCTGTCCTTTATCGAGCCCACCTTTGCATGAAATGTTCCCTTGGTATCTCTAATTTTCTTGAAGAGATCTCTAGTCTTTCCCGTTCTGTTGTTTTCCTCTGTTTCTTTGCATTGATTGCTGAAGAAGGCTTTCTTATCTCTCCTTGCTATTCTTTGGAATTCTGCGTTCAAATGGGCCAGCTTGGATCCCCGCGATCAGGAAATCAGGTTCTTTTGGCTTTTAAAACACTCCAGGTCTGATGTGTAAAATCAAAGATTCCACACGAGCTAGTCACTGGGTGATTTGGTCGATAAAGGGTCCGCCTGTCAGTGCAGGAGACCCAAGTTCGATCCCTGGGTCGGGAAGATCCCCTGGAGGAGGGCATGGCAACCCACTCCAGTAGTCTTGCCTGGAGAATCCCGTGGACGGAGGACTCAGGCAGGGTCCATGGGGTCTCAAAGAGTCAGATACGACTTAGTGAGTAAACCAGCAGTCATTACATGAGAAATGGTTGCGTCAACCACAAAATGCAGATTTTTTAATGCACTTCTCTGGCAGTGCAGTTTCCATCACAGAAGACACAGGTTCAATCCCCGATAGGGGAACTAAGACCCCATGTACTATGGGTGGCGAAAACATAGGGAAAAAAAAAAACACACATCTAACATCTCTGAAACTGGGATGTTGCTCTGGGTTGAAGACTGTTCCCCTAAAATTCCTGGAACCTTGGGTCTCTGCAGGTGTGATAAAGGCAAGGGTCTGAGATGAGGTCCTCCTGGATGGGGGTGGCCCTTAACCCCATGACAGGGTCCTTATAAGACACGGAAGAGGGGAGACATGGACGCAGAGGAGAAGCCACGTGGAGACGGAGGCGGAGATGGGAGGGAGGCGGCCACCAGCCCAGGGATGGACGCCTGGAGCCCCCAGAAGCCGCAAGAGGCGAGGAGAACCCTCCCCTGGAGCCTCTGCAGGGAGCTCAGACCTGGGACCCCCTGACCTCAGACGTCTGGTCTCCTTTTCGCGAGAGTGCCCTCAGTTCACGGGTTAACTTTGAAGAAACTCCACTTTCCTACTTCGTACCGCAGGGGCCCTGCAGGGAAACACGTACGGATTTTTAAGTAACATTTATTTATTTGGCTTCCCTGGGTCTGAGTCGTGGCCTGTGGAATCTTCGCTCTTAAGGGGAGCATGAGTGTTTCTTAGCCCAGTGGCTCGGGTAGTAGAAAAAAAACTCTGCCTGCAATGCCGAAGACACAGGAGACGAGGTTCCATCCCTGGGTGGGGAAGATCCCCTGGAGGAGGAAACGGCAACCCACTCCAGCACGTGTGTGAGTCATTCAGTCATGTCCCACTCTCTGCGGCCCCTTGGACGTAGCCCACCGGGGTCCTCTGTCCATGGGATTCTCCAGGCAAGAACACTGGAGTGGGTTGCCATTTCCTGCTCCAGGGGATCTTCCCAACCCAGGGATCGAACCCACATCCCCTGCATTGCAGGGATATCCTTTATCAGTGAATCACCAGGGAAGCGCCCCTGTTCTGCTGAAAGTGAAACTCTAAGTCGCTCAGTCATTCTTTGAACCCGGGTCTCCTGCGTGGCAGGCAGATTCTTTACCATCTGAGCTACAGGGAAAATCCCCATGGACAGAGGAGCCTGGAGGGCTACAGTCCATGGGGTTGCGAAAGGGTCGGACACGACTGGGCAGAAGCTCGCATGCCAAGTGTTTATTTAAGCCCCCAGCTCGTGGCGATTTGTCACACGCTCCCCAGAAAACGCCTACAGATCTCTTACCGAAGGAGGAAACAGACAGAACAGGCTCCGTCTTGAGAGCAGGACCCCATCTCGGGCCGGACTGTGGACTTTGAGCGCTATGCCCAGTGTCTATGGAAACGACAACCAACTGGAAAACCAAACCCCCCCGGATGGACGAACCGCAGGATTCGTACCTAGACTCTCGGTCAGCTAAAAGAATACCCTAATTATCCGTGTGACCGAACAGCATCATACACTCTATTCTGCTTTCTGGGGTATGACCACAGGCCTATTGATAATTGTCCACTGTTAACCACCCAGGCTTAAGGCGTACGAATCACGGGTTAACTTCGCATCTTTCTTTCCCTTCATTCAGGCTAGTTTCAGGGAATTTGGGGAGGTGGGTTTGGGCATGGATGCTTAGGGTATATAAGGTTTTCAGAAAAACTGGTCGGGATCCTTGGCCACGAGGAGACTGCCTGGGGCCCGCCAGTGTAATCAAGCACACTCCACCGTCTGCATCTTCCTTCTGAGTGTGTTTCCCGCAACGCGTGGCTACATGACGAGTAACTGGAGGGTCACAGAGCGCTGGGGGACTGGTGGATGGCAGGGTTCATCTCTCAGAGGGGCAGCCACAACTCGTGTCTTGCAGCGGGGGTCTGAGGGTAAGGAGGTACGGAGCGGGCGTGAGGAAGATGGTATCGCCTGAGCCTCGGATGGGGGGGAAGTGGGGAGAACCTGGGGGGCAGGAGGGCGGGGGCCACGCCATCCTCATCTTTTGCACTTGGCCTGAGAGGGCGGGGCTGCCCGATGTCTGGGGATTACAAGAAGACTCTTGGGAGTCCGTTGGACTGCAAGGAGATCCAACCAGTCCATCCTAAAGGAAATCAGTCCTGAATATTCATTGTAAGGACTGAGGCTGAAGCTGCAACTCCAGTACTTTGACCACGTGATTTAAAGAGCTGACTCACTGGAAAAGACTCTGATGCTGGGAATGATTGAAGGCAGGAGGAGAAGGGGACGACAGAGGATGAGATGGTTGGATGGCATCATCAATTCAATGGATATGAGTTTGAGTAAACTCTGGGACTTGGTGACGGACAGGGAGGCCTGGCGTGCTGCAATCCATGGGGTCGCAAAGAGTCGGACACGACTGAGTGACTGAACTGGACTGAAACCTTGACAAAGTCCGAAGCGCCCAGGGAAATCCTTGTAACCAAGGAAGACCCTAAGGTGCCTTTGCAGGGAGAGACCCCCTCCCCTACACCCTCCCATTCACTTCCTCCCTAAAGTTCATGGCTAACCATTTCTGATGCACACTTCCTGAACTGTTTTGCAGATGCTGAAATCGCCACCAGGTGGCTGAAATTGCCACCAGGTGGCTGAAATTAACCAGAGTAAGGAGCCCTCAGACGGACTGGCGCCTTGAGGACTGAGGGCTGAGAACCTTCCACCCCCGCTCCACCCCCCAGACTTCCGACGGCCCCTCTGGCACCACGCAGCCTTTTGAAGTTTGACTGAAACCCTTCGCAGGGGGGAGTTTGCCCTTTTTGAGCACCCGTCCAGCACCTGTCCAGCACCTGCTGTAATAAAGCTGCCCTCTCCTTCACCAGCACCCATGGTCAGGAGGTTGGCTTCACCTCTTTGCAGGTGAGTAGACCCGAGTTTTGTTCACTCATTAGACCAAGTGATCCTCCAGAGCCCAGGGAAAGAAGAAATCAAAAGTAGAAACCAAAACATCCTCTTCTTAGGTTTTTATTCAAGGAAAATGCTCAATATTGCATTAAAATGTTGCAAGTCCCTGGGACAGCAAGATCAAACCAGTCAATCCTAAAGGACATCAACCCTGAATGTTCACTGAAGGACTGAGGCTGAAGCTGCAGCTCCAGTACTCTGGCCACCTGATGCAAGGAGCTGACTCACTGGAAAAGAGCCTGATGCTAGGAAAGATGGAAGGCGGGAGGAGAAGGGGACGACAGAGGATGAGATGGTTGGATGGCATCACCGACTCAATGGACACGAGTTTGAGCAAACTCCAGGAGTTGGTGGTGGACAGGGAGGCCTGGCGTGCTGCGGTCCATGGGGTCGCAAAGGGTCGGACACGACTGAGCTGTAACAAAGCTGCACGTAACGTAAAGCTGTTTTAAGTGAGCTCACAAGATCTCAGGCCTTTCCCAGTGCTGTGCAGACATCACGCCTGTCACGTCACATTCCCAACCCCACCAAGGAGACCCTGTCCCCAGTGGAAGCCACTCCTCATCCCCTTCCTCCCGTCCTTGGCACCACGAACCCACTTGCTGTCTCTGCGGATCTGCCTGTTCTGGACATCTCCCATCAGTGGAGCCCCACACCGTGTGTCATTCTGCCTGCCTCTCCCACTGAGCATCGTGTGCGCAGGGTCCACCCGCGCTGTAGCCTGCCAGAGCTTCACTCCTTTTCATGGCTGCGTCATATTCCACTGTGCATGGACCCCATGCTGTTTATCCATTTGTCCAACCACCCACTTATCCATCCATACACCTATCCATCAACCCAGCCATCCATCGATTTATCCACTCAGCCACCCTTCCATCCATCCACCTATCATCCATTTCCTCATCCATTCCCTCATCCATCCATCCATCCACCCACTTACCCATCCATCCACATAACCTAGCCATCCACCCATTTATCCACTCACCCACCCTTCCATCCACCCACTTATCCATCCATCCACCCACCCACCTGCTTACCCATCCATCCATTTATCCACTCACCCACCCTTCCACCCATCCATCCATGCACCTGGGTGATCTCCATACCCATGGCCGTTGTAAACAGCGCTGTTATGAAAATTACTGTAGAAAGTCTTTCTCGGACAACTCCCCACGTATTTCAGGTGTACACGCAGAGTGGGGCAAGTAGGTCCCATGGAACTTGTTTGACTGTTTAAGTGTTAGCCGCTTAGTCGTGTCCGACTCTGCGACCCCATGAACTGTAGTCTGTCCATGGACTTCTCCACGCAACAATTCGGGAGTGGGTTGCCATTTCCTTCTCCACGTCTGACTTTTAAAAGAAACTGCTCAGCTGTTTCCCACAGCGGCTGCCCTACTTTACCTTCCCACCAGCAGCACTAACGGAGCCAATTTCTCCGCATCCCTGCCAGCACTTTTCCCCCTTGTATTGTCATCAGCGATGACAGTGAGGAGTACTATTGCTATCCTCGTGTTTTCTCTTTTGAGGGGGTAACATTTTTCATTTTTTTCAGTCTGGAGACTGCACCAGCTCTAAAGCTCTTTAGCTTGCTGCCCTAAAGCCAGAGGGGACGTGCTTGGATGTTCTTAGACATCACCTCGTGTTGGGTAGCTGCGGCTCCTGTGGTGTTTCAGAGCAGGTGAGGGGGCCCTAGGAACAAGAGAACCCTCCTCAGGGTCCCGAAGGCCACAAGTCCAAGACCCTGGAGGGGGCATATTCAGCGTCTGGTGAGGGCTCCTGCTGGTTTTCAGAGGGTGTCGTCTCGCTGTGTGACCCCATGGTGGAGGGACAAGGGAGCTCCCTAGGAGTCTTTTATGAAGACGTGCCGTGGGGCTCCCCACCTGCATAACCTGTCACCTCCCAAACGCCCCCCACCCCGACATCATCACCCTGGGACCCACCGTTGGCACCAAACTTCTCTGATGTTAAAGTCCCAGAGTTCTGTCTCCTGCATCTGTGGGTCTGTGCCACCGGATTCAACCAAGCTTAGCCAGTAAACACTGTTCTCAGTCAAGGCTGGTGGAGTCTGTGGGCGCTGGACCCATATACAGAGGTCCGACTGCAGGAAGGCAACGTGGTTCCCTGCGGGCACGCTCAGTCGTGTCTAACTCTTCTGTGACCTCACAGGCTGTAGCTCACCAGGCTCCTCTGTTCGTGGGATTCTCCAGGCAAGAATACTGGAGTGGGCCGCCATTCCCTTCTACAGGGACTCTTCCCGACCCAGGAATAGAAGCAGAATCTCCTGGGGCTACTGCATTGCAGGCAGAACCCTTCACCGCTGAGTCACCAGGGAAGTGACTGGTTGTCTGAGGAGGCTGTACAAATAGCTCAGGAAAGAAGTGACAGGCAAGGGGGAAAGGGAAAGATATGCCCAACTGAATGCAGAATTCCAGAGAACAGCAAGGAGAGAAAAGAAAGCCTTCTTAAATGAACAATGCAAATAAACAGAGGGAAACAAGAGAACGGGAAAGACTAGACATTTCTTCAAGAAAACTGGGGCTATCAAGGGAACATTTCATGCAAGGATGAGCGTGAAAAAGCACAGAAACGGTAAGAACTGAATAGAAGCATGAGAGATGAAGCAGAGGGGCAAGAATACACAGAAAAACTGTACAAAAAAGAGATCTTAATGACCCTGATAACGACAACGGTGTGATCACTCACCTAGAGCTGGACAGCAAGGAGCGTGAAACCAAGTGGGCCTCAGAAAGCACCACTACAGACGAAGCTAGTGGAGGTGACGGCATTCCAGTGGAGCTGTTTCAAATCCTGAAAGATGGTTCTCTGAAAGTGCTGCACTCAACATGCCAGCAAATTTGGAAAACTCAGCAGTGCCCACAGGACTGGAGAAGGTCAGTTTTTATTCCAATCCCAAAGAAAGGCTATGCCAAAGAGTGCTCAAATTACCATACAATTTTACTCATCTGACGTGCCAGCAAGAATTATGCTGAAAATCCTTCAAACCAGGCTTCAGCAGTAACTGAACTGAGAACTTCCAGATGCTCAAGCTGGGTTTAGAAAGGGCAGAGGAACCAGAGATCAAATTCCCAAAACTCGCTGGATTACAGAAAAAGCAAGGGCATGCCAGAGAAACATCTACCTCGATTTCACTGACTATGCTAAAGCCTTGGACTGTGTGGATCGTTAACAAACAGTGCGAAACTCTCCAAGAGATGGGAATACCAGACCACCTCACCTGCCTCTTGAGAAATCTGTATGCAGGTCAGGAAGCAACAGTTAGAACTGGACATGGAACAACAGACTGGTTCCAAATCAGGAAAGGAGTATGTCAAGGCTGTATATTGTTACCCTGCTGATTTAACTTCTATGCAGAGTACATCATGAGAAATGCTGGGCTGGACGAAGCACAAGCTGGAATCCAGATTGCCAGGAGAAATATCAACCACCTCAGATATATATGACACCACTCTAGGAGCAGAAAGTGTAGAGGAACTAAAGAGTCTCTTGATGAGAGTGAAAGACGGGAGTGAAGAAACTGGCATGAAGCTCAACACTGAGAAAACTAAGGTCATGGCATCTGGTCCCATCAGTTCACGGCAAATAGATGGGGAAACAGCGGAAGCCGCAACCGATTTTATTTTTTAGGCTCCCAAATCACTCTGGATGGTGACTGCAGCCACAAATTAAAAGACGCTTGCTCCTTGGAAGAAAAGCTCTGACAAACCTCGACAGCATCTTAAAAAGCAGAGACATCACTTTGCCGATAAAAGGCCCATACAGTCACAGCTATGGTTTCTCCAGTAGTCACATACGGGTGTGACAGCTGGACCACAACGAAAGCTGAGCGCCCAAGAATGGGTGCTTTCAGACTGTGGTGCTGGAGAAGACTCGAGAGCCCCTGGACTCCGAGGAGATCCAACCAGTCCATCCTAAAGGAAATCCGTCCTGAATATTCACTGGAAGGACTGACGCTGAAGATGAAGCTCCAATACTTGGGCCACCTGATTCAGAGCCAACTCATTGGAAACGCCACGATGCTGGGAAAGACTGAAGGCAGGAGGAGAAGGGGAGGACAGAGGACGAGACGGTTGGATGGTGTCACGGATCAATGGACATGAGTTTGAGCAAACCCTGGGAGACAGTGAGCGTGCTGCAGTCCATGGGTGGCAGAGAGATGGACGTGAATTAGTGACTCACACAGACGCCCCTTTCTCAGAACCAGGGTCTCTGCAGGGGCAGCAACACCTACCCACTACCTCAAGGTTAGAAAAGACCCACTTTCTTTCCATCACTTTTTTCAAAATAGCACTGTAGCTTAAAAAAAATTGCTTTTGTGAACTAAAGAACCTCCCAGCCACTGCAGGAGACCAGGGTTCAATCCAGGAAGATCCCCTGAAGGAGGAAACGGCAACCCACTCCAGGATTCTTGCCGGGAGAATCCCCCGGACAGAGGAGCCTGGAGGGCTACAGTCCACAGGGTGGCAAAGAATTGGACACGACTGAGCAACTAACACTTTCACTTGCAAACGAGTCAAATGCCTCGGAGGACCCATGTTCTCCTCTAGGGAGTTATGTTAGGATAGTAACAGCATGTGAAATGAACATTTACAAATGACCAAGTGATTTCAAAGACGCTAGATTATGCTCAGCTTGTGACACAGCCTAAAGAACTTGAAAACAAAAAAAACCCCCACGTGAGTATGGGAAACATGAGTTCATTGGAAAAAAAGATTTTATTTTACCGTAAAAATGCAAACTGGAATAAACACCATCTCTCCTAAGGTGGACGTCACAGCTATTTTTAAGTATTTCCGAGCTTCCCTTGGAGAAGCTGAGAATTATAAAATTTAACAAGTTTGCAGCCTTAAATCTGAAACGTTCCAAGTAAAAATAATTTAGCAAAATGGCTTCTTAAAAAAACCACACAGGCTAACCTTGACTAGAAACCAAAGCTAACTTTAAACCAACCTGCTTGTTTGTTTTATGCTGAATGACTTGAGTTTGTAAAAAGAGAATGTTCAGGACCCCTGTGTACCACTTGAGGCTTTTTCTTTTGTACGTTGGATGACTTGAATTCGTAGAAAGTGGAAGTTTGGGCCCCTTCTGTATGCCGTCTGCACCAGCCCACGCCCGAGGAGAATTTCGTTTCACAGCACGCAGCTTCCTTCCGGCGACTTTACCGCGTCAACAGCCACTTGCTTTTGGCATCCCACCCAAACTTCATTCCCGAGAGGTTAACCCTACAGAACAGGGGGAAAAACGAAACGAAAAACAGGAAAAACAAAAAGCGAACCAAAGCCCTCCAGCGAGAGGCTCCCTGTTCTTAATGCCCGGTGGGGCCGCGGCTGCCGGACTGGAAGCCGGTACGTCCCCGTCACTGCGGCCTGGCTCTGCTCCCGTGAGGTCAGGACACGGCGTCTCCTTGCGGGTGGCCCGATGCCGCGCCGCTGGTCTGGCTGCGCCCGGCGGGGTCTCCGATGCTCATGGCTCGCAGCCCCCTGAGCTTCTCCTGATCCAGGGAGGACCGGCGACATTAAAGCGACTGGATCAACAGTTTGATGGGAAACCGAAGCTCGTGATCACGAGCCCCACGCACTAGGGCCGCCGCCTGGAGGATGCTCTGGACGAAAAGCCTGGGGCCCTGCGCTCCTCGCCGGGACGCTCCCCGGGGGCGCGTGGCATGGCCGGTCTCCGGGAAGGCGGCCCCGGGGCGCGCGGCCTGCATTACCTATTCCAGGCGCTGCGGTGGCGGCCGGCGGAGCCCGAGCGCGGCCTGTCGTCGCCCCGCCGATGGCGGCTGCGCTTCCGGCTGGAGCTCGCCCTGCGGTCCCGCTCGCGGCCGCGGCTCTGGCTCTTCTCCCGCCGGCTGCGCCGCTCTCGACTGCGGCTGCGGGACTTGCGGGGGCGGCCGCGCTCCTCGGGGCTGGCACTGCGGCCTTGGCGCGAGCGCTTGCGGTGCGCCCGCCGCTCCCTGCGCGGCCTGCCGTCCTCCCGGCTGCCTGCCCGCCGCCGCGGCGCGCTGCGCTCCCGCTTGGGCCTGTGCTCGGCGTCGCCGCCGTCGTCCCGGCCCGCCCCGCCGCCGGTCCGGCCGCCGCCCCCGCTGGGCTCCCGGTTGCACTTGTCTTGCTCGGAGCGCGCGTCCTTCCGGGGCGCACTCGGCTCGCAGGCAGCGGGCGCGGCCTTGGGCTGCTGGGTGTTGTCCGGGATGCAGGCCAGCACGGCGGGGCACCTCTTCTCCGAGTGGCTGTCTTCCGGGCCTCGAGGGTCCTGCCCCTCCTTGCCCGGGGCCGCCTCCTCCTGGGCGGCGGCGGCAGCGGGGGCAGCGGCGGCGGCGACGCTCCCGTTCAGGTTCTGGGGGGCGGCCGGCCGCACCGCGGGCTCCCGGTCCCGGGGCGCGGCGCCGGCCGAGGCCGACACGGTGTGCAGGATGTCCAGCACCGGCCGCAGCAGGTCGGCGGGGGAGGCGGGGCCCGGCTCGGCAGCGGCGGGGCGCGGCTCGTCCGCCTTCTTGCTGAGCAGCAGGCTGAGCAGGCGCGCGCGCAGCTCGCGCTCCCGACGCTGCAGGCCCAGCGCGCGCTCCTTCTCCTCCTCCACGCGCCGCAGCTCGGCCTCCTGCAGCCGCCGCCGCTCCTCCAGCTGCTGCAGCCGCAGGCTCTCCTCCTTGTGCTCCTGCTCGTGCAGCTTGGCGGCCTGCGGGCAGAGGGGGACGGCGGGGCCTGAGCCGGGCTCTCCGCACAGGCCGGCGCTCCAAGGCCGGCCCGGCTGGAGCGCAGCCCGCTGGGTCCAACCACAACGGGAGTCCTGCGACCGGCAGCCAGGGGTAAGTCCGGCCAAGCTCCCGGGCACAACCTGGGGCGGGGCGCCTAGCGGGGGCCGGGGCCCTCCGGGTGGCACGCTCTGCAGCCATGATCGTCAGCCAGGAGCAAGCCCGGCAAACCTCCTGGGCACAGCCCTGGGTGGGGGGCGCCTCGAGGGCGGCCCGGGCCCTCCGGTGCACGCTCCCTGCCACACAGGCCCCAGATTACGGTGCGGACGGTTGACATCCCGCGTGGGTGTGGGAGGCGTGGAGACCTGGCCTGCTCGGGGTCTTCAACGTTCACCACGCAATAAGAACACGCGGCCACAGCTCTCGGCACGCACGCTGTTCTCCTTCCCGCAGACTGGTCACAACTGTAACCAGATGGCAGGTGAGGGTCGCCCCGCGCCTGCCTGGGCTCCACGCGTGCCACCCGCACAGGGCGGCTAGCTAGCTTCACGACAGTGGGGGCGGGAGCACAGCCCGGCTCCGAGGGCTGCCACGCGGACTGTGCCTCGTCTGGGGCCCGCCCCGTCCTCCCGGGCGGTCGGGGACGCCTGGCCTGAAGGACACTGGCGCCATGGGCGCAGCAGGACCACGAAGAGTCATGGAGCCAGGCGGCGGCCCTCCCATCGCTGGCGAGGCTGCGGCGCCGGGCCTTGGAAGCCTGGACGCGGGCCCACGGCGCTGCCATTTCTTTGGGGTACAGCCCAGGCCTGGGGCAACACGGAGCGCTGCAACCGCGGTCCGCCGCGACGAACACCATCCCCAGGCTAGAACCAGGCGCCAGCGAGGAGCAGCGTGTCCTTGAAGGCTGATCCTCCCTCCCTCCGGGCCTCCCTCCCTCCGGGCCCCGGCGTCCCAAGGGCCAATCCTCCCTAGACATCCAGGCATCCCTATAGGCGGGCAGGCCATGTGGGTGGGACATCCCCCAGGGTAGGGCATCCCTATAGGCTGGCAGGCCCCATGGGTGGAGCTTCCCAGAGGCGGAGCATAACAGCGGGCGGGTCATCCCTGTGGATGGGGCATCCCTATAGGCTGGCAGGCCCTGTGGGCAGGGGATGGCCCAGCGTAGGGCATCTCTATAGGCTGGCAGGGCCTCCCCGAGGGTAGGGCATCCCAAGGGCTGATCCGCCCTCTGTACCAGGCATTCCTGAGCATGGGCCACCCCGCCAAGGGTGGGGCGCCCATGTAAGTGGGGCATCCCTAGAGACTGGCAGTCCCTGCGGGGGCGTCACTCCTGTGGGCGGAGCTTCCCGAGGGCGGGGCGTCCCTATAGATTGGCAGCCCCTGAGGGCGGGGCTTCCCGAGGGCGGGGCACCCCTATAGGCTGGCAGCCCCGTGTGGGCGGGGCTTCCCGAGGGCGGGACGTCCCCCTGGGGGGCAGTACCTTGGCGCGGCTCAGCAGCTCGGCCACCAGCCTGATGGACTGCAGGTTGCGCTGCGCCAGCAGCAGCTTGCGCTCCTCCAGCCGGATCCTCTCCTGCAGCTTGCGCTGCTCCTCCGCCTGCATCTTCTCCAGCTTCTTCTGGCTGCGCCGCAGCTCGCGGTCGCGCTGCTTCTGCTCGCGCCTCCGCAGCTTCTCCTCGCGCTTCCGCTCGCGCTCCTGCTCCTCCAGCTCCTTCTGCTTCCTGCGCGGGCGGGCGGGACACGACGGCGCCGTGAGGGCCGCAGGGCCCGGGCCGGCGACCGCGGCACTTGGCTCCTTAGCGCTCTGTCCACAAAGACATCTCAGCCGCGGCCGAGGGCCCCAGGAGCGAGGGGCGCACAGGGCGAGGCTTTCCCCATGCTTCCAGGGAGAGCCTGGCTAAACTCGACCCCAGCCCAGACACCGGAACAAACAAGGCGGACGCGTGGGAAGCGGAGTTTTCACCAGATGCAGCTGCTCCTGCAGGGACCGCAGCAGACGACCCAGGACGGGCCGCAGCGGCACAGGGAGGAGGCCCTCCACCACGCGCGCCACACGGGCACCGCCCGAGCACTGGACAGGCCCGGCTCCCACTGCACGAGAGACCCCTGCCCTGGGCTTTCCCATCCCGAGCCCCCAGCCGCGGAGCTGGAGGGGAGCAGGAATGCACCCGGTGGCAGGAAGGTTCTAGAAGCACCCAGCTACTGGAAGCCCCCAGGAGAACACACTGCATGGCCTTTCACGGGGACTTGCAGAGAAGGCACACGCTCGGTGACACAAAGCCACCCCGGCTTGCTCTGGGGAGGGGGGCGTCCCCCAGCAGAGGGGCCCCACAGCACGCACCCCTGGGGAAAGCCCGTGAGGTCACCTGGGGACAGCGGCAGTTCCGCAAGCACCCGCACAGCGCCGGCCAGCTCAGACCCAACAGCACCCTTTCCTCACCCAGAAACCAGGACCCTGCATGACTGGGATTGATCCGGACCTCCAGGGCTGGGAAGACCAATGAGCGTGTCCTCACAGAACACTCGCACCCTTCAGACTTAACCTTCAAGCCAGGGGCAGGGCAGGCACAGCTGAGAGGCAAGGCCACCCTGGACAGCACGTGGCACAGGGACGCCAAGGCCAGGAAGGACACTCTGCAGAGGAGCCGGCATCACTCCCAGGGTGCCAGGCCCGCAGAGAAGCAGCGCTGGACGAGGAGGCCGGAGGACCCAAGCTCCAGCCGTGGGGGAGGCCGGGCCACGCAGGGAGGCGAGGCAGCTCGCGAGGACGCTGGCGTCCGGGAGGCCACACACCAGACGGTCTCCCGCAGCAGGGGTCGGTGAGGGGCTGCCGCTCAGACTGCTGGTCAGCGGCCCTGAGTGCCCAGAGCCCTCACCTGTCCAGCTAAGGGCCCATGACCAGGAACAGGACTGCTGCAGGACACGCTGTACCTCACTAGCAGCAAAGGACCCACTCGCTCGGCCCTGACGAAGGACAGACGCCCAGGCTCCTGGGCCGGCCCGCAGGCTAACAGTGAGGCCAACTGCGCTTGGACACAGCCCTGCACACCCGAGGGCCTCCCGGGCACCCACGGGCCCATGTTTCATGCCAGGCCAGCCCTGCCAGCCGCTTCAGCCCCGTCAGAGGTACCGCCCCGCCGACTGTGAGTGTCCCCACCACGACACGACACCCCTTGCTGCCTGAGCTCAAAGGCCACCCTCAGGGCGGCTTTCCCCACATTAATGTGCAGGTGGAGAAAAGCGCCTGCCCCGAGACCATGGAAAGGCCATGGGGTAACCCCTGTGACGCCCAGCTCGGGGAGTGCGCACAAGGTCGACCGCGGAAGAGCGAGGACGGGGCCTGCCTGGGACCAGGACCCGTGGTCCGCATGCCACCAGCACTCCCCGGTTCAGCCTGTGGTGGGCATGGCGACCCCGCGGCCTCGTCCAGGGTGAGATCCAAGCTGCTCCCCCCTTGTGGCCGCCACCTGAGGCCTGCCATGCAGCCAGGACACCCCGCCCTCTCTGGGCACCTGTCCTCTCTGCAGCCACGGCCTCACTCCGGGGCTCCCGACCCCCTACCCGTGTCCACACCCTCGCCAGCTGCCTGCACACAGGCCAGCACCATCTCCAGCACCTGCCGCTCTGGAAATTCTGGGGCAGACAGGGGAAGTGCTGACCCCAGAGAAAGGCCCGAATCTGTGTTAGTGAGCATCGGAACCAAACAGGAACCACGCAGGAGCCCCAAGGCCGGGGCGACACCCAAGTCAGGTCAGCCCAGACCCACACACAGGCTGGTGAGGCGAGAACGCCGGAGCACACACGCCTGAGACTCAGCACTCTGCAAAACACACACAAGAAACCCTGCCCGCCGTGCACACGGACAAGTGCGGGAGAAACGCCCAAGCACAGGGGTCACGGTGGAGTACCAGGAACTGCTGCTCCTTTCCCAGAAGCCAGCTTGGCACACTGGCCAGCTTGCCTGCAGGGCTCACAGCACGCCACGCACAGTCCCTTCAGTCCCGTCCCACTCTGCGGCACCACGGACGCAGCCCGCCAGGCTCCCCGGTCCATGGGATTCTCCAGGCCAGCACACTGCAGCGGGGTGCCTTTCCCTTCTCCAGGGGATCTCCCCGACCCGGGACTGAACCCGCACTCTCTCTTACTGAACTGGCAGGCAGGCGGGCTCTTTCCCTCTAGCGCCAGAACGTCAAAGCAAGAAACAGAGGTCCTGAGCCAAGATGCCTGACTCTCAGTGACTTCACAGGGCTCCTAAACGGCTCTTGCTGGGAAAAGCCAATACCCTCACTTCCCTACTTCACTTTAAGGCAGCTTCAGCCTGAATGCAAAACACCTGTAAGTTGGGCAAAAATTCCGTGCCTGCGTCAGCAGGGTGGTGCACGGCGCCCCGGGAGGCTCAGCGAGAAGGGAGGCTCAGCGAGAAGGCCGGGTGGGAAGCCGGCGGTGCCCTGGGGGTAGGCCGCAGGCCCCGCAGTCCTGCTGCGTCTCCAAGGGGACAGATGCATGCACCCAGGCCCGCAGAGCCCGGCCCCGCAGCACGCACCTCTCCTCAGCTCTCTGGCGCTCCTCCGCCTCCTTCTCCCGCCGTTTCTGCTCCTCCCGCTGCTGCTCCAGCTCCTGAAGCTTCTGTCTCTCGAGCTGCCGCTTCTTGATGGAGGCGTCACTCAGGTGTTTGGTAGAATCGAAAGAGACCTTCAGAGGCAGGACGGGGCAGGGTTAGGAGGCGCACGCACCGTCCTGAGCATGCAGACAGCCCCGCGCTCACCGGACGCCCTGCCTCAGACTCACTGTAGAGAGCGGGGACCCCCCAATGCCCTTAACCGGGGGGACCTCGGGACTGGGGGGCAGGGCTCAAAATCAGCGCTTGGGACCCCACCCCTTCCAGGACGGCCCCTTCTGCCGGAAACACCAGCGCCCCCGGAGGCCAGCCCTGCATGCGAGAGCTTGACCCCTTCCCCCTCCTGCGGTGGGCGCCCCCCACCCTCTGCAGCCAGCTGCCTTCACCACCCAGCACCCGGGCACAGCTCGCGCCCCGAGGGCCCCGGCTCCTCCGCCAGCCTGACGTGGGGAGCCAGCACGAGCCAGAGTCCGCGGCGATGATGGACAGCGCCCTCATTTCAAGGGCGGCTGCGAGCGCGTCCCACTTCTCCCCACGTTTCCTGAGACACAGAGTGCGATCACCGCGTGCGGGCCCCAGGCAGCCCTCCCCATGTCGGAGGCCCTTCGGGGCGCAGCCCGCCGCCCCGCCTCCCCCCGACCCCCCGCACCTTGATGTTGCAGGCCACGGCCTTGCCGTCCTCGCCCTTGAACATGAGCTTCATGCCGCGCAGCGCGCTCATGGCCTGGATGAAGCCGGCATACTCGCGGTACTGCACGTAGGCCTCGAAGTTGAGGTGGCCGCCGAAGCTGAAGGTGTGGAAGTTGCGGCCCGTCATCTCCTCGCGGTAGGGATCCAGCATGGGGATGTCCACGTTGCGGATCTCGCCGAAGCGCTCAAACACGCGCACCAGCACCTCCTCGCTCGGCTTCTCCGAGCCCGACTCCTTCAGCGAGAACCACTTGCACGGCAGCCCCTCCAGGTGGATGGTGTCCGGCCGCTCGCCCGGCAGCGTCTCGTTCATGTCCTTGGCGTCGCGGAAGAAGGAGTCCCAGTCGTGGCGCGTGGGGAAGTCGACCTTGAACTCCGCGGCGCGCACCTTGAGGATGTCGGAGAAGCCGCTCAGCTTGATGGTCTTGCCGTCCAGGCAGGCCAGGAAGGCCTTGACGAGGCTCTTGTTCTCCACCTCGCCCTCGAAGCGGATGAAGTCCATGGTGCTCTTGGAGATGCGCAGCGCGGAGAACTGGTGGTGCTGCACCATGCCCTTCAGCCGCTCCATCACCTCCCAGTTGGAGATGGACTTGCCCGGCTGCTTCAGCTGCGGCAGCGCCACGCTGATGGTCATCTTCGTGATGGGCTTCAGGTACAGGCCGTGCAGCGGGCACAGCTCCACCGCCTCAGACGTGTCGTGCACGATGGTGGCCGCAGCCATAGCCGGGACCTTGGGCCTGAAACACAGGACGCGCACGCCGCGCGTTCAGGGCCGGCCCGCTGTCCCGCCCCCAGGCTGGCCAGCACGCGGGCCCGGGGCAGGGAGGCCTGTCTGCCCTCTACGTGCCCAACACACTAGTCTCTACGTCAGGGAAGGCCCCTCAGCCCCTCAGGGTTAGTCGCTCAGTCGTGTCAGACTCTCTGTGATCCCGTGGACGGTAGCCCGCCAGGCTCCTCTGCTCCTGAAATTCTCCAGGCAAGAATACTGGAGTGGGTTGCCCTTCCCTTCTCCAGGAGGGAGTCTTTCCCACCCAGGGATCGAACCTGGGTGTCCTGCATTGCAGGCAGATGCTTTACTGTCTGAACCACCAGGGATCCCCCAGCCCCTGACATGTGGGCCCTTTTAATCAGATTACACAAATGCAGGGGGAAAAAAATTGGGATCGCAAAACTTTTAGGAACACTTGCCTGCCCCAAGCCTCCATGGGCACTGAGCTGCCCCCAATACTCAGAGGCAGCTCCACCAGGGCTGGACTGGCGGGAGCCCAGATGGGCAGGGTCCCTGCCCTCGGGATGTGGGGGACAGGCCACCTCCATGGAGGCTGCAGATGCCTCACTGGAGAAGGGACGACCCACACAAGCACCTGGGAAGGTCTGTGCAGGAGGAAGCCCACGGAAACAGGAAGGAACTTTCAGGCTGAGAGAATGGTTGAGGACCGTTGACTTCAGTATCTCTACCACAGGCAGAAGCACTTTCTCTGTGTCCAGATAAAACCATCAAAGCCGCGGGGGCCTCTGGGAAGCCGCGGACGGGGAGCTGACTGTGCTCTCCTCCCCCTCAACCAGCTTCTCCCTACCGGTCGGACAGGTGCCTACTTCCGCAAAACAGGGCCAGACCTGACCCACGGACACCAAACAGTAATGGAGGGGGCCTTGGGCTGTGTACCCGCGCACCAGATGGCTCTGAGAGCTTCCGACCAGGCCCGGGTTCAATCCCTGGGGCGGGAAGATCCCCTGGAGGAGGGCATGGCAGCCCACTGCAGTCTTCTTGCCTGGAGAAAGCCACGGACAGAGGAGCCTGGGGGGCTGCAGCCCACGGGGTCACAGAGAGCCACGACTGAGCAGCTCAGCACACACAGACACCCAGACCCGGGAGAAGCTGCAGGGACGGGGGCGGAGGGGTCCCAGCTGGAGGGAAGAGCCACCTGGCCCAGGTCTGGGGCACGAGTGAGGGGGCTCAGCCTGGGCTGAGAGTGGCGACAGCCCCCCTCCACCCGCAGAAAACCTCCAGACCTCAGAGAGAACTCGAGTCAGAGACTCCGGAAGCCCACTGCCTACTAGGCACCCTGGGGATTCCCATCTTCCCTGGTCGCCCAGCTGCCCCTGCACCCTGCGGACGACCCCCAGCCCCTTCGCTGCACCCCTGTCAACACAGCCCTGGCAGCCCCTCCCGATCCCCATCGCCTCCACCCCTCCAAATGCTCACCCCACTGACCCAACTCCCGCCTTCTCTCTCCCCAGCGGCCCCCTGTGGCCCCGGTAACCCCCTCCAACCTCCAGTAACCCCTAACTTCACTCCCCACCCCGGTACAGCCTGCTTACCTCTGACCCTGGGAGACCCCGATTCGCCTGCAAGGGACCCTGTCCACCCCCCGCCCCAACCCCGCAGCTCCCTGCAGACCTCCCCTCCTCTGCTCAGTTGCCTGTCCCCTCTCCCAAATCCTCTCCCAGAAGACCCCCCACTCTCAGCACCCCGGGGGAAACCCCCGCAGCCCCCGGTTGTGCGTCACCCCAAGCCCCTCAAAGGCTTTCGACCCCCAAAGCCCACACCCCCAAGTCCCCAGACCCCTGCTCCCAAGTCTGCAGGTCCAGGACACCCATGCCCCAGCCGTCCCGGGAGACCCCCGCATCCCCCAGCCCCCGGTCATCCCCAAGCCCCTCAAAGGCTCTCGACCCCCGAAGCCCCTGCCCCCAAGTCTGCAGTCCCTCGAGACCCCCTGCCCCGGTCGCCCCTGGAGACCGCTGCAGACCCCGGCCCGCGGCACTCCGTCACCCCCAGGCCCCTCAAAGGCTTTCGACCCCCGAAGCCCACACCCCCAAGTCCCCAGACCCCTGCTCCCAAGCCCGCAGGCCCACGAGACCCCGGCCCCGGCCGCCCCGAGACCCCCGCCGCAGCCCCCGGTCCCCGGTTCTGTCACCCCCAGACCCCCCGCCCCCAGGCCCCTCGAAGGCTCTCGACCCCCGAATTCCGCAGGCCCAGGAGACCCGCGCCCCGAGAGACCGCCGCAGCCCCCGGCCCCCGGTTCTCCGTCACCCCCAGAGCCCCCGCCCCCAGGCCCCTCGAAGGCTCTCGGCCCCCGAAGCCCGCAGGCCCAGGAGACCCGCGCCCCGGCCGCCCGCCCCGCGAGGCCGCCCTCCCCGGCCCCCCGACACCCCGGGGTCCCCCGCGCCCGGCGGGCGGCGCCCCGTCCACGTACCAGGCCGCCGCCGCCCTGGCCCCAGCGCTCCCGCGGGCCCCCGACGACGCCGGCAGGCCCGGCCTCCCCGCCCGGCGCCGCCGCCGCCGCCGCCGTCCGCCGGAGGCGCCCCCGACGCGACCCGCTGCCGCCTCCTCTGCCGCCGCCGCCGCCGCCCGCCCCTGTGACGCATTTCCGCTTCCGCCGCTCGGGCCCGCGGAAGCAGGCCGCGCGGCGGGTCCGGGTTTCTCCTCCTGGCCATGGCCCCGCCCCCCAAGAGGCGGGACTTCCGGGGCGGCGGTGGGAGGGGCCGGCCGGCCCGGGCTTTGCGGTGCGCGTGCGCGAGCCCGCCGCGCCCTTCCCCCACCCCGCCCCGCCCCGCCCCGCCCCCAACCCTGCTCCCTGTTTTCAGGTCCAGGCAGAGGCCTCACCTGGGGCCCCAGGGTGAAGACACCAGACTCGGGACTCAGGCCGGCTGTGTGGGGCACACTGCTGTTATAGTCATGCGTCGCACATGAGATATAATATCATTATGAACTATGACAAGTGTATATTTATTAATTACTGATTTTACTCCGTATGAGTATGGATTGCTTGTATGACATTGTTATATCATGCTATAATGTAGCATGCATATAATGTAACGGGCTTCCCTGGTGGATCCATTGATAAAGAGTCCGGCTGCAATGCGAGACACCTGGGTTCAGTCCCTGGGTTGGGAAGATCCCTTGGAGAAGGGCATGAATACCCACTCCAGTATTCTGGCCTGGAGAATCCCGTGGACTATAGGCATCGCAAAGAGTCAGACACAACTGAGCGACTTTCACCTCCCGTAATGTAACTACACTCACTTAAGTAATATAGTGTTAGTATAAATATCTAGTATTTTACCATTGAAACTTTTTACATTTTAACATTGATGTTCCATGCTTACTTTTAAGGATGTCTGAAAGTAACAGAAATTGCATAATTATTATTTTATATTTTTGATATGCATCTGTGAATTTTATTATTTTAAATTGCTTAATATATAAAATGTAAATATTAATATATAATATGCTCTCTGTGTTATATATCTGTGTTCTCAGTCGCTCAGTTGTGTCTGACTCTTTGCGAGCCCATAGACTGTAGCCTGCCAAGCTCTTCTGTCCGTGGGATTCTTCAGGCAAGAGTACTGCAGTGGGTTGCCATTCTCTTCGCTAGGAGATCCTGTTGACCCAGGGGTGAAACCTGTGTGTCTTGCGTCCCCTTCATTGGCAGGTGGGTTCTTTACCACTATGCCACCCACGTTATACATAATCCATTTCAAAAATAGTGAGCTTTTGTATAACTTTACCTGGAATATATATCTTATGCATAATAATACAGTTAGGTCTGCTGCTGCTGCTGCTGCTGAGTCGCTTCACTCGTGTCCGACTCTGTGTGACCCCAGAGACGGCAGCCCACAAGGCTCCCCCGTCCCTGGGATTCTCCAGGCAAGAACAGTGGCGTGGGTTGCCATTTCCTTCTCCAGTGCATGAAAGTGAAAAGTGAAAGTGAAGTCGCTCAGTCGTGTCCGACTCTTAGCAACCCAATGGATTGCAGCCCATCAGGTTCCTCCGTCCATGGGATTTTCCAGGCAAAAGAGTACTGGAGTGGGGTGCCACTGCCTTCTCCGTACATTTAGGTCATTTTATGGTATAAATAAAATGGCTTCCCTCATAACTCAGTTGGTAAAGAATCTGCCTGCAATGCAGGAGACCTGGGTTCAATTCCTGGGTTGGAAAGATCCCCTGGAGAAGGAAATGGCAACCCACTGCTCAGTCGTGTCCGGCTGTTTGTGGCCCTTTGGACTGTAGCCCCCACCAGGCTCCTCTGTTCGTGAGATTTTTCAGGCAAAAATGTATCCCTGGGGACCTGTTAAATTTGGAAACTGCCAAGTACCAAGCAAAGTGAATTAAGACATGAGATACTCACTTTTCTTGGGGACGAGCAAGACTCAGAGACAATTGCAAGAATCTGGGAAATATTCAAAGAAAGTCCTTTTACATTTTTCAGCAAAATATCCCTCCACGGAATGTTCCCCAGAAACACAGAAACAAAGTTCCCAGGGACCTTAATCCTCTTGACGAGTGATAAATACCAGGTATGTAAATTTCACTCTCATTGAGCATGATGGAAAATGGGAGTAGGATGCACGGTCACTTCCAGGGTGAGATTGCAAAGCTGAAGGAATTCTACAATTGAAATTAAAGTCCGTCATCCGTAGAGTCCAGCTAACGAAATGGGAAGTTATTCCGGGTGGGCCTGCCCTAATCAGGTGTCGGGATCCAAACCATTTAAAACGGCAGAAACACAGCCTGGTTGCCTCTGAGGAAGCCAATTGCCTGGTGGGAAAAGAGAAGCCGTTTGGCAGGAATTGGCATGTGGCTTCTGAGTGGTGAAGGTATGGATGCTGTCAGTCTAATGAAATGAGAAGAGTATTCTAGGTGGGCCTGACCTTGGAAGAAAAGTTATGACAAACCTAGACAGCATATTAAAAAGCAAAGACATCACTTTACCGACAAAGGTCTGTATTCAAAGCTATAGTCACGTATGGATGTGAGGGTTGAACCATAAAGAAGGTTGAACACTGAAGAATTGATGCTTTTGAACTATCTTGAGTGTCCCTTGGACAGCAAGGAGATCAAACCAATCCATCTTAAAGGAAATCAACCCTGAATATTCATTGGGAGGAACGAAGCTGAAGCTCCAATACTCTGGACACCTGATGTGAAGAGCCAAATCATTGGAAAAGACCCTGATGCTGGGAAAGATTGGAAGAGAATGGGGCAACAGAGGATGCGATGGTTGGATGGCATCACCGACTCCATGGACATGAGTTTGAGCAGGCTTCAGGAGATGGTGAAGGGCAGGGAAGCCTGGCGTGCTGCAGTTCACGGGGTCGCAGAGAGTTGGGCATGATTTGGCAACCGAACAGCAACTGACCACAGCAAAGCGTGCCTCTCTACGCCATGCAGACAATGATGTGCGTTCTGTGCTTAAATCTTATCACTCTGTTCATTTCCGAGGGCTGCTGTGAGCTGTGACCCCAGAGAGAACAGAAATGTATACTCTCACTGTTCTGGAGACCAGAAAGTCTGAAACCAACCAAGGCGTGGGTGCATTTCGGTTCCTTCCGAGTGCTCCCAGGAAGGATCTGCTCCGGGTCTGTCGGCAGGCTTTCTGTGGTTTGCTCACAGTCTGCAGTGTCCCTTTGAAATGGAGCAACAACCTATGGTCCTTGTCTCCCACGCCCTCCGCCTGCGTTCTGTCTGTAAAAAAATAAAATAAGCTTTAGCTGAAGCAGAAGTTTAATCAGAGAAGTAAGAACATGGCAGAACCACACAAAATCAGTCAAGCGAGACTAAATTATGACAGTTGACTCATTAAGCACAGTCAAGTACCTTCAGTTCCTCCCGAAGGGCTGTAGTGAAGTCAGAAACGGCAACCCACTCCAGTATTCTGGCCTGGAAAAATCCCATGGACAGAGGAGCCTGGTGGGCTACGGTCCACGGGGATCGCAAAGAGTCGGACATGACTTAACGACGGAGCACGCATTCAAGAGCTATAGAGGTTCTGAGCCACCTCCTGTGAGCTGCCTTGTAGATACTGACACCGCCTACCAGGGGGAGAAGTTAACAACGTCATGGCCAGGCTGTAGGCATGACATAGGCTGTCCCAGATCTGAGAACTGGCCTCAAGGAATGGGAACAAACTGACCGTGCAACTGAAGATTGATTGTACCTAAAACAACCAAGATGGTGCTGGTCAGACCACTGGTGACCGATGTGAGGATGACTGTCAGAGCTGACTGTGCTCTTTCTACGCGCAGCCCCCCTCCAACGTCCGTCTACCTAGGTATCCATCTGTTCATCGATCCATCCATCTACCCATCTGTCCAAACATCCGGGGACTTATCCACCCACTCATCCAGCAGTCCATCCTTCCACCTCTCCATCCATCCATCCATCCATCCATCCATCCATCCATCCACTTATCCAACAGTGCATCCCTTCATCCCTCCATCCACTCAGTTCATCCATCCATCCACCCATCCGTCTAACCATCCATCCATATATTCATCCATCCATCTGTTCATCCATCCATCTACCCATCCATCATCCATCCATCCACCCATCCGTCTAACCATCCATCCATATATCCATCCGTCCATCTGTTCATCCATCCATCTACCCATCCATCATCCATCCATCCACCCATCCGTCTAACCATCCATCCATATATCCATCCGTCCATCTGTTCATCCATCCATCTACCCATCCATCATCCATCCATCCACCCATCCATCTAACCATCCATCCATATATCCATCCGTCCATCTATTCATCCATCCATCTACCCATCCATCATCCATCCATCTACCCATCCATCATCCATCCATCCACCCATCCGTCTAACCATCCATCCATATATCCATCCGTCCATCTATTCATCCATCCATCTACCCATCCATCATCCATCCATCCATCCATCATCCATCCATCCATGTATCCATCATCCACCCATCTATCCATCCACCCATCTCACCATCCATCATCTATACATACATCATCCATTCCCCCCATCCATCTATCCATCTATTCATCCCTCCATTTATCCATACACCATCCACCATCCACCCACCATCCATCCATCCATCCATCCATTTGTCCATCCAGTCATTCACTCATGCATCCATCCATCCATCCATTCATCTATCCATCCATTCATCCTTCCATCCATCTATCTCACCACACATCATCCATCCATCTATTCACCCATCCATTTACCCATCCATCATCCATCATCCATCCATCCATCCACCCGTCCATCTGTCCATCTATCCATCCATCCATCCATCTATCCATCTCACCATCCATCATCCATCCATCCATCTATCCATCCACCCATCTGTCTAACCATCCATCCATATATCCATCCATCCATCTATTCATCCATCCATTTACCCATCCATCATCCATCCATCCACCCATCCGTCTAACCATCCATCCATATATCCATCCATCCATCTGTTCATCCATCCATCTACCCATCCATCATCCATCCATCCACCCATCCGTCTAACCATCCATCCATATATCCATCCGTCCATCTATTCATCCATCCATCTACCCATCCATCATCCATCCGTCCATTGTCCACCCATCCATCCATGTATCCATCATCCACCCATCTATCCATCCACCCATCTCACCATCCATCATCCATACATACATCATCCATTCCCCCCATCCATCTATCCATCTATTCATCCCTCCATTTATCCATACACCATCCACCATCCACCCACCCACCATCCATCCATCCATCCATTTGTCCATCCAGTCATTCACTCATGCATCCATCCATCCATCCATCCATTCATCTATCCATCCATTCATCCATCCATCCATCTATCTCACCACACATCATCCATCCATCTATTCACCCATCCATTTACCCATCCATCATCCATCATCCATCCATCTATCCATCCACCCATCCATCTGTCCATCTATCCATCCATCCATCCATCTATCCATCTCACCATCCATCATCCATCCATCCATAAATACATCATCCATCCATCTATTCATCTATCCATCATCTATTCATCCATCCATCTATCCATCCACCCATCTGTCTAACCATCCATCCATATATCCATCCATCCATCTATTCATCCATCCATTTACCCATCCATCATCCATCCATCCATCCATCATCCATCCATCCATCTATCCATCATCCACCCATCTATCCATCCAGTCATCCATCCATTCACACATTTATCCAACCATCCATCCATGCATCATCCATCCACCCATCCATCCATCCATCCATCATTTATCTATCCACCCATCTGTCCATCTATCCACCTATCCATCCATCCAGTCATTCACTCATGCATCCATCCATCCATTCATCTATTCATCCATTCATCCACCCATCCATCTCACCATCCATCATCCATCCATCCATACATACATCATCCATCCATCTATTCATCCATCTATCATCTGTTCATCCATGCATTTACCCATCCATCATCTATCCATCTATCCATCCACCCATCCATCTGTCCATTTATCCACCTATCCATCCATCCGTCCATTTATCCACCTATCCATCCATCCAATCATTCACTCATGCATCCATACATCCACTCATCTGTCCATCCATTCATCCATCCATCATCTATTCATCCATCCCTTTACCCATCCATCATCCATCATCCATCCATCTATCCATCCACTCATTCATCTGTCCATCTATCCACCTAACCATCCATCCAATCATTCACTCATGCATCCATCCACCCATCCATCTCACCATCCATCATCCATCCATCCATGCATACATCATCCACTCCCCCCATCCATCCACCCATCCACCCATCTATCCATTTTTCCACCCATCCATCTGTCCACCCAATCACTCACTCATGCATCCAGCCGTCCATTGGTCTGACTATCCATCCATCCACCTACGCATCTGCGTCCACTCATCTGTCCATGCCTCCATCCATCTGGGCATCCGTATGTGCACCCACGCACCCACCTCTCCGTCTGCCCATCGGCCCACGCCTCTGTCCATGCACCTCACAGATCCATGCCTCTCAAGACTGTTGTTGTTTCACTCGCTAAGTCACGTCCAGCTCTTTGTGACCTCGTGGACAGTAGCCCTCCCCCCGCCCCAGGCTCCTCTGTCCGTGGGATTCTCCAGGCGAGAGTACTGGGACGGGTTGCCATGCCCTCCTCCAGGGGATCTTCCCGACCCAGGGATCAAACCCGGGTCTCCTGCATGGCAGGTGGACTCTTTACCACTGAAGGAAGGTTGCTCAGCCATGTCCGACTCTTTGCGACCCCATGGACTGTAGCCTACCAGGCTCCTCTGTCCATGGGATTTTCCAGGCAATAGTACTGGAGTGGGTTGCCATTCCCTTCTCCACTTTACCACTGAGTCAGCAGGAAATCTCGAGACTTTAGTCAGAACCACTCCTTTCCACCAGGTGGCGCATGCACCTCCTTAAGGAACTGGAGGGAGCTCCCTTAGACTGATCCTTTGGTCTTGTTTTGAAGCCAACGTTAATTATCCATCCTTAGCAAAGGCATCAGCCTGGTCATTTCCCATGAACGTTACCCAGTTTATGGAACCCGTCCGTCCTCTGCAACTCAGTCTCTTGTTAGATCATTCTTTATTTAGTCCAGAACTTTTAATGCAATTTCTCATGCCCTCTGCTGTTCAGTTGAAAGTTGTGTCCAGCTCTTTGCGACCCCATGGACTACAGCCTGCCAGGCCTCCCTGTCCTTTACTGTCTGACAGAGTTTGCTCAAACTCATGTCCATTGAGCCGGTGATGCCATCCAACCATCTCATCCTCTGTCGTCCCCTTCTCCCCCTGCCTTCAATCTTTCCCAGCATCAGGGTGTTTTCCAATGAGTCAGCTCTTTGCATCAGGTGGCCAAAGGATTGGAGTTTCAGCTTCAGCATCAGTCCTTCCCATGAATATTCAGGACTGATTTCCTTTAGGATGGACTGGTTTGATCTCCCTGCTTTCGTAGGGACTCCCAAGAGTCTTCTCCAGCACCACAATTCGAAAGCATCAATTCTTCAGCGCTCAGCCTCCTTTGTGGTCCAGCTCTCACATCCATACGTGGCCACTCCGCAGCATAATAAAAAGCTGCCCTGCCAATGGAAGACAGAGCAGAGAATCCAGTCTCTGCTCTGCTGGTGTTGCGTGCACAAATTCGTCTGATTCTCCAAAGGAGGTTGGACAAATTCTATTACATACCATTTTCAACGTGCCCACATTCTCTTTGCGTCTGCAATCCCGATGTTGGTAATTGGTCCCATGGAATGATTTTCCCGCAGATACACAAGAGCATACGTGCAAGTTGTGTTCCGTACGTTTGTGTGGCAGCTCCGCAAGGGGGCGCTAGGGGTAAAGAATGCACGTACCCATGTAGGGGGTGCAAGTTCAATCCCCGGGTCGGGAAGATCCCCTGGAGGAGGGCGTGGCAACCCACTCCAGTGTTCTGGCCTGGAGAATCCCATGCACAGAGGAGCCTGGCAGGCTGCAGTCCATGGGGTCGCAAAGAGACGGACGTGACCGCGTGACTGGGCTTGCACGCACACACACAGTCCCTGTGGGTGTAAAAGGCGTGTGTGCAGCGAAGGCGTCTGTCTGCAGGCGACCCGAAATTGGAGACAGCCCTCAGGCACACACAGGATGCTGAGTAAGCTCTTACAGCAACGGCTACGCTGAGTCAGGCTCGGGTGTGCTCACCCACCCACGCGCTCGCGGGAAGACCTTATATGCAGACCTGTGACGCCTCCCACTGGTGTCGTGCCTCGGCGTTCCCACGTGGCTCCACGCCAGGATCGGCAGCGTGGGGCGGGGGCGGGGGCCGCTGCCGTGTCGAAGGTGCCGAGCGGAGGATGAGGATGGGATGAAGGCCTCGCAGCTCGATCAGGGGTGTCCGGTTGGATTACGGGGGTAAGAGTGCACCTGAGGTCCCACGCTCTGGCTACCGGCTGAGGGCAGTGACTTGAGCTGAGGGGGAAACCCACAGGGATAGGGACACGCTGGAGTAGGAAGGAGGCAAGAGAGTCCAGCCGGGTTGAGTTAGTTCAGAGACACCTGCAGCCTTAAAGGAGCTGTCCCATAAGGTAAGGAGTCCAGGGTGAGTCTACAGCAGAAAAAGGTCATGATATAGGAGGAGCTTGCCCAGGACAGGAGAAAAACTGGGCACAATCCACTAGTCCACACGTCTGTCCCTCAATTCATCCATCCGTCCATCCATCCACCCACCAGTCCATTTATCCGTCTATCCGCCAACTCAGTTATCCATCCATCCACCAGTTCAGTTATTCATCACCCATCCATCCATCCACCAATTCAATTATCCATCTATCCACTAGTTCAACTATCCATCCACCCATCCATCCATCCATCCACTAGTTCATTTATCCACCCATCTATCCACCAACTCACTTATCCATCCATCCACCAATTCAGTTATCCATCATCCACCCATCTACCCCTCCATCCATCCATCCAGCAACTTAGTTATCCATCCATCCATCCATCCACCAATTCAATTATCTATCATCCATCCATCCATCCACCCATCCACCCACCCATCCATCCATCCATCCATCTACCAATTCAATTATCCATCATCCATCCATCCATCCATCCACCCATCCACCCACCCACCCATCCATCCATCCATCCACCAATTCAATTATCCATCATCCATCCATTCATCCACCCATCCACCCACCCATCCATCCGTCCATCCATCCACCAATTCAATTATCCATCATCCACCCTTCCACCCATCCATCCATCCACTAACTCAGTTATCCATCCAGCCACCCATCCATCCATCTACCAATTCACTTACCCATCATCCACCCATCCACCCCTCCATCCATCCATCCACTAACTTAGTTATCCATCCATCCATCCACCAATTCAATTATCATCCAGCCATCCATCCACCCATCAACCCATCCATCCATCCATCCATCTACCAATTCAATTATCCATCATCCACCCTTCCACCCATCCATCCCTCCATCCACTAACTCAGTTATCCATCCATCCATCCACCAATTCGATTATCCATCATCCATCCATCCATTCCCCCATCCATCCACCCACCAGTTCATTTATCCATCATCCACCCATCCACCCTTCCATCCATCCATCCAGCAACTTAGTTATCCATCCATCCATCCATCCACCAATTCAATTATCCATCTATCCACTACTTCAGCTATCCATCCACCCACCCATCCATCCATCCACCCACTAGTTCTTTTATCTACCCATCTATCCACCAACTCACTTATCCATCCATCCACCAGTTCAGTTATTCATCATCCACCCATCCATCCACCAATTCAATTATCCATCTATCCACTAGTTCAACTATCCATCCACCCATCCACCCCTCCATCCATCCATCATCCATCCATCCACCAATTTGATTATCCATCATCCATCCACCCATCCACCCCTCCATCCATCCATCCACTAACTTAGTTATCCATCCATCCATCCACCAATTCAATTATCCATCTATCCACTAGTTCAACTATCCATCCACCCATCCATCCATCCATCCACTAGTTCACTTATCCACCCATCTATCCACCAACTCACATATCCATCCATCCACCAATTCAGTTATCCATCATCCACCCATTCACCCATCCATCCATCCATCTATCCATCTACCAATTCACTTATCCATCATCCACCCATCCACCCCTCCATCCATCCATCCAGCAACTTAGTTATCCATCCATCCATCCACCAATTCAATTATCCATCATCCACCCTTCCACCCATCCATCCATCCACTAACTCAGTTATCCATCCATCCACCCATCCATCCATCTACCAATTCACTTATCCATCATCCACCCATCCACCCCTCCATCCATCCATCCATCTACCAATTCAATTATCCATCATCCACCCTTCCACCCATCCATGCCTCCATCCACTAACTCAGTTATCCAGCCAGCCAGCCACCAATTCGATTATCCATCATCCATCCATCCATTCCCCCATCCATCCACCCACCAGTTCATTTATCCACCCATCTATCCACCAACTCAGTTATCCATCCATCTACCAATTCACTTATCCATCATCCACCCATTCACCCATCCATCCATCCATCCACTAACTTAGTTATCCATCCATCCATCCATCCACCAATTCAATTATCCATCATCCATCCATCCATCCACCCATCCACCCATCCATCCATCTACCAATTCAATTATCCATCATCCACCCTTCCACCCACAAATCCATCCATCCATTCACCAATTCGATTATCCATCATCCATCCAACCATCTACCCATCCACCCACCACCAGTTCATTTATCCATCCATCTACCCACCAACTCAGTTATCCATCCATCCACCCATCTATCCACTAGTTCAATTATCCATCTACTCATCCATCCACTTATCATCTATCCACCAATTCAATTATCCATCCACCCATCCATCCATCCACCAATTCAATTATCCATCCACCCATCCATCCATCCACCAATTCAATTATCCATCCACCCATCCACCAATTCAATTATCTATCCACCATCCATCCATTCACCAATTCAATTATCCATCCATCCATTAATGCCAGCATCAATGCGTCACAATATGCATGGAATATTGTTCACCAGGAAAGCTCCCCTGAAGCTCAGCATCCAATATTTATCAGTACTCAAACACATACTAGCCACGTGTCTGTTCTGAAGTCTCCAGCCCCTCCCAGAAGTTCAGGAAACTAATATGTGCAGTCTCTGTCTTCCCCTGGAGTTTGGATCTTACACGGTGTGTCCCAAAGTCTCCATCATAAACTGCGTCATTAAAGGGTCCAGTTACCCCCCAAATAAACAAAGGCACGGCTCTGAGAAGGAAACTCCAGGGGCCTGGAGGCAAAGGCAGACCTGTCTTCCGTGTTGTCCAGTCACTCAGACTCATGTCCATCGAGTCGGTGATGCCATCCAACCATCTCATTTTCTGTCGCCCCCTTCTCCTCCTGCCCTCAATCTTTCCCAGCATCAGGGTCTTTTCCGTTGAGTCAGCTCTCCACATCAGGTGGCCAAAGGATTGGAGCTTTGGATGTGTCTTTGAGTCAGGTCAAGTCTTGACTGCATACATGCCAGGAGCTTCCCTGGTAGCTCAACGATAGAGAATCCAGCTGCCAGTGCAAGACACTCGGGTTCGATCCCTGGGTGGGGAAGATCCCCTGGAGACGGGAATGGCAACGCACTCCTGTATTCTTGCCTGGAGAATCCCACGGACAGAGGAGCCTGGCGGGCTCCCATCCACAGGGTCGCCGAGATTGGGACACGACCGAGCCGCTGAGCAACAACAGCATCTTCACTTCACACGAGCAAAGCGCAGAAGAGCTACGGTTTACAGCAGGGCTTTGAAGGAAGATGACAAAGGCTGATAGCCTGCGGAGGTGAAGGCGGAGTACCCGTAGGAGAACAGGATGAGAGCTTCAAAGGCGGGAGGGACCACAGGGCTGGTTGAAGGAAGCTGAGATGAACCTGGCCTCCTGGTGCAGACAGGGTTCCTCTGCACGGAGCCCAGGGGGCAGTAGCCCAAGGTCCTTATGAGGACTTTCCCTGGGGGCGAGGAGCTCAGAGCCCTCTGGCGGAGTTCCCCCGGAGAACAATATCCTGGCTGATCAACACGAAGCCAAACCGTACCCCGGCCGGCAGCTTCCACGTGGAGGCTGTGGTTAGAGCTCGCTGTGATAAGTTCACCTTCATCTCACATTTCCCTTCGCCTACGTGGCCCATCACCAGATTGTAGACAGACACACAAGGTGTTTCCTGGAGCAGGAGGTCGCTTTAGCAAGGGCCCTCCCCGCTCCAGGCATGCAAAGCTGAGCTGTATTTTCAGGGTGGTTGTTCCCACTTTGCAAACATGAGTCATGTCCTCAGGCTTTGCAGTCTTCTCCATCATTTCTCAAAAGCGTTCCTCACAGCTCCACAGTCTTTCTCCCCCAGATCTACACAGGGACCACCGGAATCACCATGCTTTCCTTATCTATCTCTTTGTATTGAAGTGTTGTGCTCAGTTCAGTTCAGTCGCTCAGTCATGTCCGACTCTTTGCAACCCCATGGACTGCAGCACGCCAGGCCTCCCTGTTCATCACCAACTCCTAGAGCTTACTCAAACTCATGTCCATCGAGTCAGTGATGCCATCCAACCATCTCATCCTCTGTCGCCCCCTTCTCCTCCCGCCCTCCATCTTTCCCAGCATCAGGGTCTTTTCCAAAGGGTCAGCTCTTCCCATCAGGTGGCGAAAGTATGGGAACTTCAACGTCAGCATCAGTCCTTCCAATGAATCTTCAAGACTGATTTCCTTTCGTATAGACTGATTGGATCTCCTGGCAGTCCAAGGGACTGTCAAGAGTCTTCTCCAACACCACAGTTCAAAATTATCAGTTCTTCAGGGCTCAGCTTTCTTTATAGTCCAACTCTCACATCCATACATGACCACTGGTTCAACCATAGCTTTGACAAGATGGACCTTTGTTGGCAAAGTAATGTCTCTGCTTTTTAACATGCTGTCAAAGTTGGTCATAACTTTTCTTCCAAGGAGCTAGTGTCTGTTAATTTCATGGGTGCAATCACCATCTGCAGTGATTTTGGAGTCCAAGAAAAAGTCTCTCACTGTTTCCATTGTTTCCCCATCTATTTCCCATGAAGTGATGGGACTGGATGCCATGATCTTCATTTTTTTAATGTTGAGTTTCAAGCCAGCTTTTTCGCTCTCCTCTTTCACTTTCATCAAGAGGCTTTTTAGCTCCTCTTCACTTTCTGTCATAAGGGTGGAGTCATCTGCATATCTGAGGTTATTGATATTTCTCCTGGCAATCTTGATTCCAGCTTGTGCTTCCTCCAGCCCGGCGTTTCTCATGATGTACTCTGCATGGAAGTTAAATAAGCAGGGTGACAATATACAGCCTTGACGTACACCTTTTCCTATTTGGAACCAGTCTGTTGTTCCATGTCCAGTTCTAACTGTTGCTTCCTGACTTGCATACAGATTTATCAGGAGGCAGGTCAGGTGGTCTGGTATTCCCAGCTCTTCAAGAATTTTATTTACAATATTGTTAATTCCTGTTGTACAGCAAAGCAATTTGGCTATATGTATACGTGCATTCTTTTCTTAATATTCTTTTCCATTATGGTTTATCAAATAAGAAAAGGAGTATGTCAAGGCTGTATATTGTCACCCTGCTTATTTAACTTCTATGCAGAGTACATCATGAGAAACGCTGGGCTGGAAGAAGCACAAGCTGGAATCAAGATTGCCGGGAGAAATATCAATCACCTCCGATATGCAGATGACACCACCACCCTTATGGCAGAAAGTGAAGAGGAACTAAAAAGCCTCCTGATTAAAATGAAAGTGGAGAGTGAAAAAGTTGGCTTAAAGCTCAACATTCAGAAAACGAAGATCATGGCATCTGGTCCCATCACTTCATGGGAAATAGATGGGGAAACAGTGGAAACAGTGTCAGACTTTATTTTGGGGGGCTCCAAAATCACTGCAGATGGTGACTGCAGCCATGAAATTTAAAGACGCTTACTCCTTGGAAGAAAAGTTATGACCAATCTAGATAGCATATTCAAAAGCAGAGACATTACTTTGCCAACAAAGTTCCATCTAGTCAAGGCTATGGTTTTTCCAGTGGTCATGTGTGGATGTGAGAGTGGGACTGTGAAGAAGGCTGAGCGCCGAAGAACTGATGCTTTTGAACTGTGGTGTTAGAGAAGACACTTGAGAGTCCCTTGGACTGCAAGGAGATCCAACCAGTCCATTCTAAAGGAGATCAACCCTGGGATTTCTTTGGAGGGAATGATGCTGAAGCTGAAACTCCAGTACTCTGGCCACCTCATGCGAAGAGTTGACTCATTGGAAAAGACTCTGATGCTGGAAGGGATTGGGGGCAGGAGGAGAAGGGGACAACCGAGGATGAGATGGCTGGATGGCATCACGGACTCGATGGACGTGAGTCTGAGTGAACTCCGGGAGATGGTGATGGACTGGGAGGCCTGGCGTGCTGCGATTCATGGCGTCGCAGAGAGTCGGACACGACTGAGCGACTGCACTGAACTGAAGTTATCATAAGATCCTTTTTAATTGAAGGAGAATCACTTTATGCTGTTGTGTTAGTTTCTGCTGAACAGCGATGTGAATCGCCTATTCTTATGCACGTACCTCCTCCCTCTTGAGCCTCCCCCACCCACCCCTCTAGGTCATCAAGAGCACCGAGCTGAGCTCCCGGTGCTATAGAGCAGCTTCTCACCAAATGTCTGGTTTTACACACAGTCATGTATATGTTTCAGGTCTTCTCAGGTGGCTCAGCGGGTAAAGGACCCGCCTGCCCACGCAGGAGACGTAAGGGACGCCCATTCGATCCCTGGGTGGGGAAAATCCCCTGGAGGAGGGCGTGGCCACACACTGCAGTGTTCTTGTGGGGAATCCCCTTCGATACAGGAGCCTGGCGGGGCTCCACAGGGCCGCGAAGCGTTGGACACGACTCAGCACGCACACACACGCGTATGTATCATTGCCACTCTCTCCGTTTTTCCTGCCTTCTCCTCCACCCGCTGTCCACAAGGACTTCACAGTGGTCTGGAAGCTCAGTCGTGTCCGACTCTTTTTCTTGCCTTGAGAAAATCCCCACGGAAGTCTTCCTATTTAATAAAGGACACCAGCCCGAGCTCTCCCTTTCTCCTTCCTGCAAAGGAAAGCTGAGATGTGTATGGCTCTCTTGGAGTCTTTCTGCCCCCGTCCCTTTCTCTCCCGCCGATGGTACGACACGTGCATCATCTCTGATTTGGGGGTTTGCAGACACAGACCCTTGAGGGCTGGTGCGAGGCAGACAGAAGTTGCCCCAAGTCCCTGGAAATTGTCCAGGGGCTGATTGGACAAGGAGGGGTGATCCGTGTCCAGCCCTTGTTGACGGTGAGCGCGCAAGAATCAAAAAGGTTCCGTGAGAAAGGACCCAGGGTACCACTCTGGGTTGTTTAAGGTTGCTAAGCAACTGGAGATCGGGGAGGACATTTCACTGACAACACAGCCTGTGCTACAGATTCTGGGAATTCATCAGATGCTGATGTGCGAGCGGTGTTATAGATGTGGTCTGAAAGATGCAGAGGGTTTGGCTTACTTCCTTGTGAGAAGTAGACAATGAGAGGTGAAGATCAGACAGAGGCTTTGGAACAGGAGAGAAAGATACAAATCCAAGAAATGATGTCTTCGGGCCTCTCACCTGAGTCCATGCATATGGCGTGCATGCTGTTGCGTCCAACTCTTTTGCGACCCCATGGACTGTAGCCCACCAGGCTCCTCTGCCCATGGGATTCTCCAGGCAAGAATACCGGAGTGGGTTGCCATTTCCTCCTGCAGGGGATCTTCCTGGCCCAGGGATAGAACCTGCGTCTCTCTGTCTCCTGCGTTGGCAGGCGGGTTCCTTACCACAGCCCCACCCTGGAAGCTCCGTGCAGGAGTCTGAGCTCACTGAAGTCATTCGTTCGGTGTGCACCCCAGTTATCTGGGGCCAGTATCCTGTTTTTCCCCCAAGTCCTCTCAGGGTGCTCTGTTGGGAGCGGCTATGGGGGCTGAGGACTGGGTTGGGGCAGGGGGTGGTGTGCTTTCCGTCCGTTTCAGTCCTGAGTTCCCTGAGGACTCACGGTCAGGTGACATTACTGGCTGCATGGCTGCAGTAGCGTTTGTTCTGTGATACGGAACTCAGTGTTTTTCATTCACAGTTGCAAGGACTGAGAATCCCAGAGACCAGTGAAATGCACTAGGGTCTGAGAAGTCACAGCACTGGCCGCCTTTGTCCTCTTTATCCATCCATCCAGCTACCCAACCATCCATCATCCATCCATCCAGCTACCCATCCATCCACTCATCCATCCATCCATCAACCTACCCACCCACCCATCCATCCACTCACCCATCCATCCACCCATCCATCCATTCATCCACCCACTATCTACCCACCCATAAACCTTCTATCCGCCATCCATCCATCCTCCCACCCACTCATCTGGCCACCCACACACTCATTTATCCGCCCATCCATCCACCCAGCCACTCATCCAGCCAGCCAGCCAGCCATCATCCACTCATCCAACCGTCCCTCTGTTCACCCACACATCCATCCATCCATCAATCCCCCCCACCCACCCATCCATCCATTCACCCATCCATCCATCATCCATCCATCCATGCATCCATCCATCCATCAACCTACCCAGCCACCCATCCATTTATTCACCCATCCATCCACTCATCCATCCATTCATCCACCCATCAACCTACCCAGCCACCCATCCATCCACTCACCCATCCATGCACATCCATCCTCCACCAACCCCCCACCAACTCATCCATCCATTCACCCATCCATCCATCCACCCATCCATCCATCAGCCTTCCCGCCCACCCATCCATCCACCCACACATCCATCCATCAACCTACCCACCCACCCATCCATCCACTCACCCATCCATGCACATCCATCCATCATCCATCCATCCACCCACCCATCCATCCGTCCACCCATCCATCCATCAACCTACCAAGCCACCCATTCATTCATCCATCTACCCACTCATCTATCTATCCATCCATCCATCGACCCACCCATCCATCCATTCACCCACCCATCCACCCATCCATCCACCCACTCATCCAGCCAGCAAGCCAGCCAGCTAGCTATCCATCATCCACTCATCCATGCATCCATCCATCAATCCCCCCACCCACCCATCCATCCACTCACCCATCCATCCATCATCCATCCATCCACCCATCCATCCATCATCCATCCATCCACTCATCCATCCATCATCCATCCATCCACTCATCCATACACCATCAACCTACCCACCCATCCATCCACTCACCCATCCATCCATCATCCATCCATCCACCCATCCATCCATCATCCATCCATCCACTCATCCATCCATCCATCAACCTACCCAGCCACCCATCCATTTATTCACCCATCCATCCACTCATCCATCCATCCACTCAACCATCCATCCATCATGCATCCATCCATCCACCCACAAACCCCCCACCCACTCACCCACCCATTCACCCATCCATCCATCATCCATCTATCCATCATCCATCCATCCATCAACCTACCCATCCAACCATCTACCCACTCATCTATCCATCCACCCATCCATCTACCCATCCATCCATCCATCAACCTACCAAGACACCCATCCATTCACTCACCCATCCATCCATCATCCATCCACTCACCCACCCATCATCCATCCATCCACCCACCCATCCATCCATTCACTCATCCATCCATGCACATCCATCCACTCATCCATCCATCCATCCATCCACACACTCATCTATCTATCCATCCATCCATCCACCCACCAATCCATCCATTCACCCACCCACCCATCCACCCATCCATCCACCCACTCATCCATCCATCCATCCAGCCAGCTATCCATCATCCACTCATCCATCCATCCATCCATCAACCTATCCACCCATCCATCCATCCACTCATCCATCCATCCATCTACCCGTCTATCCATCAACCTACCGAGCCACTCACCCATCCACTCACCCATTCATCCACCATCCATCGATCCACCCATCCACCCATCCATCCATCCATCCATCAACCCCCTCACCCACTCATCCATCCATTCACCCATCCATCCATCATCCATCCATCTACTCATCCACCCATCCATCAACCTACACACCCACCCATCCATCCACTCACCCATCCATCCACTTATCCATCCATCCATTAACCTACCCACACAACCATCCATGTACCCATCCATCCACTTATCCGTCCATCATTAACCTACCCACCCAACCATCCATTCACCCATCCACCCACTCATCTATCCATCCACCCATCCGTCTATCCACCTATCCATCCATCCACCCATCCATCTGGTCACCCATCTATCCATCATCCATCCACTCACCTACCCATGAAGCATCCATCCATCCATCCATCCATCCATCCGCCCACTCATCTATTTATCCACCCACCCATCCACCCACCCATCCATCCATCCACCTTCCTACCGCTCTACTCTCCCAAACCCTTCTCAAACTCTCCTTCTCCACACACCTCATCCCCAGTTGAGAGAACTGCCACTTTGGACAAAATTCTCTTGATCAAGGGCCCACCAGTCTCTCTGCTTCATGTTTCATGAACCCCGCCTCGTGCGTCTCATCCTTGTTTAAAACGATACTGCTTGGTTCCTTGTGCATTTCTGCAATAAGTGTCACTCTTCTCAAAGATCGCATGCCAGGAGCCTCGCTCTGCTGATCAGTGAATTTGAGGCTGCTAGTTTTACGGCTTCCGCAAGGACATACGATCAGCAAACCCAGGGAAACCCCCGCCAGTTATTGCTGGCATTTCCCTCTCCCCGAGACAGTACCTAGCTTTGCAGCCCATCTCAGTCACCCAGCCTGGCTCACAGGTAAACTTGCTGCTTCCTACAGCGAGGGGCTGGGTGGGGCCGGCTCTTCACTTCCTGCCTTCTCTCGGTTCCATTTTTCACCTCTTTGCTCACCAAGCATCTTGCAGCTGCTGTGACAATGGCCAGCATGCAGAACTGCAGGGATATTTAGGGGCTGGATAGGGCTTCCCTGGTGGCTCAGATGTTGAAGAGTCTACTCACAATGCAGGGTTCGAGCCCTGGGTCAGGAAGATCCCCTGGAGGAGGAAATGGCAACCCACTCCAGTATCCTTGCCTGCAGAATCCTGTGGACAGCGGAGCTTGGCGGGCTACCGTCCTTGGGGTCGCAAAGAGTCAGACACGACTGAGAGACTCACACTTTCACTTTTCACTTTAGAGCTGGAAAAAGTGTTTACTGTGCCATGGGGCCCTTCTCCCTCTGTGCAGAGGGTTTCAGCACCCATCGTGGCCAGCACCCTGACGTCCGGGTCTTTCCATGAATGAACCAGGTCCCTAGCATTCACTTTGCGTCTCTGCAGCGAGGCAAACAAGCTTTACGGTTCCTTGTGTTGCATGTGGAAAGCAGGTAGGGTAAGATTAGCTTGCAACAGTGGTACCTGCTGGGATGTGTTGCTTGGAAAAGGCCCCTGTGACTCTACGTTGAAACTGTTTCTTGGACTCGCTCTCTGTTGCATCTGTTATTATAATCACACACAATGGCCCACCTCAGAGAACCCTGCCCCTCTGCCTGGCTGATCAAGCACTTTGCTCAGAACCCCGTCCACCTGTGGATGGCATGAGGGAAGAAATGAACACATCCCCTGCCTGAGGCGCGCCGTCCCAGGAGACGGTGGCCAGACAGACGTCCCTCCTACTTCGTCTCCTCGCCTCCCCACCCCTCCAGTCTCGGTTCTGAGCTGTCGAAAGTCAGGAAATCTTGACAAGAAGGAAGAGGGGATGGGGTCCCTCACTCTGAGCTGTTCTGTCTCCGCCTTGATGAGAGAGGGGGACCAAGACCTGCCCCAGAGGAAAACCCCGAAACCACACAGAGGTGGGTGTCGTCTGCGGGTGGGCCCACAACCCCCAGGTTGTCTCAGAATTAACCCACTCCCCACCACAAAGCAAGCCACGCTCCCGGGGAGAGTCTGGGGGCAGCCTTGGGGCTCCCTTCTCTCTGTGGCTGAGCCCTGGGGCCTGAAGACTTATGCCAGCCTGGTGACTGAAGTGGAAACACTCTCTGCAGAGGTTAATTCATGTAATAATCCAGGTGAGGTTCCTCCTGGAGAACGGTGGTCCTAAACCCAAGGACAGGGTCCTTGCACGACAGCGAAGAGGAGAGACACGGGCTCAGAGGAGAAGCCACGTGGAGACACAGGCAGAGACGGGAGGGAGGCGGCCACCAGCCCAGGGACAGACGCCCGGAGCCCCCAGAAGCTGGAAGAGGTGGGAAGGGGCCTCCCCTGGAGCCTCTGGATGGAGCTTAGCCCTGAGACCCCTTGGCCTCAGACGTGTGGTTTCCAGGACTCGGGGATGATAGATTCCAATTATTTTAATATGTCCAGCTTATGTCATTTGTAGAAGCTGGTTGGGCTTCCCAGGTGGTGCTAGTGGTAAAGAACCTGCCTGGCAATGCAGGAGAGAAAAGAGATGTGGGTTTGATCCCTGGGTCTGGAAGATTCCCTGGAGGAGGGCATGGCAACCCACTCCAGTGTTCCTGCCTGGAGAATCCCATGGACAGAGGGCTGCAGTCCATGGGGGTCGCAAAGAGTCAGACACGACTGAAGTGACTTAGCACAGACATACACCCTCAGCGACCCCCACAGTGGTATTATTTAAGACATGCAAGATTTCGAGTCTTTTGGGGGTGGAGAGAAATCGGGGTTCTGGAGACCCTGGGCCAGGAGACCCAGAGGGCAGAGACAGAGCTGGCAGGGGAGGGTTTGTTCTTGGGGGGCTGTGTCCTTGGCCAGGAGCCTGCACACCTCCGTATGATCCAGCCTTGTTGAGGTGGGTCCTTGAGTGTCTCAAGGAGCCCAGGACTTGCTTTCAGTTACAGGATCAGCGTTGCCATGAGACAAACCGTCGTGAGGAACTCACGCCGAGGGGCTTTAGAATCTGAAACTGGGGTGAGTCAAGTGCAAGCTACTGATTCTGCATCCTCCGTCAGTTTCGCCTTTTGTTTTTGCTTGCGGACAACCATCTCCAGGGTCTCGTCGGTTTTGTGTGCAGCCAGCCACGTTCTGCTTGCCAGGACCATCCAGGTCACCCAGGGACCCTGTTTCCACATCAAATATCCCATCTGCTCCCTGGGCTCTGGGCTCTTGTTGGTGAGCCAGAAG
This sequence comes from Capra hircus, assembly GCF_001704415.2. NCBI lineage: Eukaryota > Metazoa > Chordata > Mammalia > Artiodactyla > Bovidae > Capra > Capra hircus. Next base: position 86,022 of record NW_017189541.1, on the reverse strand, counting down.
GGACCCAGCAGGGGACTCGAAAGCCCTGGGGCAGTTGACGCTCTGAAGGACAGAGTCTGTCTGATTCTTGCTTTTTTTTTTTTTTAAATTTCTGTGAAATCCACATAGCATTCAATGAATCATTTCAAAATCCACAGTGTTGTGCGTTTGTTGACTTTATCGAGGTTTGGAACATCTCCATCCCCCCACAAAGACACACCACCCCAATAAGTCATCCCCCTTCCCCCAGCCCCTGGCGCCACAAACCCACTTCCTCCGTCTGTGCATCTGCCTGTTCTGGACGTTTCCTACAGATGGAATCACACACTGTGCGTCCTTCTGTGTCTGCTTGTCTCACTGAGCAGCGTGTCTTCAGGGTCCATCCACGTTGCAGCCTGTGTCAGAGCCCCACTCCTTTTCATGGCTGCGTAATATTCCACTGTGTGGATGGACCCATGCCGTTTATCCATCATCCATCCGTCCATCTATCCTTTAATTCACCTACTTATCCATCCACCCACATAACCATCCATCCATCCATCCATCCACCCACATAACCATCTATCCATCCATCCGTCCACCCACCCACCTGCCCATCATCCATCTATCCACCCACCCACCTATCATCCATCCACCCGCCCACCCATTCACCCATCATCCATCCACCCACCCACCCATCCATCATTCATCCATCCTCCATCCATCCATCCACTCTTCCATCCAACATCCATCCTTCATCCACCCATCCATCCATCCACCCATCCATCCATCCACCCATCATCCACTTATCAATCATCCATCCATCCATCCATCCTCCAACCATCCATCCACCTATCTACCCATCCATCCACTCTTCCATCCATCATCCATCCTTCATCCACCCATCCATCCATCCATCCACCCACATAACCATCCATCCATCCATCCGTCCACCCACCCACCTGCCCATCATCCATCCATCCACCCACCCACCTATCATCCATCCACCCGCCCACCCATTCACCCATCATCCATCCACCCACCCACCCATCCATCATTCATCCATCCTCCATCCATCCATCCACTCTTCCATCCATCATCCATCCTTCATCCACCCATCCATCCTTCCATCCAACCACCCATCCATCCAACCATCCTTCATCCACCCATCCACCCACCCATCATCCGCTTATCAACCACCCCTCCGTGCATGGACACGGGTTGTTTCCAGCTTTGGGCTGTTGGAACTCATGCCAGTTGAACAGCGCAGACTCATCTCCTCCTGGGTCCCACTCAGTGGGACCAAGAGCCCTTTCTGATCCCCTTGATTCTGTTAGCACTCATAGAAGGAGACCTCACAGCCTGGCCTCGTGCCAGGACTATGGGGAGCTGAAACCTTCCCCCTGGGCCTCCTGTACCATGACCTTGTTTTTCTTCTTGAGGTTTTGTCAGTACCAGCCTCTCGAGAGAAACCACCAGACCTGATGGAGAGCGCTGATAGGTGAGCTGAAGGGCGTGCCCCTTCCTCTTCTTGTGTGTTCACCTGATTCTCCGTACCAAGTGGTCCACCCAGGGCTGCACAGAAGCCCGGAGGCCAGGGTACAGGGACCCGCCTTTCTGAGAGGCCAGTTGTGGTTCCTGCAAATCTAGGGGCTGGCTTCGTCGCCTCTTGGGGTCCACTTTGCTCTGAAAGGTGTGATGGAATCCAAAGTGCAGGCTCAGGACTGTGACCTGGACCATCTATCCACTTACCCATCAACCCATCCATCCATCCGTCCAAACATCTATCTGTTCATCCATCCATCCTCTCATCAATTCATCCATCCACCCATCATCCATTCTTCATCCATCACCCATCCATCCATCATCCATCATCCATCCATCCATCCATCCATCCATCATCCATCCATCATCCATTCTTCATCCATCACCCATCCATCCATCATCCATTCATACATCCATCATCATCCATCCATCATCCATCCATCCATCCATCATCCATCTTCCATCCATTATCCATCTTCCATCCATCATCCGTCCATGCATGCATCCATCCATCCACCATTCATCCATCATCCATCTATCCATCATTCATGCACCCATCCTCTCATCAATTCATCCATCCATCCATCATCCATCCATCATCCATTCTTCATCCATCATCCATCATCCATTCTTCATCCATCATCCATCATCCATCCATACATCCATCATCCATCCATACATCCATCATCCATACATCCATCATCCATCTTCCACCTATCATCCATCTTCCACCTATTATCCATCTTCCATCCATCATCCATCTTCCATTCATCATCCATCCGTCTGTCATCCATCCATCATCCATCCATCCATCATCCATCTTCCATCCATTATCCATCATCCATCCATCATCCATTCTTCATCCATCATCCATCCATCCATCATCCATCCATCCATCATCCATCTTCCATCCATCATCGGTCCATGCATGCATCCATCCATCCATCACCATTCATCCATCATCCATCCACCCATCATCCATCCATCATCCATCATCCATCCATCATCCATCTTCCATCCATTATCCATCTTCCATCCATCATCCGTCCATGCATGCATCCATCCATCCGTCATCCATCCATCCATCCACCATCCATCTACCCATCATTCATCATCCTCCATCCTCCCACGGGTCTGGTCTCCATGGGGAGGAAGAGGAAATGAGGGCAACTGGATTTCCCCTTACAGGCTCACCCCAGATGTCATCAGCATCTACCCAGGGGCGTGGCCTGACCCTGCTCAGTGGCAGATCACGCTTCTCTTACCTTCTACTTTCACATTTGCTAGAGCCAGGACCCCTGAGAGCCAGGATGGAGAGCAGACCCCCCACCTGCTGGAAAGACACCCAGTGGACAAAGTTCACAGTTTGCATGAGAGTGGAGCTTGGTTGGCTGCCAGATTGCCATCTTGTCATCCTAAAGTGCTTTTCAACAACTAAATAGTCTCATACCACATGGAGAACGGATGTGTTCCTCCCCACTGTAACTGGGCAGGTGCCTACGAGGCCTTCCCTGAACAGACCTGCCGTGCAATGTCCCCAGCCTGCTTTCTATTTTGTAGCAAAGCTTTGCCCCCAGGCCTCCCTGAGTTCCGAAGAATACATTCAATCAGAGAACCGAGAAAACAGAGAAACAAAGAAAAGCAATCAAGCAAGACAAAATAATAATCGTCGTGCTTCCCTGGTGGTTCGGGTGGTAAAGAATCTGCCTGCAGTGCAGAGGACTGAGGTTCAGTCCCTGGGTCCGGAACATCCCCTGGAGAAGGGCATGGCAAGCCACTCCAGTATTCTGGCCTGGAGAATCCCGTGGACAAGGGAGCCTGGTGGGCTACAGTCCGTGGAGTCACAAAGAGTTGGACATGACTGAGATACATAGATAGGAAGAAGTTAGTTGCTCAGCCATGTCCGACTCTTTGCGACCCAGCAGAGTGTAACCCACCAGGCTCCTCGGTCCATGGGATTCTCCAGGCCAGAATACTGAAGTGGGTTGCCATGCCCTCCTCCAGGCACTCTTCCCAACAGGGATCTAACCCAGGTCTCCCACATTGCAGGTGGATTCTTTACCGTCTGAGCACACACCAGGGGAGCACACAGAGGTGCTGATATCCTCCATACCCCATAAGTAGACGGATGACCCCGGGTTTTCCCAAACTGCGGTTCCACATTTGCTCATTCAGCACCCCTGCGACTTCCCAGAAGACGGCCGCCCAGAATCAGCACCCTCATCCCCTCTTCCGCATGACCCTGGGCCCCAGAGCCGGACTTTGGCCCTGGGAGGGTCTTTTCCCAGCAGCTGCCTCCGTCTGATCACAGCGCACCTGCTGTGAGGTCCCCTTCCTCACCTCTCCACGTGGGCCGCACCCACTGGCCCAGCTCCCTCTCTGCTCTGGAGTGCCCCATCCACCGAGGGGCCCGGGGGGTCTGAGGCCGCGGGTGGGGAGGGGGGTCGGGATGAGGGTGGGGCATGAATCCGGCTAGGTCCAGCTGGAAGAGGGAGCAGGCTTCCTGGGCGTCCCGGGGGGCGTGGGTCACCCGGGCAGGTCACCTTCTGGCTGCAGAACCAAAAGAGGTAGCCAGGCACTCAGGTTTCGCCTGCAAGAGGAAGTCTCTTCGCTTAGCACAGTTTTACCTTTTTTTTTTTTTAATAAAAATCGTCAGGCATTGCTCCGTCTGGGATTCACTGCAGGTCACTGCCGGCGGCACCCTGGGGCCAGCGACCTCCCCTCCTGGTCTGCAGGCGTTTGCAAGCTGCAGACCTTCTCGGAGAGGCGGCGTCTCCCCGAAGCAGTCACCTCGCGGGGGCCGGCACGAGCCACCACGAGGTCCCGGCCGTGGGCCGCACCCCACTCCCCGCCCCTGCACCCCGCCCCCGGGGCAGGGCGCACGCTGATAGGAGGGGCCCCGGCGGGCTTGGACGCCAGGAGACTGCAGACCGTCAGACGGTTATACAGGAAATTTCAAAAGGGTTTCCTCTGCACCGACCCTGGGTCTCCACGGAGGCCGCCTGGAGCCGGGGAGCGGGTACCTTTCGAGGCTCTGAATCCGGCGAGGGTGTAAGCCCGCGCGCAATCTGCGCGCCCGACACGGCGGCGATGCCGGCGTCCGCGCCGCGCTCTGACACCCAGCCCGGGCTCCTCCGGGGGCGGCTGGACGGTGGCTTCCTGACTCCAGGCTTGGTCTGAAGCACGGCTGCTGCGCGTTCGGATCCAGCCCCGGGCTGCGTTTGCACCGCTGACGCGCATCGGCCTTTCCAGGTGCGTCCACTTTCCGACTTTACGCGCGTTGTCTGGAGCCCGGGGCGCCGCCGGGGAAGGGCCTTACGGGGATGAGAGCCTGGGAAGGAGGGCTGCGTGCGTCCTCCTCTCTCGGGGGTGGGGCGCGCGGACAAGACAGGAAAAGCTTCAGACAGACAGGGCCTTGATGCGCGCTCAGTCAGTGGTGTCCGACTCTCTGCGACCCCACGGACGGCAGCCCGCCAGGCCCCTCCTGTCCATGGAGATTCTCCAGGCAAGAACAGGAGTGGATTGCCATGCCTGTCTCCAGGGGATCTTCCCGACCTAGGGATCGAACCCGGTCTGCGGCGGCTCCTGCGTTGCAGGCGCGACCACTTGGCGGGAGCTGCTTTGAACACAGCCTCCTGGCACAAACTTCAGGAAACCTCACCTGCGCACACATGAGCGCCGAGGGTGGCCAGGCACGACCGGGGGACGGAGACAGGGCCGGAGGTGGGGTCGTGGCGGGGGGGAGGGGGGGGCCTCCTTGGTCGAGGAAGGTTCCAGCCACTTGGGGGCCCCCGTGAGCTCTGAGATCGCCTCACTGGCTCCGATTCACCCAGAAACTGCGAATCAAGACTGTAACCCACCTGGCTCCTCTGTCCACGGAATCTCCTAGGCAGGAATACTGGAGTGGGTTGCTGTTTCCTTCTCCAGGCAAATGTTTCCCACCTGGGGATCGAACCCCGCAGGCTCGTGTCTCCTGCCTTGGCGGGCTGGTTCTTTCCTTGGAAAGCTGCATTTTATAAACCACCCCCGGTTTGGGGAGCAGTGAAGCCCCACGTGCGCACTGGTCTCTGCCCTGGGAATTCCTGGCTGTGCAAACCCAGAGTCTGTGCGCTTAGGGTCACGCCTGGCGAGGAGGAATTAACGCACCGTAACGGTTCTGCTTCCAAACCAAGGAGGGTTTGGTTTTTTTTTTTTTTTTTTTTTTTTTCATTCTTCTCTGCTCTCTGTTAGGTTGTCGTGTGTCTTCTGCGTGGGGTTCAGAAGGGGCCGCCCCCCCACCCCGCTCCCGGGGCAGGAGCGCAGAGGAACCGGGGCCGGGCGGGGCCCGCGTGCTCCGTCCGCCCCTTTAGAAGCGGGGCCCAGTGGTTGGATTGGAATGGGCACCAGGGCCGAACGTGAGCACGGACTTTCCTTTTAAAACGCCTCCAGGAGCTGCAAGAATCGCAGTTTCGCTTTCGGGGGGCGGGAGGAGCCTTGCGTCTCCATGGCCAGGCTTCGCTGCCGGAGGGGCCGCACCTCCTGTATGTGGTCCCCGCATCCTGGAGACCCCTGCCCGCCTCTAGGAGGAAGAACCGGGTGGTGGCAGGAGTCTGGAGGCTGGACCGACCCTCCGGACATCGACCTTGGTTTCTGAAACATCCCCGCTCAGCCGCAGGACGCAGGGGCGCGAAGGGGGACAATACCACCCCTTAGAGGTCACCTGGACCCCCTCGCAAACCTACTGAGGCCTCTGTTCTCATCTTAGGGATGAAGGCGGGAAGGCCAGGAGTCATGGGTTAGTGACGGGGATGGGTGCGGGGGTGGGGGTGGGAGGGTCCCCAGGGTGCCCCTCCTTGCTGGCCCAGCCTGTCTGTCCCTCCCTCCGTGGGTGTGTCCACCAGCTGGCCTCCTGCCCAGGGGCCCTGTCCTGTCTGGGAGGAGTCAGGTGTGGGCGAGACACCGGGAACCCCACACCCCTCTGGTAACTTATCCTGGTCCCTGACTATGGGAAATTGTCCAGGCCCCCCTTCTGTGCCCCCAGGAGACCCTCCCGAGGGCCAACACCCCATCTCAGGGAGCCTTGACCCAGCACATAAGCACACACATGGGCTGCAGGGTGGCATCCCCCAGAACCCCCCCTCCCCCCGGGGTCAGCGCCAGGAGCCCCCAGGGAAAATCTTGCAGCCATGTCCACCACCCCCTCCTGGCTGGACAGATGGACACATGGATGCAGGGTCTGCCTTCTCTTAGGGAAAGCCATGCTTTCACAGGCAACTGGTGACTGGGTTTGCTTTTGAGCCAGGCAGGGAACTCGGGTCTTTGCCGGTGGCTCCACACTAAAGGTTCCGCCTGCCATGGCAGGAGACACAGGAGACGTGGGTTTGATCCCTGGGTCTGGAAGATGAGGAGATGCCAGGCAGAGAGACAAGCATTGCAAATATATTAGATGATTGATGGATGGTGCACAGATTGACAGCTGAGAGTTGGACAGACAGACAAGCAGGAGAATTGTTTGGTTTGTAGACAGATAGAGAGATAATAAATGACAGAGATAGGTGCATAAATTACTGACAGACAGAGAATAGATAATAAAGAAAATAGTAGATGAATCTGCCTATCAATGCATGAGACTCAGATGCGATCCCTGGGTCGGGAAGATCCCCTGGAGGTGGGAATGGCAGCCCACTCTGGTATTCTTGCCTGGAGAATTCCTAGGACAGAGCAGCCTGGGGGGTTACATACAGTCCATGGGGTCACCAAGAGTCGGACAGGATCGAAGTGACTTACCGCCCATGCATGCACAGATAGGTAAACTTAGATAGCACACACATGAAGAAAAATGTGGATCAATGATGGATGACAGGTGGGTAAATAGATGATAGTTTGGGTGCCTGATGGAGGATAGGTGGATGGATAGAATACAGAGAGAGGTATAGATGATAGGTAAGTATGGAGACAGATAGATGGAGGGATAGAGAGGTAGATGGATGGGTGGATGGATAGATGGATAGATGGATGGATGGGTGGGTGGAGGGATGGATAGATGGATGGATGGATGGATGGATAGGTGTATGGACAGATGGAGAGATGGATGGATAGATGGATAGGTGTACAGATAGATAGTAAATGGATGGATAGGTAGATGGATAGATGGATAGATGGATGGATAAAGGATGGCTGTATGGACAGATAGATTGCTGGATGGATAGGTGTATGGATAGATGGATGGATAGATGCATAGATGTACAGATAGATGGATGGATGCATGGATGGATAGAAGGGTGGATGGATGGATGGATAGATGGCTAGATGAATGGGTGGATAGAAGGATGGATGGATGGATGAATGGATGGATAGAAGGGTGGATGGATGGATGGAAGGATGGATAGAAGGATGGATAGACGGATGGATGGGTGGATGATGGATGGTTGGATGGATGGATGGATGGGTGGATGGATGGGTAGGTGGATGGTTGGATGGATAGATGGATGGATGGATGGATGGAGGGATGGAGGGATGGGTGGATGGATAGATGGATGGATGGATGGGTGCATGGATGGATGGATGGGTGGGTGGATGGTTGGATGGATAGATGGATGGATGGATGGATGGATGGATGGATGGATGGATGGATGGGTGGGTGGGTGGATGGTTGGATGGATGGATGGATGGATGGATAGATGGATGGATGGATGGGTAGGTGGATGGTTGGATGGATGGATGGATGGAAGGGTGGGTGGATGGATAGATGGATGGATGGACAGGTGCATGGATGGATGGATGGGTGGGTGGATGGTTGGATGGATAGATAGATGGATGGATGGATGGATGGATGGATGGAAGGATGGGTGGATGGATAGATGGATGGATGGACGGGTGCATGGATGGATGGATGGGTGGGTGGATGGTTGGATGGATAGATGGATGGATGGATGGATGGAAGGATGGGTGGATGGATAGATGGATGGATGGACAGGTGCATGGATGGATGGATGGGTGGGTGGATGGTTGGATGGATAGATGGATGGATGGATCGATCGATAGATGGGTGGATGGAAGGATGGATAGATGGATGGCAGGATGGATGGGTGGATGCATGGATAGATAGGTGGATGGATGGATGGATGGATGGATAGAAGGATGGATGGAAGGATGGATGGATGGATAGGTGTACAAATAGACAGATGAATGGATAGGTGGGTGGATGGGTGGATGGATGGACAGATGGATAGAAGGATGGCTGGCTGGCTAGCTGGATGGGTGGATGGGTGGACGGATAGTAGATGGCTGGATGGATGGATGGGTGGATAGATAGATGGATGGTTGGATGGATGGATGGATCGATAGATGGGTGGATGGAAGGATGGATGGATGAATGGATGGGTGGATGGGTGGATGGATGGATGAATAGATAGATGGATGGATGGATAGATAGGTGGATGGATGGATGGATAGATAGGTGGATGGATGGATGGATAGATGGCTGGCTGGCTGGCTGGGTGGATAGTTAGATGGATGGATGGATGGATTGGTGTACGGATAGATGAATAGATGGATGGATGGATGGATAGGTATAGATGATAGGTATGTAGGAATGGAGATGCATGTATAGAGAGAAAGAGATGAAAGCTAGGTAGGTACAGAGAGAGAGAGATAGAAGGCTCTCATGGTCAGACAGCGTCTCTCTGCTCATACTATTGACTGCGGCCTTTTAGACAGGATAATTCTTGGCCCGTCCTCTGCACTGTAGGTTATTAAACAGCACCTCTCGTCTTCACCGACCGGAGGCCTCTAGCATCCCCAGATATCGTCACTTGCAACACTGTCCCCAGACATCAGCACAGCCTCCTCGGGGGGCAGAGTCACCCCCCAGCTCATGACCACCACGGAAAGGACAAGACAATGATGGAGTGCAGCCACGGGGCTCGAGCAGAAGCAAGGCCATCTCACATCCCACCCCCCGCCCCCCGCCCCGGCTCTCAGGGTGGCAACCCACCACTTCAGGGCCTGCTGGGCCACTTTCTGCCGTGTCTCAAGCTTAGCCACGTGCTCCTGCTCCTGTGATACAATAATGAAAATGAGAGAAGACCCTGTGATATGCTGAGATCACAAGTACGGGATAAATGAGCACCCTTGGGGCGGGGCAGTGTGTTACTGAAAGAAGGTGTAGCATCTGGCTGCTGGCTGTTCAAAAGCCAATAGACAGGCCAGGCTGGTGGAAAGGAAAGTTTGCTTCATTTCAGATGCTGGCAACTGGCTCGGGGGAGGGGTGGGGGTGGCGGAGAGTGGTGGACATCTGTCCAGAGGCCGACTACCCACCCCCACCACCACTCCCCACTCCAACAAGCAAGGGGTGAGAGCTTTTATAGACAGAAGCAGAGGGGACTGCATGCTGAAACAGCTCAGTCATCCCTAACAGTCATCTTCACATCGGTCATCAGCGGTCTCACCAGCATCACGTTGGCTGTTTTAGGTTCAGTTCATCTTCAGTTCCAGGGATGCGTTTGTTTCCATTTCTTTGCGGCCAATGCTCGGAACGGTGGCACCTCATGTCCTCGGTACAAGCCGGTCATCACGTAGTTATCTTCTCCATCTGATGTTCTAGTATCTGTAAGACAGCTCACAGGATATGGCTCAGAATATAGAGTCCTTGAGAAAGAAGTAAAGGTCCTTGACAATGTTTAATGACTCAGTTCAGTTCAGTCGCTCAGTCGTGTCTGACTCTTTGTGACCCCCATGGACTGTAGCATGCCAGGCCTCCCTGTCCTTCACCAACCCCCGGAGCTTACTTAAACTCATGTCCATCGAGTCGGTGATGCCATCCAACCATCTCATCCTCTGTCGTCCCCTTCTCCTCCCGCCTTCAATCTTTCCCAGCATCAGGGTCTTTTCCAATGTATCAGCTCTTCGCATCAGGTGGCCAAAATATTGGAGTTTCAGCTTCAGCATCAGTCCTTCCAATGAACACTCAGGACTGATCTCCTTTAAGATGGACTGGTTGGATCTCCTTGCAGGCCAAGGGACTCTCAAGAGTCTTCTCCAGCACCACAGTTCCAAAGTGTCAATTCTTCAGCGCTCAGCTTTCTCCAGCTTAATGACTGCATTGTTTTATTTCATGTCCTTCAACTGTTTCCCTTTCTTTCTGCATCTCCTACTTCTGTGATTAAACTTATTCTTTGAGTAACGTTTTCCACAGACAAAAGGCAGGCAGAGGGCACGGGGGGCAGTGGGCAATGACCGTAGCGTCCTGCTCCGTTCCAAAGGGACCAACATTCAGACCCCACTGTCCACACAAACAGTCCATCCCAAAGGAAATCACTCCCGAATATTCACCGGAAGGACGGATGCTGAAGCTGAAACTCCAATCCTGTGGCCACCTGTTGTGAAGAACTGGCTCATTGGAAAAGACCCTGATGCTGGGAAAGATGGAAGGTGGGAGGAGAACAGAGTGGCAGGGGATGAGATGGCTGGGTGGCATCACAGACTCGATGGACATGAGTGTGAGCAAAGTCTGGGAGTTGGTGATGGACACGGAGGCCTGGCATGCTGCAGTCCATGGGGTCACAAAGTCACACCACTGAGTGACTGAACTGAACTGAACTGTCCAAACAAAGAGCCCCAGTGTGAGCCCTTTGTATCTTCCCCATACCATGGGATTACCCACTCAATTATGAACCAAGCATGGGCTCCAACAAGTGGCATTGTTACTGAAAAAACGGGAAGCGTAGGAAGTGTCTTTTGTAATATCCTGTGCTATAAAAGGAACGGAGGGAGTGGGCGGATTACAAGATGCGGATCCCAGCCTCCCGCCCATCACCGCCGTGGACCAGGCCCATCGGCCAAGGTTGCGGGCTCCTCCGAGTTACCCTGCGGCTGGATGCATGGGTCTCCAAGTGTTTCTGTCACAGGCACCTGAGCAGTCAGGGCAAGGGTGGACCAGGAGGCTAGCAGGTGGGTGGAGTAAAAGCAGAGACAACTCCTCAGTCACAGCCACTGGGAATGAATGGGCGGGATGCATGTTTGGGCTGTGGCCTTGTAAATGAGAAGCCTGAATAAGTCAGCATGGGCTCAGCTAATGTTTGTTGGATGATGGATAGATGGGTGGACGGATGGATGGATGGATGGATGGACAGATGGAAGGACAGATATGTGGTTGGATAAATGGACGCATGGATAGTTGGATGGGTGAGCAGATGGGTAAATGAATGGATGGATGGATGGATTGGTGGGTGAGTGAGTGGATGGATGAATGGATGGATGGATGATACATGGATGGTTGATAGATGGATGGATGATGGATGGATAGGTGGATGATGGATGGGTGATGGATGGATGGATGATGGATGAATAGGTGGAGGGATGATGGATGGATGGATGCTGGATGGATAGGTGGAGGGATGATGGATGGATAGATAGATGGATGAATGGATGGATAGGTGGATGATGGATGGATGTTTGGATGATGGATGGATAGGTGGAGGGATGATGGATGGATGGATGATGGATGGATGGATGGTGGATGGATAGGTGGAGGGATGGTGGATGGATGGAGGGTTGATGGATGGATAGATGGATGGATGGATGGATGGATGGATGAATGGATGGATGGATGGATGGGTAGGTGGATGATGGATGGATGGGTGATGGATGGATAGGTGGAGGGATGATGGATGGATGGATGGATGATGGATGGATAGGTGGAGGGATGATGGATGGATGGATGGATGATGGATGGATGGATGGGTGGGTGGATGGATAGATGAATGAATGAATGGACAGGCAAAACAAAAGAGGAGGCTGGTTCCCAGTCAGTCCCTTTGAATTAGCTTCCTGGGACAGTCATAACAAATGACCACATACTGAGTGGATTAAAACACCATAATTTTTTCCTCTAACATTTTAGAGGCTGGAACTCCGCAATCAAAGTTTCTACAGAGCAGTGCTCCCTCTGATGGCTCCAAGGGAGGGTCCTTCCTGCCTCTTCCAGTTTCTCGGGGCTGCAGGTGTCCCTGGGCTTGTGGCCGCCTGCCTCCGGCCTCTGCTTCCGCCTTCGCACAGCCGTCTTCCGTCTGTGTGCTCCTGTGTCAATCTGCGCGTCTCCTGTTCTCACAAGGGCACCAGTCACACTGGCTTAGGACCCACCCTCATGGGCTCATCGTAACTTATATCTTAATCACGTCTGCATAGACTCTCTTTCCACATAAGGCTGCATTCGCAGGCACCAGGGTTGAGGACATCTCAAATAAATTCTCCTTGACGTCTTGCAGTCTTCATCCTAGTCAGAGGGAGAGAGAAGGTGCGCTGGAGAAGTCGAGACCTGGGGCCCTGCCCAAATGCCCCCACTCTGAGCCCCTCACTTGCTCACGGACCCCTGCTGCAAAGCACAAGAACAAGTTCCATAAGAACAGTATCGCCTAAAGGGGCCACTTTGAAGACTGAGTAAGATCCACCTGTCTGTTCAACACTGCTGCTGCTAAGTCGCTGCAGTCGTGTCTGACTCTGTGCGACCGCATAGACGGCAGCTCACCAGGCTTCCCCGTCCCTGGGATTCTCCAGGCAAGAACACTGGAGTGGGTTGCCATTTCCTTCTCCAATGCATGAAAGTGAAAAGGGAAAGTGAAGTCGCTCAGTCGTATCCAACTCTTAGCGACCCGATGGACTGCAGCCTACCAGGCTCCTCCATCCATGGCATTTTCCGGGCGAGAGTACTGGAGTGGGGTGCCATTTCCTTCTCCAATGCATGAAAGTGAAAAGGGAACGTGAAGTCGCTCAGTCATGTCCGACTCTTCGTGACCCCATGGACTGCAGCCCACCAGGCTCCTCCGCCCATGGGACTTTCCGGGCGAGAGTACTGGAGTGGGATGCCATTGTGGCAAGCAAGTCCCCGATTGATTTCACGCTCGAGGGCTCATCCCGAATATTGCAGGATTCCCTGTAGGGCTGTCACTGTAGGTGTTGAGGTGGATTGCTGGAACCGTCATGATGTCCCTCTGAGAATGTTGTTGGCATCCGTTTACACGTGGGGAGACAGAGGCAGCAAGTGACTCTGTGACCTTCTCAGAGTCAGCCAGCCAGCTGATGGTCTACGCTGCCTTATTATCATGGCAATGACGATGGTGGTGGTCGTGGTGATGGTGGTGGTGGTGGTGATGGTGGTGGTCGTGGTGATGGTGGTGGTGGTGATGATGGTGGTGATGTGGAGGTGACGGTGGTGGTGATGGTGGTCTGATAATGATGGTGATGGGGGTGGTAGTGATGATGGTCATGGTAAGGGTGAGAATGATGGAGATGGTGATGATGGTGATGGTGGTGGTGATGCTGATGGTGGTGATGGTGGTGCTGATAATGATGGTGATGGGGTGGTAGTGATGATGGTCCTGGTAGAGGGGATAATGATAGAGAGGATAATGACGGTGATGGTGATGGTGATAACGATGGTGACGGTGGTGGGGATTATGATGGTGGTAGTCGTGATAATGACGGTGATGGTGATGATGGTGATGATGGTGGTGTTGGTGGAGGTGATAATGATGGTGATGGTGGTGATGATGGTGGTGATGGTGGTGATGATGGTGGTGATGGTGGTGATGATGGTGATGGTGATGATGGTGGTGATGGTGGAGGTGATAATGATGGAGGTGATAATGATAGTGATGGTGGTGATGCTGGTGGTGATGGTGGTGGTGATAATGGTGGTGGTGATGGTGGTGATGATGGTGGTGATGGTGGAGGTGATAATGATGGAGGTGATAATGATAGTGATGGTGGTGATGCTGGTGGAGGTAGTAATGGTGGTGATGATGGTGGTGGTGGTGGTGATGGTGGTGATGATGGTGGTGTTGGTGGAGGTGATAATGGTGGTGATGGTGGTGTTGGTGGAGGTGATAATGGTGGTGATGATGGTGACGATGATGACGACGGTGGTGTTGATGATGATGGTGATGGTGATGATGGTGGTGGTAGCGGTGATGGTGATGATGGTGGTGGTGGTGTTGGTGGAGGTGATAATGATGCTGATGATGATGCTGATTGATGGTGGTGGTGGTCATGATGGTGACGACGGTGGTGTTGGCAGAGGTGATAATGGTGATGATAATGATGGTGATGGTAGAGGTGATTATGATGGTGATCGATGGTGGTGTCGGTGTGGTGATAATGATGGTGACGATGGTGACGACGGTGGTGGTGATAATTGCCGGAGTCCAGGTCCAGCAGCCAGGGATTCAGCCTGAAGGGGTGAGCAGTGTCGGTGAGAGAGAAACCGAGGCAGCCTCTCAGTTTTCCTTTGGACTACCTGTTTATTTCAAGCTTATGATTCTCTTTTGTACTTTTACAAAAGCATTAGGTCAGAGGTTTGATAGTTTTAGCTCCCAGAGACCCAGATTTATTTTTCTCCAAAAATCATTGTTGCCCCTCAAAAGGAGTTCCTTCCTCAGCGATTCTCTTATCTACTTCTTCTCCTGTGTCCTTGTGAATACGCTGTAACTCACGCTAATGTCTGGGCTGCACACCACATTCCTCAGTTTAATTATCTTTCTAAGTCCTGTTTGCCCCTGGTATCCTAAGCTCACTATTTCTTAGAAAGGGCTTCTAGCTAATAATATCTCTAAAGTCCCTAATTTCTGTAAGCTCTAGTAGAATATTGTAACATCACAGCAATCCTTAAATCTTTAGCTTCTATTTTAATTATTCCTAAGCCCTAAATTCAGCAAACTCCTTTGCCATAAACACTTTCCTCACAAATAGGCTTCAGATAGGAATCTCTCCCGTCGCCTCAAGCTGTGGCCTCTGTGCTCACCCTGGAACACTCTTTTGTAAAAGTCCTTGAGCAAGTGTGAGTGATGAACTTAATGAATTATCCTTCGAGCACAGCCGCAGAAGGCTTTACGCCTTCTCATGCTCCTCTCAAAAACAATAAGCACCTTAATATCCTCTTCAGTCAGCTCAGCCGAGGAAAGGAAAAAACAAGTCAGAATCACAACGCCTAACTCCTTCATTCCGGGTCCGTGCCTACGGAACAAAGGGGCGGTGCCTCTGTTTTGTCAGCAATGCCTAAGGCGGCTCCCGACAGATAATGTTGCTGATGGTGGTGGTGACGGTGGTGGTGGTGATAATGACGGTGATGATGGTGACGATGGTGGTGGTGGTAACGTCGGTGATGATGGTGACGATGGTGGTGGTGGTAACGTCGGTGATGATGGTGACGATGGTGGTGGTGGTAACGTCGGTGATGGTGCTGCTGCTGATGATAAGGACTGTCTGGTGCCCGGAGAATCTGAACCTTCTGTCTCACGAGCTGTCCTTGATGCTAAAATCCGAGCCCGCGTGGAGATGGCTGAAGCGTCCTGGGACGCAGCGGGAGCGGTCCTGGGGCCACGCGGTGACTGCCCCAGATGCCACTGGCTCCCGTCCTTTCCAATGGTGAGCTGTATCTCCGTTTTAAAAAGAGAGAGGAAAGAGGCAGCTGCCAGCCGCCGCCACACCCCCACCCTTGACTTCCTCATCCCGGGCTATAAACACTGTCTGCCCGAGCATTTGCTGAGCCCGCCTGGCTCCTGCAGGCTCTGAGTCACGCTCACAGGAAGCCAACGGCGCGGGTGTTGCTGAGGTGCCCCCCCACCACAAGCTGCCTGTCCCTGCCACGGGTGGCCGATTTCCTTTCCAAGCTCAGCTCCCTTCTAAATAAACACTGCCGTCGCCATTTCTAAGCAGCCATGCAAATGATGGACGGCCAGCTCTGGGCGGCGGAGCGGGACTGGGGCTGCTGGCTTTGTGCAGCCTCCCTCCCGTCTGTGGCTTTTTTTTTAAATTAGTATTCCTTTATTTATTTGCTGCATGAGGTCTTAATTGTGGCATGTGGGAGCTTTCCTCGAAGCACGTGGGCTCTAGTTCCCCAGGCAAGGACTGCGCCCAGGCCCCCCTGCACTGGGAGCATGGAGTCTCAGCCACAGAACCACCAGGGGACTCCCCCTGGTTCAGACTGTGATGGTCCGGTCACGAGGCGCCTTGCAACTGGGCTGATCTGTGAAAACATCACTCTTTGTCCACAATTTGTTGGCCTTGCTTAGTCACTCCGCCGTGTCCGACTCTTCTGCCACCCCATGGACTGTAACCGGCCAGGCTCCTCCGTCTGCGGGATTCTCCAGGCAAGAATCCTGGAGTGGGTTGCCATTTCCTCCTCCACGCTGTTGATTAAAATGGACCACGCAAGAGAGAGGATGGGGAACCAGACAGGATACCGGGGACCCGAGAGGCTGAGTGAGACAGGAGTGAAGTGTAGGGCTCAGGAAGCTTACTGAAGAGCGGAGAAGATAGACACGGATGAACGCTAAGATGGCTAGATGGATGGATGAACGGGTGAAGGGAGATGGTGGACGGATGGGTAGATACATACATAATGGATGGACGGATAGACAAATGGATGAAAAGACAGATGGGTAGGTGCATGGATAGATTACAGATAGAAGATAGATGATAGGTGGGCATAGATACCTAGATGATACATACATGGATGGATGACGGTTAATGATACATGATGGTGGATGGATGGATGGGAGATAGATGATGATAGACAGATATGGATGGATAGGAAGACAGATAGATGGATGGATGATGGTTAAATGATACATGAGAGCAGGTAGATGGATGGACGGATGGATGGGAGGTAGGTGATAGGTCTATAGATACTTAGATGATTCCTAGATGGATGTTCAGTTCAGTTCAGTTCAGTCGCTCGGTCGTGTCCGACTCTTTGCGACCCCATGAATTGCAGCACGCCAGGCCTCCCTGTCCATCACCAACTCCCGGGGTTCACTCACACTTGCTTCCATCGAGTCCGTGATGCCATCCAGCCATCTCATCCTCTGTCAGCCCTTTCCTCTCCTGCCTCCAATCCCTCCCAGCATCAGAGTCTTTTCCAATGAGTCAACTCTTCGCATGAGGTGGCCAGAGTACTGGAGTTTCAGCTTCATCATCAGTCCCTCCAATGAATATTCAGGACTGATCTCCTTTAGGATGGACTGGTTGAATCTCCTTGCAGTCCAGGGGACTCTCAAGAGTCTTCTCCAACACCACAGTGC
Source organism: Capra hircus (assembly GCF_001704415.2). Taxonomy (NCBI): domain Eukaryota; kingdom Metazoa; phylum Chordata; class Mammalia; order Artiodactyla; family Bovidae; genus Capra; species Capra hircus. Next base: position 68,461 of record NW_017189541.1, on the reverse strand, counting down.
AAAAGCATCAATTCTTCAGCGCTCAGCCTTCTCCACAGTCCAACTCTCACATCCATACATGACTACTGGAAAAACCATAGCGTTGACTAGATGGACCTTAGTCGGCAAAGTAATGTCTCTGCTTTTTAATATGCTATCTAGGTTGGTCATCGGAGTAGGCAATGGCACCCCACTCCAGTGCTCTTGCCTGGAAAATCCCATGGATGGAGGAGCCTGGTAGGCTGCAGTCCATGGGGTCGCTACTAGTCGGACACGACTGAGCGACTTCACTTTCGCTTTTCACTTTCATGCATCGAAGAAGGAAATGGCAACTCACTCCAGTGTTCTTGCCTGGAGAATCCCAGGGATGGGGGAGCCTGGTGGGCTGCCGTCTATGGGGTCACACAGAGTCGGACACGACTGAAGCGACTCAGCGGTGGCAGTAGCAGTAGGTTGGTCATAACTTTTCTCCCAAGGAGTAAGCGTCTTTTAATTTCATGGCTGCAACACCATCTGCAGCGATTTTGGAACCTCAAAAGATAAAGTCTGACACTGTTTCCACTGTTTCCCCATCTATTTCCCATGAAGTGATGGGACCAGATGCCATGATCTTCGTTTTCTGAATGTTGAGCTTTAAGCCAACTTTTTCACTCTCCTCTTTCACTTTCATCAAGAGGCTTTTGAGTTCCTCTTCACTTTCTGCCCTAAGGGTGGTGTCATCTGCGTATCTAGATGGATGGATGATGGTTAAATAATACATGTTAGCAGGTAGATGGATGGACGGATGGATGGGAGATAGATGATAGGTCTACAGATACTTAGATGATTCCTAGGTGGATGAGTTACAGGTAGATGATGGATGATGATGGATACATACATAAGTCGATGAAGTCTCTCGAGCTAGGTCAGGGTGTCTCAGACTCACCACAAATGACACCTGGGGCTGGACGACTCTCTGATGTGGGGAGTCCGGCCACCCTGCTGCGTCCCTGGTCTCCACCCACCTCGTGCCGGGAGACCCTTCCGGAGGTGATGACAAGCAGAAACAGCTACACACACCGTTGAGTGTCCCCAGTGGGCGAGGGCGGCCTGGTCACCCACAGCCAAAAGCCCTTGACCGCCGCAGGGCCCGGTTTAAATAGCCGCAGCTGGTGGACGGACTGCCCATGGTTTTGAGGGATGCTGATACTCGGAACAGCGGCCAGAAAATCAGCGTTAGCTGGACAGCGTCCAGTGCAGCGTGACCAAGAGCAGCCCTTAGACGCTTGACCCAAAGCCGCCGCCACGTGTCTGGCTGGGGCTGCGTCATGAGGATGGATCTGTAGACAGGCCCCGATCCCCTGGGAAGCTGTGAAGGCCAGAGGGGAAGACCACGGGGCCACCTGCAACATCACGGAGCGGGCCATCACGGTCCGGCCTCCCCGTGAGAAGGGGTGTGTGTCTGTCTGGCGAGGTCGCTGGGTCTGCTTCTTCCCGCAGTTGGAGATACACCCCCAGCTGTGTGTCTGACCGTGGCCACCCCGTGACCTAATGACTAAACCTCAATTTCCTCTTCCATCAAACGAGAAAAACACCACTTTCTCATCACAATGATGCTGCCCTTAAAAAAAAAAAAGAGCTTCTATAAATATAAAACTACACAGGCGAGAGGTGTCCACCAGCAAAACGGGTCTAACTGGCTCGAGAGGGTGTCCTTAGCTGTCCCGAGCCTCAGTCTAGAAATCCATACAATGGGTATATCAGCAGTCCTTGGTATTCAGCGTTGCACCGGCTCTGTGACTCCGTCACAGGACACGGGGTAAATTAAGGACACGTTGATTATGGGCGCGGTGATGGTTCTTTCGGTCTTGAGGATTGGTGAGCTCCCAACGTTGCCCCATTGGGTCTCTAGAGCAGAGGCAGAATATTGGGGGACGTCTCGGTCTCTGTGATCACAGGAGTTGCTCCCTTAAAATATAAATGCTATTGGCTCTGATTCTATGGAGAACGCTAACGTGCTGTGGTACACTCAGTCACTCAGTCATCTTCGACTCTGTGCAGCCCCACGGACTGTAGCCCTCCAGGCTCCTCTGTCCATGGGATTCTCCAGGTGAGAATACCGGAGTGGGTGGGCTGCCATGCCCTCCTCCAGGGGACCTTCCTGACCCAGGCATAGAACCTGTGTCTCCTGCATTGGCAGGCGGATTCTTTACCAGGCCAGCTCCAAAGCTAAGACAAGTATTAAAAGGATGGATGATTAGGTAGATAGATCCGTGTTTATTTACATATATAGATAGATAGATCGTGAATGGTTGGATGGGGATGAATAGATACGGAAGATAGAGGATAGATATAGGATAGATAGATGTATATACTTGTCTATAAATTAACTAGATACATAGAGATGAGAGACAGAGGTTAAGGAAAAGCCTTATGAGTGTGGAAGATACGTTGTTGTTCAGTCGCTCAGTCGTGTCCAACTCTTTGTGACCCCGTGGACTGCAGCATGCCAGGCTTCACAGTCCTTCACCATCTCCCAGAGTTTGTTCAAACTCACTTCTGCGGTGGTTTGTGATAACTCCCAGTTCTGCTGGGGAGACCAGTAGTCTGGAGGCGCAGGGAAGCGATGATATTGTAGGTTGCATCTGAAGTCTGTCTGGAGGCAGAATTCCATCTTCCTCGGAGGATCTGTTTCTTTCCTCCAAAAGCTTTCAACTGATGAGACGAGGCCCAACCATGGTATGACAGGTCATGTGTTTTGCTCAGAGTTCATGTTTTAAACGTGAATCACGGCTTTTTAAACAAAACAGCTGTGCAGCAACATCTAGACCAGTAACTGACCACCTATACGGATATTGTGTGGAGAAGGAAATGGCGACCCACTCCAGTGTTCTTGCCTGGAGAACCCCACGGACAGAGGAGCCTGGCGGGCTACAGTCCACGGGGTCACGTAAGGCTGGATACGACTGAAGCAGCTTAGCATGCAGGCATGGATATTGTGATGTGAGTTTGATCCCTGGGTCGGGAAGCTCCCCTGGAGAAGGGAACGGCAACCCACTCCAGTATTCTTGCCTGGAGAGTCCCATGGACAGGGGAGCCTGGCGGGCTACAGTCCACAGGGTGACAAAGAGTCGGACACGCCTGAGTGTGCACACACACACACATGCACACAAGCACACACACACGGATATTTTAGACAAAATTGACTGCATTGGTTTGGTAGCAGTTTGCCTGGACTACAGGCCTAACTTAAGGCTGACCCTGCCTCTCATGGCCTGGCCTGGCTCCCAAGGACCCGACCAGCTCCCTCAAGTCTCTGCTGTGCCCTACATCCGGCCCCCGGATGTGATCACACCCCTGGGTTTCTGTGACCAGCCCCTTAGTCCTCACACTGGGACCCCCGGGGTCTCGGCCACTCCCACAACCCTCCCCGTATGCCCTCCTGTGGGTATGGACACTCCGGGGCGTATCCACTGTCTCAGGGAACCGCGTGTGTCCAGAGCAGGGAAGCACCCAGGGCTGCAGTGTGAGGCTCTTTAGTCACTGGGATGCGGTGATACTGTGTGGAGCTTCTAGTCACCGTGGCAACCACGGAGCACGGAATCCCTCAAGGGTCCTTGGGGGTCTGGGGTGGGCAGGAACCCCCCGCCCCCACCCCTCCATCCAACAGGCCTCTTGCCTCGCCAAGAGCGTGAGCCTGTTTCTCCTCCTGGATGACAAACCTCCAGGCTCATTCTCCAGGGGCTCAGAGCATGAGAGAATGTGTTTTCTTCTCTTGTACGAATCTTTGTGTGGACTTTTGTTTTCTTTTTTTCCTTTTATTGAGGCCTAAGTGATCAGAACACTGTCTTGAGTGCAAACTCTGCAGCATGACGGTTTGGTACCACTACATGGAGCAGGGTTTACGAAGGAAAAACAAAGATGCTTTCGTTAGTATCTATCAGCATATATTCCTGCTACAAACTTTAGACATGCATGCTAACTCGCTCAGTCGTGTCCGACTCTTTGTGACCCCCATGGACTGTAGCCCCGCCAGGCTCCTCTGTCCATGGGGATTTCTCCAGGCAAGAATACTGGAGTGGGTTGCTGTTTCCTCCTCCAGGGGATCTTTCCAACCCAGGGATCGAATTCAGGTCTGCATTGCAGGCAGATGCGTTCCTGTCTGAACCATTTTTTTTTTTTCCCCTAATCTAAGTGAGAAGATTCTAACTGTTGTGATCAGAGCCAAAGTAGAGATATCTTTTGTTATGTCTCCGGAGATTCAGCACATGCATGCGGACAGACAGGGTCCATTTTTTTTGATTCCCCACCACGGTGGGAAACCTAGGGTCCTTGGCCGTCAGCTCCCCGAGGTGTTACGTGATGTTTGTTATGCCCTTCACGGAAAGATAAACATCTGCTTCCTACGATCTTATCAGCTTCTCAAGCATCAGCCCCTGGTCTCCTCTCGTCACCCAGGAAACCCAGCCCTTCTCCACCCAGGGGCCCCGCTTCTTGGCTGTTGGAGATGGGGCCTCAGACTCAAAGTGTGCAGAGCACAAGTGTCGGGTGGCTCGTAGCCCACAGAGCAACTGAATGGTCAGAGCACAGAGAAACGCCTCGTGTTGATTCGCTCCTCGGGAAACAACAAAATCACCAGATGCCTCTTCCATTACGCACCCTGCCGACCTGGGAACGCCAAAATACCGCTGACTTAGACGTGGGACTCTTAGGGGCAGAAACATGCACCTCAGAAGTTCAGCTGGGGAACGTCGTCACCCCCAAGACCTCAGAATATGACCCCCCGTTTTTTATTTTTTTCGGAAATAAGGTCCTTACAGAGGACAGTCTTTTAAGATCCTTTTTGCAGCAGAGTCCTCTGGGGTGTGGTCCCTAATTCAAGGATCCTCCAGACGGCTGAGTGGTAAAGAACCCGCCTGCCCACGCAGGAGATGGGGGTTCAAGCCCCGGGTTGGGAAGATTCCCCTGGAGGAGGAAATGACAACCCACTCCAGTGTGCTTGCCTGGAGAATCCCATGGACAGAGGAGCCAGGCGGGCTACAGTCCATGGGATCGCAAAAGAATTGGACATGACCGAGCAGCTGAGAACGCACGTATGCGCCACAAGGGTCAGAGACCATGAAACCCAGTGCACGGAGGGTCATTCATCCCAGATTTCCTCACCTCCGTCCGGACACCGCAGACATAATGATAACGTCCACGCGGCTCCCGAACGGAGCATAGGACTCCTGGGCCTGCAGCAAACCTCACGCGTTTCAAAGGAGGAAACACATTCGGGACACGCAGCCCGACCTTCATGGAACTGGGCTGCAAACCAGCAACTAAAAGAGGGCCCACGACCCTTCAAGGGCTGGACGATTCCAAATAACCCGAGGGTGAGAGAAAGAAGCGTGAGAGAGACAGAGGAGATTTCTCACGAATGGCACAGTGAGCAAAGGAAGCTGAACTTGCGTGTCCAGTCCTGTCTGACTCTTCGCAACCCCGTGGACTGCAGCCCCACCAGCCTCCTCTGCCCATGGCATTCTCCAGGCAAGAATACCGGAGTGGGTTGCCATTTCCTCCTCCAGGGGTGTGTTCCCGAACCAGGGCTCGAACCCCCATCTCCTGCATGGGCGGGCAGATTCTTTGCCAACTGACCCGTCATGGAAGCCCGTGACAGTCTCTAGGTCCATCCATCTCGCTGCAGATGGCATTCTTTCATTCTTTTTCGTGGCTGAGTAATATTCCATGCTGGACGTGCAGCAGTCTCTTTCAACTACTCCTGTGTCGATGGACATTTACGTTGCTTCCATGTCTTGACTGTTTTGTAAACTCATTCGTATTATTTTTTTTCAGGTCCTACACACCAGCAATTGTATGTATTGCTAATATTCTGTATTTTTTTTAGGCACTACATACATACAAAAATAATATATTTGTCTTTCTCTGAATCATTTCACTTAGCACAAGAGAGGGTGATGTACTTGAGGGTTTTCGTGGGGACAGAAGAGACATAGCATACATATTTACCATCTGAGCCGCCAGGGAAGCCCCTTACGACTCAGGTTTCCTTGTGAAAAACGCCCGCAAAGTCACGCTTCCTCATTTTAATGTTTTTAGCATTTCAACACGCTGTTACAATCCCATAGGAATGAACAGTGAAGCAGGAAATGGCAACCCAGTCCAGTATTCTTGTTTGAGCTGAGCAGATACAAACTTTATATACACACAATGGATAATCTACAATGTCCTACTGTATAGCATAGGGACTATATTCAACACCCTGTCATAAACCGCAGCGGAAAAAAACACAAGCGAGAATGTACCAGTTCAGTTCAGCCGCTCAGTCGTGTCCAACTCTTTGCAACCCCATGAATCGCAGCACGCCAGGCTTCCCTGTCCACCACCATCTCCCGGAGTTCACTCAGACTCACGTCCATCGAGTCAATGATGCCATCCAGCCATCTCATCCTCCGTCATCCCCTTCTGCTCCTGCCCCCAATCCCTCCCAGCATCAGGGTCTTTTCCAATGAGTCAACTCTTCACGTGAGGTGGCCAAAGTACTGGAGCTTCAACTTTAGCATCATTCCTTCCAAAGAACACCCAGGACTGATCTCCCTTAGGATGGACTGGTTGGATCTCCTTGCAGTCCAAGGGACTCTCAAGAGTCTTCTCCAACACTACAGTTCAAAAGCATCAATTCTTTGGCGCTCAGCCTTCTTCACAGTCCAACTCTCATCCATACATGACCACAGGATAAACCATAGCCTTGACTAGACGGACCTTAGTCGGCAAAGTAATGTCTCTGCTTTTGAATATGCTATCTAGGTTGGTCATAACTTTTCTTCCAAGGAGTAAGCGTCTTTTAGTTTCATGGCTGCAATCACCATCTGCAGTGATTTTGGAGCCCCCCAAAATAATAACGTCTGACACTGTTTCCACTGTTTCCCCATCTATTTCCCATGAAGTGATGGGGCTGGATGCCATGATCTTCGTTTTCTGAATGTTGAGCTTTAAGCCAACTTTTTCACTCTCCTCTTTCACTTTCATCAAGAGGCTTTTGAGTTCCTCTTCACTTTCTGCCATAAGGGTGGTGTCATCTGCATATCTGAGGTTATTGATATTTCTCCCGGCAATCTGGATTCCAGCTTGTGCTTCTTCCAGCCCAGCGTTTCTCATGATGTACTCTGCATAGAAGTTAAATCAGCAGGGTGACAGTATACAGCCTTGACGTACTCCTTTTCCTATTTGGAACCAGTCTGTTCTTCCATGTCCAGTTCTAACTGTTGCTTCCTGACCTGCATACAGATTTCTCAAGAGGCAGGTCAGGTGGTCTGGTATTCCCATCTCTTTCAGAATTTTCCACAGTTGATTGGGATCCGCACAGTCAAAATGAGCCACTTTGTTGCACAACAGAAATTAACACAACATTATAAATCAACTATACTTCAAAAAAAAATAAAGGAATTAATAGAAGCTTAACTGATATACTAGCTGCACGTGTGTGTGTGTGTGTGTGACTCAGTTGTGTCTGACTCTTTCGTGACCCTGTAGACTGCAGCCTGCCAGGCTCCTCTGTCCATGGGATTCTCCAGGCAAGAATATTAGAGGGGGTTGCTGCTTCCTCCTCCAGGGGATCTTCCCGACCCAGGGATGGAACCCAGGTCTCTTGTGTCTCTTGCATTGGCAGGTGGGTTCTTTACCACTGAATCACCTGGGAAGCCAGGTACAGGGTTTTATAAACCTTTAGCTGTGCAAATCTTCCTTTTCATTAAATGCATTGGAAGACCTGGACTGGGATTCACCTCCTCCAGGGGATAAATAACATCCAATACATTGCTTTAGACAAAGGAAACCAACCCTGAGTATTCACTGGAAGGACTGATGTTGAAGCTCAAGTTCTAAAGTTTTGGCCACCTGATGCGAAGAGCTGACTCATGGGAAAAGACCCTGATGCTGGGAAAGGTTGAAGGTGGGAGGAGAAGGGGATGACAGAGGATGAGATGGATGGATGACATCACCGACTCGATGGACATGAGTTTGAGCCAGCTCTGGGAGACGGTGAAGGACAGGGAAGCCTGGCGTGCTGCGGTCCACGGGGTTGCAAAGAGTCGGACACGACTGAGTTACTGAGCAGCAACAAGCTTGTGTACGAAGCTGCGCAATATATTTCTGCTGCTCTGATCAGTTTTCACCCGAGGACCACTCACTCGGAAGAAACATTTTAGCACGTCGGCCCTGCGCTGCTACAGGAAGTGAAAACCATCTCGACGTGTCGATGCTAACACCTATTTTTTGTTGTCTTGAGTTGGACAAGGTGATAAAACAAGTCCCAACGCAGATTTGGACGACATTAAATTTAGACTCTGCAAAGATGATAAAAATGAAAGACAAGGTCACAAACAGAAAGCGGTAAAGTGAACTTAAAAAAAAAAAAAGATTTGAAGGAAAAAGGACAGGAATATTGCGACATGTTTTCCCATTGTTTTTTGAAAGATTTATTTTTTTTTTTTCGATGTGGAACATTTTTACAGGCTTTATTGAATTTGTTCCAGTCTTGCTTTTGTTTTAATGTTTTGGGTTTTTTGGCTGAAAGTCACGTGGGATCTGAGCTCCCAGACCGGGGGATGGAACCTGTACCACCTGGGAAGGCGACGTCTTAACCACGGGACACCAGGGACATCCCTCCCCAGTCCTTATACATACAGTTTCTCCACGGGCTGTTTCAATGAATGAAGGAGTGTTATTTCCCCGGAAAGACTTAGCACGCCCTGGAAACCCTCACGAAGGTCAGCCAGCAGTTGTATCTTAAAATGGCATGTGGTTCACAGCGTGTCGGGAAAGCACACGCCTCCTTTGAAACTTAACGTGTTAGCCGTCACCCTTGAAAGTCTTTTCTCATGCACAGAGAAAGTTATCACGGCTCGCGTTCCCTGCGGGCTGCAACAAAGGACCATGAACTGGGTCAAGGAGGAGGGAAGGGCGCTTAAAACCACGGGCATCTGTCAAACTCATCTTCCCAGCGGCAGAGGGACAGAGGGACAGAGGGACAGGGCGGGCTGGGGAGGGGGAGGGGGATGTCTCCGCAGGAGCATAAAGCAATTCACTCCGTTTTCAACGTGCACCTGGGGGTCTCTTTCCACCCACCACATGCCTGGAAAGCGCTCTGTTTACCCGAGTCCAGAAGCGAAAGCCAGACAGAAACTCAGAGACACGTGAAACCCTGCAGGTCCCAGACAGTCACGCTGCCGACGGCTCCCGGGGCTGACACTTCGTGCTTGTCAGGAATCATCTCTCGACACAGACAGAGCCGGGCCCAGCCCCGGACACTCCCAGGATGGTCTCACACCCTGGCACGCTGTTTTGTGGTCACTGGAGAAGGTCAAGGTTAGAAAAGTCCCTGCCTTGGGGTTTCTTGGACTTTCCCCCACGCACGGGAGGTGGATTTGATGTCGGGTCATGGCAGGAGGAGAAGGGGATGACAGAGGATGAGATGGTTGGATGGCATCACCGACTCCACTGAGTAAAATCCAGGAGTTGGTGATGGACAGGGAAGCCTGGCGTGCTGCAGACCACAGGGTCACAAAGAGTCGGACACAACCGAGCAACTAACACTCTTGCCTCTGCACCACTTAGAAGGAACCCACGGTGACTCCAGGCGACCTGGGCTACCCACGGTCATCTCCTAGCCCAGGGCAGCCCCAACGACATTGCTCAGTAGCCACGTGGCGTCTCCACACTCTGCACAGGACACCGAAAGCTCACGCCAGAATCAGTGCAGAAATTCCCCTTTTCCCTCCTTCCCAACCTGAGAAGCTCTTTTATATTTTATCTTGATGATTTTTTTTAATCTTATGTGATTTGATTTTGCTTCAGATTCTTTTACATTAGACATTATTACAAGATACTGAATGAAACTCCTTGGGCAGGAACTCAGTGTTTATCTGTTTTATATGTGGTGGAGTCTGTCTGCTAATCCCAAACTCCTGATTGATTTCCCATCTTGGCGTTCCTGGTGGCTCAGCTGGGGAAGAACCCACTTGCAATGCAGGAGACCCGGGTTCCATCCCTGGGTGGGGAAGATCCCCTGGAGGAGGAAATGGCAACCCACTCCAGTGTTCTTGCCCAGAGAATCCCATGGACAGAGGAGCCTGGTGGGCTGCAGTCCACGGGGTCACAAAGACGTGGATGTGAGGGGCTTCCCTGCTGGCTCAGTGGTAAAGACTCTGCCTGCAATGCAGGAGACCCAGGTTCGATCCCTGGGTCAGGAAGATCCCCTGGAGAAGGGAATGGCTACCCACTCCAGTATTCTTGCCTGGAAATCCCATGCAGAGAGGAGCCTGGCGGGCTACCATCCATGGGGGTCACAAAGAGTCAGACACGACTGAGCGACTAACACTTCCGCTTTCTTTCACTTCAGCTGCTAAACAATAAAAGCAAACCCGTATTTTACTTTATTGAAAATATTTTTCAAGTTACTTTATCTCACTTTATTTTGTTTTTGCTTTTAAATGTGATTTTTAAGAATGGATTTTTCAGCGCGTAATACAATACTGTTGTCACCGGGCACAGCGGCTTAGGCAGGTCGGACCGCCTGTGAGTGTCTTCACACAGGATCCGTGTTTTTTGTGAGTTTCTCTCCCTGGGCATCACGTCCTGAAGGTTGATCTCTGTGGTGGCCTGTCTCACAATATCCTTCGCTTTTCACGGTTGTATAATATTCCACAGCACAGCTGGACCTTACTGTGTAGATCTATTCTGCAAACAATTAAAAATAGAGCTACCGTATGATCTAGGCATCCCAGGGCTGGGTCTATGTTGCTGTCCTTCAGTCGCTAAGTTGCATCCGACTCTTTGCAACCCCATGAATCGCAGCACGCCAGGCCTCCCTGTCCATCACCAACTCCCGGAGTTCACTCAGACTCACGTCCATCAAGTCAGTGATGCCATCCAGCCATCTCATCCTCTGTCGTCCCCTTCTCCTCCTGCCCCCAATCCCTCCCAGCATCAGAGTCTTTTCCAATGAGTCAACTCTTCGCATGAGGTGGCCAAAGTACTGGAGTTTCAGCTTTAGCATCATTCCTTCCAAAGAAATCCCAGGGCTGACCTCCTTCAGAATGGACTGGTTGGATCTCCTTGCAGTCCAAGGGACTCTCAAGAGTCTTCTCCAGCACCACAGTTCAAAAGCATCAATTCTTTGGCGCTCAGCTTTCTTCATATGATTTCTTGAATAGTTCCTAACCAGCAGCTTTTCCAAAACAAACAGATATTAAATGTATTCCAACAAAACCTCATTTCAAGTTGCTACACTTTCTCATCATCCACTAGCAAGTCTTAGGAAGTGATTCCTGAATCTGTTTCGGTGAGACTGACTTCGTTTTACCCTTGTTTTTAAAAGAGGTACTATGAAAATGCGTAAAATCCCCTCTGGTGACCTCGTCCACTGCCACCAACTGCACCCCCCCACCCCCCGCCGCTACAGGGACCCCACCGTGAAAAAGAGGAAGCTTTTCCATTGCGGGCAGGCTCCGAGAGTTTCGTAACGTTTGCGCATTTAATTAAAGCGTTCAGCTGACAGATTACCGTTAAAAGGCCGCCGACTGTGTCCCTGGAGGGTTGTGGACTGTGTCGGTTGAAGTGCTGGCGGGCGGATGGGCAGTAGGGTCCCCGGGAGACGCGGGGAAGCTGTCCTTCCGCCCCATTTCTGTGATCTGGTGTCTGTGATCTGGGCTTTCCCCCTCTGAAGGGGGCCGGGAGGGTCTCCCCAGCGCCCGGCTCGAGTCTGCTCACCTAGGACGGCCTCCCTCCTTGCATCCACGTGAGTCACGGGACCCGGGACGGGGCGGAGGGACCACAAAGGGGACAGTGTCCCCCACGGAGGCCCTGGGAGGCGTGGGGACGCCAAGTGTCCATTTTAAAGATGACGTGTATTAATGGGGTTCCCAGGGGGCACTGCTGGTAAAGAACCCGGCTGCCAACGCCGGAGATACAAGAGACGCGAGTGCGATCCCTGGGTCAGGAAGACGCCTGGAGGGCATGGCAACCCACTCCAGTGTTCTTGCCTCTGGGCTACAGGCCATGGGGTCGCAAAGACTCGGGCATGACCGAAGCAACTTAGCTCGCAATTATGAATAATTGTGCCGAGAGGGCTCACATCACATCAGCTCTTCTCAGGACTGTGTGAGAGTAACCCGGGCACTCCAGAGATGTAAGGGTTACTCGTGGGGTTTGCAGAGAGGGGACGAAGGATGTGAATGGGTCATGAGATGGGGGCTCTAGGGATGCCTGAGGCGTACATGGAAACGTCCCCCATCCTTCCACACCCTAAGATGCTCTGTTGTCATGCCTTTGAGATGGAAACAGTGGCTCTGAGTTGAGGAATCTGCCTAAGATCCAGAGGCGGGGAGGGGAGCAGGTGGGCGCCCACAGCTGAGTGCATGTGGCTACCCTGGTGTCCAAGCCTTGGTCAGAGGAGGAGATGGCAGCTCTGTGGACTTCTGGCTTCCCACTGGAGGGGGTTGGTGCATGCTGGCTCCCGGTGGGTGACTCATAACGGTTTTGGTGGGAAACCATAGGAATTTGGCTCATGAGAAACACAGGTCGATGCTGAAACCGACAAGCTGGGTCATCAGAAATGTCTGGGCAGCTTCAGGAGTGGCTTGATCCAGGGGCTAAAGTCATCATTTATGCCCTGTCCGTTCCTGTCTTCCCTGAGCAGGGGGACATAAGGGGCCTGGACACCAGGTCATTGCCAGGGAACACGAGGGGCCTGGACGCCAGGTCATTGCAGGGGACACAAGGGGCCTGGACGCCAGATCAGTGCAGGGGACACGAGGGGCCTGGACACCACGTCACTGCAGGGGACACCAGGGGCCTGGACACAGGTCCCATGCAGCAGGAGACATGAGGTGATGGCTGGGTAGCTTGTCCAGAGTCCCAGCCCCGGGCTGGACCCCATCCCCAGCACCCCTCCCTCTGTTGGTCCCCGCCCTCTTCCTGTGAGATCACAGAGAGCATCCAGCTCCCCTCGACCTCTCACCTGCTCCCTCCCTGCCTTCCGTCATTACCAGGAGCACCCCCGTGTCCGGCTCTGAACTCAGCGCGGAGCTGACCATGTCCCACACCAGGCCCTTCACCCCTCTGCACCTTAGGGTCCCCAGAGAGCCCCGTGGACAGAGGTGCGTGGCCGGCTGCAGGCCACAGGGAGGCAAGGAGTCGGACACAACTGAAGCGACTTGGCAGGCACGCCCACGGGGCGATGCCCTCCAAACACCGGATGACCTGGCCCGAGGGCTCCGGAACTGTGGCCCAACACTTCCACACTCTTTCCCCCCGGGACGCAGGGCCAGGAAGGAGTCATGTGTGACCTTCGCAAAGAAGGGAATGAGAACCGTAGCCCCCGGCCAGCTCTCCCAGTCCACGGAGGCGTCTGGGAACATGCTTCGCGCAAACAGTGAGGACGCCCAGGCCATCTCTTCCTCTCTTCAAGTCGTGGCGGGCATTCAAGCACCCTCGGGGACCGCAGACCCAGACACGCAGGCGAGCAGTCAGCTCGAGACACCCAGCACTGACCGAAGGGGTGCGGATGATGGAATCAAGGGAGGGACGGTCTCCAAACGAGGCGCGAACGGGGAGCCAGGGAGTCCGCAGGGCGCCAGGCCAATGAGATACAGCAAAGCACCCCAGACCCAGCCTTAGGCTTTCCCCCCGGCGTTCACGAGGCTTGTTTTCAGAACCAAGCCAGCATTTGCACCATGTGCAGTTAACCCTTCGAAGTAAACAATACGTGCGTCCGTGTGAGTCGCTCAGCCGTGCCCGATTCTTGCGACCCCGTGGACTGCAGCCCCGCCAGGCTCCTCGGTCCATGGGATTCTCCCGGCAAGGATACTGGAGTGGGTTGCCATTTCCTCCTCCAGGGGATCTTACCGACCCAGGGATCACACCCCGGTCTCCTGTGTTGGCAGGCGGATTCGTAACCATCTGCGCCACCAGGGAAGTCCTAAACCAATACAGGGGCATTTAGGATATACACAGCGCTGTTCAATCCGTCGTCTCTGGTTCTAGAACGTTCTCAGCGCCCCCAAAAGGGGACACCCACCCCCATGAGTAAGGTCCCTACTCCTTCCAGACCCTGTGAACCAAAAGTCTGCTTTCTTTCTTTCTTTTTTTTTTTAACGTCTGTGTGTTTGCCTGTTCTGGACAGAGCTGGAAGAGCCGGGAAGGACCCTCCCCTGGAGCCTCTGAAAGGAGCTCAGCCATGGGTCCCCTTGAGCTCAGAAGTCTGGTCCCCATGACTCGGGGAGGATGGATGTGTGTGGTTCTAACCCCCCAGTTTGGGGTGTTGGGTTCCGGCAGCCTCAGGAGACTGACCCATATTGGCAAGTTTCCACTCTTTCCGTGGGCGCCGGGAAGCCACAATCCCCAGCTGGCACTTTCTACCATAGACCAGAGCTCAGCCTTCCATACCTCTTTATTGGTTCATCTCTGCTCACTTTCTGGCCCCGCAGAGAAGCCCAGGCGTATGGGCAGCCCCTCCTCCCACCCAGTGTGGAACCATCACTCACTCGCTCAGTCATGTCTGACTCTTAGCGACCCCACAGGCTGCAGCACGCCAGGCCTCCCTGTCCATCACCAACTCCTGGAGCTTGCTCAAACTCATGTCCATCGAGTCACTGATGCCATCCAACCACCTCATCCTCTGTCGGCCCCTTCTCCTGCCTTCAATCTTTCCCAGCATCAGGGTCTTTTCCAGTGAGTCAGTTCTTCAAATCAGGCATCCAAAGGATTGGAGTTTCAGCTTCAGCATCAGTCCTTCCAGTGAATATTCAGGACTGATCTCCTTTAGGATGGACTGGTTGGATCTCCTTGCAGTCCAAGGGACTCTCAAGAGTCTTCTCCAACACCACAGTTCAAAAACCTCAATTCTTTGGTACTCAGCCTTCTTTACAGTCCAACTCTCACATCCGTACATGAAAAACCATAGCTTTGAGGAGACGGACCTTTGTCGGCAAAGAGATGTCTCTGCTTTTTAATAGACTGTCTAGGTTTATCGTACCTTTGTTTCCCAGGAGAATTAGCCATTTTCGGACCTCGTATTGCAGCCCTCTGGCCCTGCAGATCCCTCTGAGGTTGGTGGTGAACGAGAGTTCCTTTGAAAGTCCACTGACATCTCTCCTCTTCCTCATTAAACAGCTTCCAAGCTCTGCCTGGTTTTCATTTACTCATTTCCAGACCCAACTCTGGACTGGGGGGGGCGGGTGGTCAGTGTCTGACCGTGTATCTCAAAACACCTATACTCATTTCGTTCGTAAACCAGACACAGGCTGATTGTCACTCCATCAGCTAACTCTCAGCAAAGCGCCATGTCTTTCCTACGTTCCAAATGAAAACCAGAATTAAGTTGGCAAGCCCTGAAATGTCCTTCTGGGCTCCCCTCCCCCCGGGTCATCTGGGACCCTCTCCAGGGGACGGGCTCTTTGGAGACCCTTTCTCCGAGGGTCCCAGATTCACCGAGTTATCCTTATAGGTTTTGGTGTGTGGTCTGTCCAGCCTGGGAGACTCTAGTCTGACCTTCTCCAGCTGAGCTTGTGGGGGTTGGGGCTGGGGGTCCAGATAGGAGACGTGTCTGTGAAGTTTCATGTCTAATACAGACTAGTACCCAAGACGGCTCACTACGGCGCCTTCGCTTAAAATATCCTTTTCTGGGGGAACGCGAAGCACCTCCTGAGAAATCGCCAAGACACGCAGCTGGGTCTGTGTTCAGTGGCAAGCCAGCAAGCTTTTCCATGGTGCCGGGTCTTCCCTGGTGGCTCAGGCGGTAAAGAATCTGCCTGCAAGCCAGAAGACACAGGTTCGATCGCTGGGTTGGGAAGATCCCCTGGAGGAGGGCATGGCAACCCACTCCGGTATTCCTGCCGGGGGAAATCCCTTAGACAGAGGTGCCCGTAGGGTTGCAAAGAGTCGCTAGGCAAGCGACGTAGCACGCACACGCTGGGGAATCAAGGGTGTGCAGAACTCTCTCTATATCTCTGCCTTTATCTCTTCGTCTCTGTGACTTTCTCTGTCTACTGATCTGCTAAGCAAATCTCTCCCACTTCTTCACACAGCTGGTGTTCTGGTTCACCCACGAAGCAAGCCCTTGTGACTCTCACAACACATGCAACCTGCAAACTCCTATTTCCCGGCAGGTCCGCCGCCCAACCCCCTACGCCAGGCCGGCTCTTTTCTTTTTTTTTTTCTTTTCTTTACACAGTGGCACTTCACTGTTAATTAATGCTTAATTAATGCATCCACTCTGAGTGGCTTCCTGGCTTAGAGACAGAGGCTAAATTGGCAGGTGTGATTCAGACACGCTTGACAATGGAAAAAAAAAATTAAAGAACAAAGCATTGTCATGCAAAAAGAATAGCAGAGGTGTTCTTTTTTCTTCTTCCCCCTTTGGGTAGATAGTGGACTCTGGCTCGTTTGAGGAAGTCTGGAGAGCAGAGAGAAACACACGGGAGGCTGAGAACACTAGGCTGGGCGGCGGAGAAGACAGATGAAAATCACACACGTGTGGGCATGCAAATGATCTGTGAGTCTCTGCGTGCCGATTGTGCAACTGTGGGGCTCGTGAACGGGGGACAGAGATAACAGCCCTGCCCGTGCCTCTCTGCTCAGCCCTCCTGCGATCTGAGCGTTCCACTCAGAACACAGAGGGACGGGCGCCCGGTCCAGTCGCCACCCGCCACCCCATCTCCAGCGCTCCGTCTGCAGAACAGAGAGTCCCCTCGGGGACGACACAGCAGAGGTAATGTCCCGGGGTGACAAAGACAGGGGAGGCACCCTGCAGAACGTGGACTCTTGAGGTCATCAGGCCCCACTTAGAGTGTGGTTCTGGCCTCACAGTGACCGGAGGGTCATGGAATGCACAAGGGCCCTCTTAACAACGCCCGGCGTGGAATGGAGCTCCCGTTTCCTCGCCGGCGGGCGGTGGACATCGGTGTTTTCAGATCTCAGTCATTCTGATACCAGTCAGGTGGCAGCTCGTCCTCAGTGGGCTGTTACTTTACAATTACCTGACGGGGTTACGACCTTTTCCTTCTTTTCCTGGGCCTCTTTGCCATCTGGAGAACTTCTTCAGTGAAGCCCTTGGATGTTTGGCCACCCCTTTTTCAGTTGGGATGGTTATTTTCCTATTGATTTTTTAAACAGCTCTTTACATATTGTGGATTCTGGTCTTTCCACCCACCCACCCCCGCCCCACACATGTCTTTCGCGAATATTTTTCTGCAGTCTACGGCTTGTCTTATTTTATGGACAGACTTGTTGGGAGAGCAGATATTTTTAATGTTGACAAAGTCCAGCTTATCTGTGATTTCCTTCATGGATTGTGCTTCTGGGGTTGTGCCTAGGATGTTACAGAGAAACCCCAGTGACGGTTTTGGCCAAGCCAAGAGAAAAAGGTATCACCACACACGGGGTTGTCTGGGTTTTTCTTCTGCTTTATTGTGTAAAAGTCTTACCGTTTCGTGTTTGACACCTGGACTGTGATCCGTTTTGAGTTCATTACTGTGAAGGGAGAAAGGTCTGTGCCTGGATTCTGTTTCTTTTCTGCATGTGGGTGTGAGTTGCTCCAATATCGTTTTTTCAAGGGACTGCCTTTGCTCCTTTTTGTCAAAGATCTTTGCTCGTTTTTGCCTTTTTCTTTTTTTTTTTTTGCTCCATCATGATGCTTTATGTCAAAGATCAGTTAACCACATGAAGAGCGTGTACCCTGTACACTCTGTTCTGAGGCTTTGATCCATCTCTATTCTATCACCAAGGCCACACTGTCCTTAAAAAAACAATTTTACCTAAAATATTCCTAAAAGGTCATGATTCTTTTTTTTTTCTCTAACTTCACTATGATTGGCGTGAAATAGTGTGTAAGTTTCAGGTGTACAATCCAGTGATTCACAGTTTTTAAAGACAATACTCCCTTGACGGCTATCATAAAATATCGGCTGTATTAACTGTATTGTAGAATACGTGTTTGTAGCTTTTTTTTTTTTTTTTTTTTTGGATCTTCCCCAACACTTGTAAAATTATTTCTTCAGTTTAGTTGCTCAGTCGTGTCCGACTCTTTGCGACCCCATGGACTGCAGCACGCCAGGCCTGCCTGTCCATCACCAGCTCCCAGAGTTTGCTCAGACTCACGTCCATCGAGTCGGTGATGCCATCCAACCAGCTAATCCTCTGCCGTCCCCTTCTCCTCCCGCCTTCAATCTCTCCCAGCATCAGGGTCTTTCCCAATGAGTCAGTTCTTCGCTTCAGGTGGCCACAGGATTGGAGTTTCAGCTTCAGCCTCAGTCCTTCCAGTGAATATTCGGGACCGATTTCTCACTGGAGCGTAGTGGCTTTCCAATATGGTGTTAGTTTTTCTGCTGTGAATCAGCTTTGAAAGCGCTAGCTGCTCGGTCGTGTCTGACTCTCTGCGACCCCGTGGACTGTAGCCCTCCAGGCTCCTCTGTCCGTGGGATTCTCCAGGCAGGAGCGCTGGGGTGGGGTGCCATCCCCTCCTCATGCTCTCTCATTAGTTAATCTATTTGATACACAACATCCTTGTAGCTTGTTTTATAGATGACAGTTGGTGCCTCTTATTCGCCGCCCTCTGAATTTCCCTACCTCGCTTCCCTTCCACCCCGCCGTGTTGATGACTGTAGCTTATTACTACACTACGGTAATTACTACTGGAATTACTACAGCTTATTACTGTGCTAAGTCTGGAACTCAGGTGGTATCAATGAGCCCATTTTCTCCTTCTCCTTAAGTTGTGTGTTGGTTATTCTGGGCTTTTTGCCTCTTGCTAAGGGCTTCCTTCCCACTCCAGGACTCTTGCCTGGAAAACCCCATGGATGGAGGAGCCTGGTGGGCTGCAGTCCATGGGGTCGCTAAGAGTCAGACACGACTGAGCGACTTCCCCTTCACTTTTCACTGTCATGCATTGGAGAAGGAAATGGCAACCCACTCCAGTGATCTTGCCTTGAGAATCCCATGGACAGAGGAGCCTGGCAGGCTGCAGTCCACGGTGTCGCAAAGAGTCGGACATGACTGAAGGGACTTAGCACCTGCATGTACCGTCTAGAATCACTTGGTCAGTATCCACGTCTCATAAAAGGTGTTAGAATTACAGGGATATCTCCAGTGCCCCCAGATAGACACCTTCAGGCAAGGCTAATGGCCCCAGCTGGGAAGACAGCAGAGCTCAGAGGGGTGAGTGAACTCGGGGATATCTCAGACACCCCTGCTTCCCGAGAGTTTGACATTTTCCTTGCGGCCTGTTCTCTCGGATCCCATCATGCGTTTGCTCAGCACACACGGAGCCTCTGCCAAGGGCAGGCGTGGTGACCGTCCCTGTGGGTAATGCCACACTTACAACACAGCCTGGCGACACAGAAGTAGCAACGCGGCAGACTCCCCCGGAGGCCCAGTGCGTGAGACTGTGCGCTGCCACGGCAGGGCGAGCGGGTTCCATCCCTGGCTGGGGAACTGACATCCCACCTTCCTCATGCAGCAGTTGTTTCATTTCTTTTCCAAATAAGAAAAAATGTTAAAGTAGAAAGAATTTTTTTTTCTTACAAAAAAAACAAGAGGAGGAAAAACTTTAGTTACTGGTGAGAGAAGGTTCTCCTGCGCTAGGTATGAAATTTACACGACATAGTGGCAAGATCTTGTAACCTAAAGATAATGAGAAAGATAAAAAGATGATGAGGTGGTTGGATGGCATCACCGACTCGTTGGACTTGAGTTTGAGCAAGCTCCGGGAGTTGGTGATGGCCTGGGAGGCCTGGCGTGCTGCAGTCCATGGGGCTGCAAAGAGTCAGACATGACTGAGCGACTGGACTGGACTGAACTGAACTGAAAGATACCAAATATCGAGACTTCCCTGGTGGTTGAGTGGTTAAGACTTTGCCTTCCAGGGCAGGGAGAGTAGGTTCAATCCCCGGTCGGGGAGCTAAATTCCCACATGCCTTTCGGCCCAAAGAGCAAGACATAAAACAGAGAGAATAATGGAGCAAATTTCATAAAGCAAACCACTTTCAAAAAATGCTCCCCGTGAAACACATCTTTAAAGCTGCAAAATGCGAATGCATCTATCAGACGCCACCACCAACAGTAAAAGTTGCTCATCACAGGCCAGAAAAGGGGGCGCGATTCAGGGTCGTCAGCGGAATACACAGAGAGCAGAGCAGAGTTCCCGGGCGGCCACTCTGAGACCCGAACAGGACAGTGTGGTTTGCAAATACGCACAGCTGTATGTAAAGGAGATACCTATCGTCAACCTACTGTATAACACAGAGAACTCTACCCAATACTCTGTAACGGCCTAAGTGGAAAAAAAGAATCTGAGGAAGAGGGGACATACATGTCCACGTGTAGCTGATTCACTTTGCTGTGCACCTGAGGGCCAGTACGACACTGTACATCAACTATATACTCTTATAAAAATGGTTAAAAAACGGTTGCAAATTTCTGAGCTTATGATCCTCTTTGTAATCAAGACAAATACGTATATTGATTATAAAGATGCGCTGCAGCACATGTCTTTCCTTTCTAGCAACTGAGATTCTTTCGTTAACACGAACATAAACCATCAGAACAGGAAAAATACTAAAACCTGCGAGGATGGGGAGCCATCACTTGGGAGATTGGGACGGACAAATACACAGCTGTATAGAGGCAGACAGTCAACAAAGAGTGCCCGTACTCACAGGGAACTCTACTCAATGTTCTGTGATAACGTGTATGGGACAAGAATCTTAAAAAGAATCTTAATAACCTGTATGGGAAAAATCTTAAAAAGAATCTTACTAACCTATATGGGAAAGAATCTTAAAAAGAATCTTAATAACCTATATGGGAAAAGAATCTTAAAAAGAATCTTAATAACCTATATGGGAAAGAATCTTAAAAAGAATCTTAATAACCTATATGGGAAAAGAATCTTTAAAAGAATCTTAATAAACTATATGGGAAAAATCTTAAAAAGAATCTTAATAACCTATATGGGAAAAGAATCTTAAAAAGAATCTTAATAACCTACATGGGAAAAGAATCTTAATAACCTATATAGGAAAAGAATCTTAAAAAGAATCTTAATAACCTACATGGGAAAAGAATCTTAAAAAGAATCTTAATAACCTATATGGGAAAAGAATCTTTAAAACAATCTTAATAACCTACATGGGAAAAGAATCTTAAAAAGAATCTTAATAACCTATATGGGAAAAGAATCTTAAAAATAATATTAATAACCTGTATGGGAAAAGAATCTTAAAAAGAATCTTAATAACCTATATGGGAAAAGAATCTTTAAAATCTTTAAAAAAATCTTAAAATCTTAAAAAGGTTACATATATATATATGTAAAACTGATTCACTTTACAACAGAAATGAGCTCAACATTTTAAATTAACTATCTTTCAGAAAAAAATTTTAATAAAAAAAATTTTTTAACAAAAAAGAATGGGAGCTTGGGATTGACAGATAAACACTATTGAAATTGTGTATAAAATAGAAAACTAATGAGACCCTGTTGGACAGCACAGGGGACGCCACCCAGGAGTTATATTATATACCCCAATCTAAAATAAAAAGTTTAAAGTTTGAAAAAAAAAAAAAAGAAGAATCAGTAGCCTAAAACTAAAGTGCACATGGTATTTTGTGAATGAAAAAGCCTTATATTTAACTTGCTGTAGTTTGTGAAGAGTTTTGATGGTTTTCTTTTATACTGTTAGATACCCAAGTAAGTAACAAAAAGAATCACACTCTGTGTTGACCTAAATGGGAAGGAAATGCAAAAACAGAGGGGATATATATATATACGTATGGCTGATTCACTTTGCTGAAACTAACCTAACATTCTAAAGCAACGATGTGCTGTGCTTAGCCACTCAGTCGTGTCTGACTCTTTGTGACCCTGTGGACTGTAGCCCGCCGGGCTCCTCTGTCCACAGGATTCTCCAGGCGAGAAGACTGGAGTGGCTTGCCGTTCCCTTCTCCAGGGGATCTTCCGGACCCAGGGGCTGAATCTCAGTCTCCTGCATTGCAGGCGGATTCTTTACCAGCTGAGCCACCAGGGAAGCCCAAGAATACTGGAGTGGGTAGCCTAGCCCTTCTCCAGGGGATTTTCCCGACCCAGGGATTGAACCCAGGTTTTCGGCATTGCAGGCGGATTCTTTACCAGCTGAGCCACCAGGAAAGTCCAGTACCACAATATGAAGCAACTAGACTGCAATACAAAATAATTAAGGAAAAAAAAAAAAAAAGGCAGTGTGATTTGGATGAAAGAGAGACACACGGATCAATGGAAGCACAATAGCGAGCCCAGAAATATATCCGCATGAATATGACCCACTCGATGGTGCAGAAACGGCCGCTAGCATCATGCTGATAAGACAGAGTTGAGTGGCCCAGGGGCGGGTCTGGCTCGGTGTGGCAAAGCCATTCCACGGAGGAGGCGCCAGTTGAGAACTCGAGAAAGACAGTCAACCCCAGAAAATAGCAGCAGAGACGGTTGACCTCTGCGGCCCCCATGTGAGGTGTGACTTGAACCCTGGGTGGCGTGGCACCTCTCACCCCTCAGATGGAAAAGATGACACAGGCTGCTGGCGGTCTGGGGTTGTTGACAGTGTGACAATTGAGTGCCCCCTCCCCCCACCCCAGCCCTGTTGTCTTTTCTGCAACTTCAGATTGGCGCCGCGTGTGGGAAGGGTATGGGCTGCTGGTAGCTCGGTTTCTCTTTTCTGGGGGAGAAAAACATGTAGAGAATTGCTATCATTCCGTCCTCCAGGTGTCTGGTAGAAATCACCAGTAAGTCCATCTGGACATGGTCCTTTTTTTGGGGGCAGGGGGACGAGTTATTCATTATTGATTCTATTCTTTAATAGACGCAGAGTGATTCTAACGGCCTGTTTAGCCTTGGGTGTGTCTCTGCAGGTCATGTCCATCTAGGTAATGAAATTGGTGGGCATAGAACTGTTCGTAGTATTGCTTGGTTGTTCTTTCAGTGTCTTTGGAAAGGGCAACCCACTCCAGTATTCTTTTTTTTAAATTCTAATTAATTTAGTTTTAATTGAAGGATAACTGTTTTGCAATATTGTCTTGCTTTCTGCCGTATAGCAAGATGAGTCAGCCACAGGAATACATGCCTTCCTCCCCTCCTGAACGTCCCTCCCCACTCCCCTTTTCTTGCCTGGAGAATCCCACGGACAGAGGAGCCTGGCGGGCTACAGTCCGCGGGGTCGCAAAGAGGCGGACACGACTGAGCAACTAAGCAAGGGGTCTGCAGTGACAGCCTGTCTCTGGTTTCGGATTTTGTGATGTGCGCCAACCGCCTCTTCTATTATTTTTATCAGGGGACAGCTTCTTCACAACGGTGCATTAGTTTCCCCTGTACAGCCACGCGAATCAGCGGCACGCATTCCTACGTCCCCGCCTTTGTGGGTTTTTCTTTGCGTTCAGCTCACCACAAGGCGGTGAGCAGCGTTCCCGGTGTTAGACGGTAGCTTCTCGTTTGTTATCTGCTTTATGCGGAATATCGGGGGTATATCTGTGTCCGCTCCATCTCCCAACTCATCCTACCACCCCTTGCCCAGGCGGGGTCCATGTATTTCCTCTCTCTGTCTCTCTTTTTTCTTTGCCTGAGTAGAAGTTTCTTGATTTTCTTGATCGCGTCCAAGACCCAGCTTTTGATTTCTTTTTCTTTCCTCTCTTGATTTTCTGTTTTCGGTTTCACCGCTTTCTGCTTTCTCTTTTATTAACGTCTTCGCTCCTACTCCCTTGGGATTTAAACGGGTCCTCCCATTCTAGTTTTCTAAGGTGGCAGTCTCGAGGGTTGGGTTTACATCTATTCTCCTTTCTAACTAACGTAATGCATTCAACTTAGAATGAGTGCAGCCTTTGTATCGGCAAGCCTGTGTGTGTGTTAGCCGCTCCGTAGTGCGTGAGTCTTTGACACCCCGTGGACTGTAGCCCCGCCAGGCTCCTCTGTCCGTGAGATTCTCAAGGCAAGAAGACTGGAGTGGGTTGCCATGCCCTCCTCCAGGGAATCTTCCCGACCCAGGCAGCAGACCCGGGTGTCCTGCATTGCAGGCAGGTTCTGCACCATTTGAACCACAATCTGGGCTTTGGAAGACGTTATCACGGCCATGTAGAGAAATGCTTGCATAGGTGTGTGTCTACAGAGTACGGCGTTCAGGCAGTGCGTCCGAGTGCCCACAACCTGGGGAACAAGATGACACACACCCACTGCGTATTCCAGTGTGGAAAATGGCAGAGAGAAACTGTCTATATGTGATGGAGACGTTCGCAAATGCTCAAAGCGAGAAGGTCATGACAGGCGACGTGTAAGGCATGCAAGGTAAAACGTCTGCCTGTGTGGGTGAGTGTCGTTGACTAACACATAGAGTCACGACCAGAAATTAATAAGGCAGTCATTTCATTTGGTGGACATGTTGAGGATCTGAGCCTGGGGGGTGGACAGCATCTCGGGAGCTCTGAGAAAACTGCTCCAAGCAGGCGGGAGGGGGAGTCAGGCTGTATACAAGTTTGCAACAAAGGGAGAAGGTGGTCTGAACAGCAAAGATGAGATGTCAAGTGAAGCAACTGAGCATTCCGCGTATGGGAGGATGCAAGCCTCTGGGCTCACTGAATTCACTCCTTTCACATGCCCCTCAGCTGTCTGGGCAAATCCTGTTGTTTGGTTACCTTGTTGCTCAGTTGCTCAACCGTGTCTAACTCTTTTTGACCCCGTGGGCTGCAGCACGCCAGGCCTCCCTGTCCATCACCAAGTCTGGGAGCTTGCTCAAACTCACATCCATCGAGTCAGTGATGCCATCCAGCCATCTCATCCTCTGTCGTCCCCTTCTCCTCCTGCCCCCAATCCCTCCCAGCATCAGACTCTTTTCCAATGAGTCAACTCTTCGCATGAGGTGGCCAAAGTATTGCAGTTTCAGCTTCAGCATCAGTCCTTCCAATGAACATTCAGGACTGATTCCCTTTAGGATGGACTGGTTGGATCTCCTGGCAGTCCAAGGGACTCTCAAGAGTCTTCTCCAACACCGCAGGTCAAAAGCATCCATTCTCCTGAGCTCAGCTTTCTTTATGGTCCAACTCTCACATCCATACACGACTCCTGGGAAAACCACAGCTCATGCAGAGGGTAGAAATTGCTGATGGCCGTGACCTTTCTAGTTTCCTGTTATGGGAGGAGATATTCTCATTTCACAGTGTACGTGTGTGAAATGTGTGTTTCACGCACACCGAGACGTGCCTGCAAGGATGCTACAGAGCAGACGTCTCCCAGTGGTCAGCCATGGGGTGGGCCACAGCCCTGGAGGGAAAATAAGGTCCAACACTCTTTCTTTTTAATATTTATTTGTTCGGCTGTGTCGGGCCTTAGCTGTGACACTCGGGCTCACTAGTTATGGCTCGTGGCTGAGCTGCCTGGAGGCACATGTGACCTTCGTTTCTCAACCAGCAGTTGAACCCACATCTCCTGCGTTGTAAGGCAGATTTCTTTATTTTTTTTTTTTCAAACTGCAAGGTTTTTATTATTGGTGTATAGACAATTAACAATATTGTGATGGTTTAGGTGGACAGCAAAAGGACTCAGGCTTACATATTAACTTACACATTCTCCCCAAAACTCCCTTCTCATCCAGGCTGCCACGTGATATTGAGCAGAGTCTCTTGTGCTGGACAGCAGGTCCTTGCTGGTTCTCCATGTTAAATGCAGCAGTGTGTCCATGTCCATCCCAGACTCCCTGACTGTCCCTTCCCCCATCCTTCCCCCTGGGAGTGAAGTGAAGTCGCTCGGTCGTGTCCGACTCTTTGCGACCCCATGGACTGTAGCCCACCAAACTCCTCTGTCCATGGGATTCTCCAGGCAAGAATACTGGAGTGGGTTGCCATTTGAACCATAAGGTTATTACAGAGGATTGAGCAGAGTTCCCTGAGCTGTCCAGCAGGTCCTTGCTGGTTCTCCATGTTAAACACAGCAGTGTGCCCATGTCCATCCCAAAGTCCCTGACTATCCTTCCCCCAACCTTCCCCCTGGGAACCATAAGTTTATTACAGAGTATTGAGCAAAGTTCCCTGTGCTGGACAGCAGGTCCTTGCTGGTTCCCCATGTTAAATACAGCCGTGTGTCCACGTCCATCCCAAACTCCTTGACTATCCCTTCCCCCCATCTTTCCCCCTGGTAGGCATAAGTTCATTTTTCAACTCTATGAGCATCTTTCTATTTTGTAAGTAAACTCATGGGTATCACGTCTTTTTAGATTCCACGTATTAGTGATGTCAAAGATGTTTCCCCTTCTCTGTCTGACTTACTTCACTCAGTAGGAGAATCTCTGGGTCCACCCCTCTTGGTGCGAATGGCTTTATTTCATTCCTTTTTCTGGCTGAGTCATACTCCATTGTGTAAACTCACCACATCGTCTCTCTCCCTTCCTCTGCTGGCGCACATCCCGGTTGCTTCCATGTCCTGGCTGTTGCAAGCGGCGCTACAGTGAATGCTGGGGTGCATGGATCATTTCAGAGCATGTTTTTCTCTGGATGCCTGCCCAGGGGTGAGATGGCCGGATCACACAGTAGGCCTCTGTTTAGTGTTCTAAGGAACCTCCATTCTCTTCTGCACAGCGGCTGCACCCATGTACAGCCAACAGTGTAGGCGGGTTCGCCAGGTGGCTTCTTAACCCCTGAACCACCAGGGAAGTCCCTCAGTGTGTGTTCACATCATGCTGAGGGCTGTTTTCCCATCTTTAACTTGGGTCAGCGTCCGCCAAACGACCCGCGAGGCTGTTGCCCACATCCTCTCATCTCTGTCTTTCCTGCAATCTCATCCTTTCACGCCTTGCTACTGCTGCTGCTAAGTCGCTTCAGTCGTGTCCGACTCTGTGCGACCCCATAGACGGCAGCCCACCAGGCTCCCCCGTCCCTGAGATTCTCCAGGCAAGAACACTGGAGTGGGTTGCCATTTCCTTCTCCAATGCAGGAAAGTGAAAAGTGAAAGTGAAGTCGCTCAGTTGTGCCTGACTCTTAGCGACCCCATGGACTGGAGCCCACCAGGCTCCTCCGCCCATGGGATTCTCCAGGCAAGAGTGCCGGAGTGGGTCCTTAAAGGATTCCTCCCCCTCTTTCATTTCGCAGGACGATTGCTCTCACTTTCTGTGCTCTATTGGCTAAACGCTGCCTCTTTTCGCTTGTGCGTCTGTTTCCTGGGGCTGCTGGAAGGAAACCGCCTCCCCGCCCACCCAACTGGGAGCAGAGCTTGAAGGACACAGATTCAGTGTCTGCAGACCTGAAGTCAAGGTGTGCACGGGAGCTTGGGTTCCTTCCGAACGCTGTGGCTGGGAGTCTTTTCCACGCCTCCATCCCAGCCTCTGCGCTTCCCTAGTGGCTCAGATGGTAACGAACCCGCCTGCTAACGCAGGAGACACACGTTTGATCCCCGGGTCAGGAAGATGCCCCTGGAGAAGGGAAGAGCAGCCCACTCCAGTGTTCTGGCCTGGAGAATCCCACAGACAGAGGAGCCTGGCGGGACTATGATCCGTGGGGTCGCAAAGGGTCGGACACGAGTGAAGCGACCAACGCTTTCACTTGTCACTTGGTCTGAGCCTCTGGTGTTTCCTGGCCCCTCCTTGGTGTTCCTTGGCTTACTGAAGCATCTTGTCCACCTCTGTGTCCATTTCTGCCTGGTGGTCTCCCTCCTTCTGCCCCAGTGCCTCCCTGCCATGGGATTCTCCAGGCAAGAATAGTGGAGTGGGTTGCCATGCCCTCCTCCAGGGGATCTTACCAACCCAGGGATCGAACTCGCATCTCTTGCATTTGCAGGCAGGTTCTTTACCCGCTGAGCCAGCTCAGAAGTCCAGATGGACCTCACGTGACCCTAAAACAATTACATCTGCAAAGACACTCCTCCTCCCCACCTTGGAACGAAGGCGACCCTTTTACATACAGGGGGTTAGACCTTCCGCCTGAACTTGCGGCCGGGAGACACAATTCACCCGTGACAGCCACAGAGTTTCCGGTGTCTTCTCTGTGTCTCCCCCATGGTCAACCAGAAAACCCATCGCAGCTTCCTCTGCTGGGCAGGTTCACAAGCATCGCCCAGAGCCGCGGGTCAAGGGCAAGAGGGCAGGATCTCCCACACGAGGCTGACGACGCACCCCTTCCCCGGCAGGGAGCGGCCCGAATGTCTGGGCGTGATGGTCAGATTCCAAAGCGGCCTGTGTAGCTCCCACCTCTTCAGGATTTGCCACTTGGAAAGACTTCTGTCCACGCTCGTGACTCCGCCCTGATGCTGGCGGGGACGTGGCTGGACTCAGCTAGCACCCTCCCCTCCCAGATGCACTGAGGTCTGAACAGCCCGTAGAGGTCTTCTCCCTGATGCCTAAAGTGGGGACCAGCCAAGAGGTGCTCACATCCTGACCCCCTGGAACCCCTGAGTGGGGAGAATAATGTGGTCTCTGCGGATGTCATGAAGGGAAGGGCTCGAGATGAGGCCCTCCTGGATGCTGAGCTGTGCTGTGCTCAGGCACACAGGCGTGTCCGACTCTCTGTGATCCCATGGACTGTAGCCCACCAGGCTCCTCTGTCCATAGGATTCTCCAGGCCAGAATACTGGAGTGGGTTGCCATGCCCTCCTCCAGGGGATCTTCCCGACCCAGGGATAGAACCCAGGTCTCTCCCACTGCAGGCAAATTATTTACCATCTGAGCCACCAGGGAAACCCAAGAATAACTGGAATGGGTTGCCATTCCCTTCTCCAGGAGATCTTCCCCACCCAGGAACTGAACCCAGGTCTCCCACAATGCAGGCGGATTCTTTACCAGCTGAGCCACCAGGGAGGCCCCTTCCTGGATGAGGATGGCCCTATTTCAATGGCAAGTAACCTTCCACAAAGTTCCTCAGTCAGTGACTCTAAGATATTTTTTAAAATCCTGCCAATATATGATGGGCACCTACATAAAGATTCTGGATATTATAAAACAATTAGCCTCCAATTAAAATAAATTAATTAATTTTTAAAAATGCCCCCAAAAATATTCTGGAAAGATGAGTGCATCAACTATCATGATCGAATTTCAGAAGAAATCCACCTGTTGTTTGCTGAGTTATTTATAAGGCTATAGCTCAATGGGTGTTGTAGTGCGTTGAAGGCTGCCCTGCTAAGATTCATGCCCACTCAGAAACTCAGGCCAGGCATTATTAGGAAGCAGGGTCTCTGCAGAGGTGACGCAGTGAAGGGTCTGAGATGAGGTCCTCCTGGATGCGGCTGGCCCTAAACCCAGGGACAGGGTCCTTACAAGACAGCGAAGAGGAGAGACACGGACGCAGAGGAGAAGCCACGTTGAGATGGAGGCGGAGACGGGAGGGAGGCGGCCACCAGCCCAGGGATGGACGCCCGGAGCCCCCGGAAGCTGGAAGAGGCGGGGAGGACCCTCCCCTGGAGCCTCCGCAGGGAGCTCAGCCCTGGGACCCCCTGACCTCAGACCAGACCCTCCAGGCCTGGGGAAGGATAGGTGCCTATTGTCACTAGTCCCCCAATTAATGGTCGTCTGTTAGGATAGTCCAGGACACCCCCCAGTTACTGGTCTAGCTAGTATTTATGGACACACGCCAGCTGACAGAGCACTTTGCCGTCGCTGAGCCCCTCGGCACCACGACCACCCTCAGAGGGTGAGTCTCTATCTGTGCTATGACAGGTGAGGAAATCGAGGGTCTGGGTGGGCAAGACCCCACAGCCTGCCTCTTCCCAACCCTTCCTGCAGCAGGTGGCTGTGAGCTCCGTGTAGTAAGTCATCCCAAGATTCTCCACCCAGGATTCAAAGCCGGGCCTCCTGGGTTAGGAAGATCCCCTGGAGGAGGGCATGGCAAACCACTCCACTGTTCTTGCCTGGAGAATCCCATGGACAGAGGAGCCTGGAGGGTTACAGTCCACGGGGTCACAAAGAGTCGGACACAACTGAGTGACTAAATGACATTCCAGGAGTGAATATTCTGTGGACCACGCGGCAGCACCCATTTGGACTCTGTGACGTCACCAGCTCTCTGAGGCTGTGCCCCTTGAATGCTTTGGGGCCGAGGTTTCCAGAGCTGCCCCCACAAAGCACCACGACTTGGGTGGCATAAGACCCTCAAGAAACCCAGAAAAGAGGCCAGCCCACGCTGCACAGGGCTGAGTCATGGTTTTCCTTTGGTCCAGACCCTCCAGTCCCTGCTGTGAGCTCAGCCCCAGCAGAACCCCCCAGCTTTTGGGAAGTTTGGGCTGTTGTTGTTGAAAAGACACAGGAGAGGTCCTTAAAGAGCAGCCATCCCTTTGACTAGGGGCTGCTTTTCACTCACCCCACCTGAGTAAGACCCACCTCAGAAGAGACAGAAGGACCACTGTCCTGAGCGTCTCTGACCTTCAGATGGTGGGGAGTGGAGTCCCGGGCTTAAGTGTTAGTAGCTAGGTATGCATGGATGGATGAGTGGCTGGCTGGCTGGATAGATGGATAAGTGAGTGGATAGATGGATAGATGGATGGGTGGATGGATGGATGAGTGAGTGGATGGATGGATAGCTGGATGGGTGGATGGATGATAAGTGAGTGGATGGATGGATGGATGATGGATGGATAGATGGGTGGGTGGGTGGATGGATGATGGATGGATGGATAAGTGAGTGGATGGATGGATGGATGGATGATGGATGGATGGAGGGGTGGATGGATGGATGGGTGAATGAATGGATAAGTGAGTGGATGGATGGATGGATGGGTGGGTGGGTGGATGGATGATGAATGGATAGATAAGTGAGTCAGTGGATAGATGGATGATGGATGGATGGATAAGGAGTGGATGGGTGGTTGGATGGATGACGGGTGGATGGATAAGGAGTGGATGGACAGTTGGATGGATGATGGGTGGATGGATGGATGGATAAGTGAGTGGGTGGATGGATGGATGACGGGTGGATGGATAAGGAGTGGATGGATGGGTGGATGGATGATGGGTGGATGGATGGATGATGGGTGGTTGGATGGATGTATAAGTGAGTGGATGGGTGGGTGGATGGATGACGGGTGGATGGATAAGGAGTGGATGGGTGGTTGGACGGATGGATAAGAAGTGGATGGACGGTTGGATGGATGATGGGTGGATAAGTGAGTGGGTGGGTGGATGGACGATGGATGGATGGATGATGGATGGATGGATAAGGAGTGGATGGGTGGTTGGATGGATGGATAAGGAGTGGATGGGTGGTTGGATGGATGGATAAGGAGTGGATGGGTGGTTGGATGGATGATGGGTGGATGGATGGATAGATAAGTGAGTGGGTGGGTGGATGGATGATGGATGGATGGATAAGTGGGTGGGTGGGTGGATGACGGGTGGATAAGCAGCATGTGGTCTATCCACACAGTGGAATATGCCGCAGCTGTGGAAAAGGAGTGAACCTCTGACACAGCCTACAGCGTGGCTGGACCCTGAACACACACTGCTCAGTGAGGGAAGCAGACACAGAAGGACGCACGGTGTGTGATTCCCTTTATAGGAAACGTCCTGAACAGGCAAATCCATAGACTGAGAAGGCACACCAGGGGCTGGGAAGACGTGGGAGGTCTTAAGGGTAGAGCATCTCCTTTTGAGGGGGATGGACATGTCTGGAGCCAGACAGAGATGGTGGTCGTGAAGGCTCGTGAGCCCTGCTCTGCGCCACAGAACCCTCCACTTTCAGCATGGCACGCTAGGTGAATCTGAGCTCGGTTTTTTAAACGTGTATCCGAGTGCGCCAGGGAAGGGGTGCAGGGGTGATGGCCGTGGCGTGCAGGGCTTCTTTTCAAGACAACGAGGATGTTCTGGGATTGCGTGATGGGGCTGGTTGCGTCTCTTTGCTAATATATGAAAACCCACTGCAGTGTCTCCGGTGGGTCAGATGGTCAAGAATCCACCTGCAATGCAGGAGAGGCAGGTTTGATCCCCGGGTTGGGAAGGTCCCCTGGAGGAGGGCATGGCTGCCCACTCCGGTATTCTTGCCTGGAGAATCCCATGGACGGAGGAGCCTGGCGGCCTACAGTCCAGGGCGTCACAGAGAGTCAGACGCGACTGAGGGGCTAACGCCCACACCGCTGTATCCACTTTGCAGAGGTGACCTTGATGATGCTTTCCTGGTGGCTCTGTAGAGCCGTTAAGAAGAGAGGTCGACGGGGATGGCGGGTTCCCAGGAGCCAAGGGCGCCGGGTCTGCAGCTCTGTGCGAGCTTGTGTGTGACGCCTGCGCGTAGCTTCCTGCAGAACCTCTGCCCCACTCTGCACCCTGCGGCCCCCAAGCCTGCAGGCTGCCCCGTGCCTCTGGCAAAGAGTCGCCTCTGCCCGCGCAGCACCCCGGGGACCGTCTTGTGGTCGAAGGCAACTGTTTCTGGCTCATTTCAAGCCACTTCCATCCCCCACCCCCTGGGCCTCCGCCCCGCCCGCGGCTTTGTGAGCCGGCCGCATCTGTTAGAAGTGATTTCTTTATGAATCAGCCATGCGTCGCCGTGTTGCAGGGGAGGGGGCTGCCTGCCCGGTCCACGAGACGGGCACAGGTGAAAGCTTGGGGAGGGCCCCGAGGGGCTGGTGGTGGTAGGGGGGAGGCGGCAGGTTCGGGGTGCAGACGGAGGCCTCCCGGACGCCCACGTGGCTTCTCTGCGGGGGGCCAGCCGCTGTGTTATGCAAATAAAGTCTCTTTTGAAGCTCCCACCGGGAGGTTACGACAGATCCGCGGGAAGGAAGAGGGGGAGGCATCACCGGGCAGAAATGAAAAAGTGTGCTAGCCGCTGAGTCGTAGTCCGACTCTCTGCGACCCCGTGGACTGTAGTCCCGCCAGGCTCCTCTCTCCGTGGGATGCTCCCGGCAAGAATACTGGAGCAGGTTACCATGCCCTCCTCCAGGGGATCTTCCCCACCCAGGGGTCGAACCCAGGTCTCGAGATTCTTGACCATCTGAGCCCGCAGGGGAGCCCCCAGCAGGCTCTGTGCCCACCAGTGCCACCCGACGAGGGA
The DNA here is from genome assembly GCF_001704415.2 of Capra hircus. Lineage (NCBI taxonomy): Eukaryota > Metazoa > Chordata > Mammalia > Artiodactyla > Bovidae > Capra > Capra hircus. The sequence continues at coordinate 35,473 of NW_017189541.1, read as the reverse complement.
GGCTGGGCTTTCTGTCTCCAGCTCTGTACACCCCCCATCTTCTCAAATTCCCCCCACCCCCGACTGTGGACATGCAGTAGCCTCCTAGTCACCCCCAGCCCCAGCCTCCCCGAGTTCCCCTTTCCCCTGCAGATCAGAGACCTCTCTCCTCTCCATCACCCCACTACGTGGCCTCCACGTGCGATCCTGAGACGTTCGGGTCCCTTTTGCTCCTGAACCCCAAAGATGGATGGAGGTGGGGGGCTGTGAGGTGTGGGGTTGCACCCCCCCAATAACTGTAAGATCACACCTGGCCGTGAGCTAGTGGTGCGGAAAGTTTCCTACTCAAAGCGAAACCCGGGCCATTTTTAAATGGGTTTGAGGAACCTCGTTCCGCACACCCCCACCACAGATGTTACATCTCCTGCGGAGGAAAAGACAGATGCCCGGGGCGCCAGGGCCTGAGAGGGCAGCTGCAATGCCTTAAGCGTTGAAGGGCCACGTGCTGGCTTCCCCGGCGACCCAGGGACCATGATTCCTGCCAACAGACACCCCAGGGATGGACGCCGTTCCGGGGCCGCACCAGCAGGTGTCCAGCTGCAAGGCGCATGTGAGCCAGGGGGCGTCTTCCGGGCCTGAGCTATAACTGGGGTGGCACCCGGTTGCCCAGCTGAGCCCCACGCCCTGATTTCTGGAGCCCCGATATCAGGCACACACACAGACACGGTGAAAAACAGAAGTGATAGCTTCAGCCACGGGAAAAATAGCAACTTCATCAGGTGGCTGAGACACTGAAGAATCCACCTGCAAGGCGGGAGACCCGGGTTTGATCCCTGGGTCGGGAAGATCCCCGGGAGGAGGGCACGGCAACCCACTCCACTAGGCTTGCCTGCAAAAACCCTGTCGACAGAGAAGGCTGGCGGGTACAGTCCATGGGGTTGCAGAGTCGGATGCGGCTGAATCGGCTGAGCAAAGAGGTAACAAAACCATCCCCCAGACTTTGAAAAAACCAACAGAAATGCACTTCGAGCTGCCTTTGGGTTGCATTTACATAAGCAATTACAAAGAAAGTGACAGTTGGGACCCACTGTGTCCAGAAGGCGGGGGGCAGGCAGCCCCAGGAATTGCTTCTCCCCTGGGCCCTGGGCCCCTTTCTCTGTGTGAGTCTGAGGGGCCAGCCAGTCACGAGCAAGGTGCTCCGGGGACTTCTCTGTTTTGAGCGGGGAGGAAGGCCAGCAGGAAAAAACAGAAGTTCAGGGGTGCAAGTTTCAGATTCTGGCAGCAGGAGGAGTCAGCTCAGAACTCACCGTCTCCAGCAGGCTGGCACTCCCAATCGGGCTGCAGGGCGAATGCTAAGTAATTCAGTCCTGTCTGATGCTTTGCGACGCTATGGACTGTAGCCCGCCAGGCTCCTCCGTCCACGGGATTCTCCAGGCAAGAACACTGAAGTGGGTTGCCATGCCCTCCTCCTCCAGGGGATCTTCCCGACCCAGGGATCGAACTGGGCCCTCCGGCACTGCAGGCAGATTCTTTGGCATCTAAGCCACCAGAGAAGCCCGCAATTGAATACACGTGTGTTTATATATATAGAAATACATGCATGTATATACCAGATTTATATTTGTGTGTTAATGTATAGACACACACACACATATACACACACATATATACATACAATGGGCTTCCCAGGTGGCACCCATGGTAGAGAACCCATGTGTCAACTTAGGAGACCTGAGTTCGATCCCTGGGTCGCGAAGACCCCCTGGAGGAGGGGATGGCAACTCTCTCCAGTACTCTTGCCTGGAGAACCCCATGGACAGAGGAGCCTGGTGGGCTACGGTCCAGGGAGTCACAAAAAGTCAGACACCAGTGCAGTGACTAAGAATGCGTCCATGCAGTGTGGTGTGTGTGTATAGGTCACACACACACACACACACACACACACACACACACACACAAACACATGCAATGGGCTTCCCTGCTGGCTCAGGTAAAGAATATTCTGCAGGCAAACACTCCGCCTGCAGTGTGGGAGACCTGGGTTCGATCCCTGGGTTGGGAAGATCCCCTGGAGAAGGGAAAGGCTACCCATTCCAGTATTCTGGCCTAGAGAATTCCATGGACTGTATAGTCCATGGGGTCACAAAGAGACAGGCCTGAGTGACTTTCACTTTTTTCACACACATGCAATATAGTGTGTGTGTATATCTCACATATATACATACATACATGCAATCTGGTGTGTGCCACATATATATACATGTATACATGCAATACGGTGTGTGTATCTGTTACACACACATATATACATATATGCATGCAATATGGTGTGTGGGTATATAGATCACAAATATACACAGAATACGGTGTGTGTGTGACATATATATACATGCATACACGCAATACTGTGTGTGTATCTGTTACACACACATATATACATATATGCATGCAATATGGTGTGTGGGTATATAGATCACATATATACATGGAATATGGTGTGTGCCACATATATATACATGTATACCCGCAATATGGAGAAGGCAATGGCACCCCACTCCAGTACTCTTGCCTGGAAAATCCCATGGATTGAGGAGCCTGGTGGGCTGCAGTCCATGGGGTCGCTAGGAGCTGGACATGACTGAGCGACTTCCCTTTCACTTTTCACTTTCATGCAGTGGAGAAGGAAATGGCAACCCACTCCAGTGTTCTTGCCTGGAGAATCCCAGGGACGGGGGAGCCTGGTGGGCTGCCGTCTATGGGGTCACACAGAGTCAGACACGCCTGAAGCGACTTAGCAGCAGCAGCAGCAGACCCGCAATATGGTGTGTGTGTCACACACACATATATACATATTTATGTACAATATGGTGTGTGTGTCTATATCACATATATATACGTATATACAGACAATATGGTGTGTGTGTCACAGATATATACATATATATGCAACATAGTATGTGGGGATATAGACCACATATATACATGCAATATGGCGTGTGTACATATATATACATGCATACATGCAATATGGTGTGTGTCTGTCACACACATATACATATATACATGTGACATGGTGTGTGTGTCTATATTACACATATATACATACAATGTGGTGTGTGTGCTTGCCACATATATGTACATATATACATACAATATGGAGTGTGTGTGTATATCACACATATACACATATATACAGACAACATGGTGTGTGTGTCACAGACATATACATGTACATATGCAACATAGTATGTGGGTATATAGACCGCATATATACATGCAATACGGTGCGTGTGTCACATAAATATATATACACATACATGCATGCAATAATGTGTGTATATGCATCACATATCTATACATGTACACATACATGTGGTGTCTGTATATTGATCACATATATATACATCTATCCGTGCGACATGGTGTGTGTATATGCATGCAATACGGTGTGTATGTGTATATATCATATATATAGACATGCATGCAATGTGGTCTGTGTGTCACAGATATGTGTGTGCAATGTGTGAGTCTATGTCACACGTGTGCTTATACTATATGACATAAACGCTCTGGCGAACGTGTGTGTGCACCCGTGATGCTCCCGTGTGTCAGCCCCTCTCCCAGGACATGCAATATGGTGTGTGTGTGCGTGTCACATATACGTTCATACACATATAAAATATGGTGTGTGTGCATACATCACATATGTACACATATACATGCAACGTGGTGTGTGTGTCTGTCACACATATGCACATATATACATGCAGCATGCTGTGTGTATACATATCACATGTATACGTGCAATATGGTGTGTGCATTTCATATATTATACATATATATATACACAATATGGTGTGTGTATACATATCACATATATACATGCAATATGGTGTGTGTATATATATCACATATATACATATATACAAGCAACGTGGTGTGTGTGTCTGTCACATACAGACATGCAATATGGTGTGTGTGTATATCATATACTATATATACACACAATATGGTGTGTGTCATACATATGTATATGCATATTTACATACAATACGGTCTGTGTGTCTACATCACATATATATACGTATATACGGACAATACGGTATGTGTGCCATATATATATATTATAAATATACACACATATATGCAACGTGGTGTGTGGGTAATATATCACATATATGCCTTCTATATGGTGTGTGTCAAGTGTGTATATACATGTGTACATGGTATGTGGTGTGTGTATACATATTACATATATACATGCAATATGGTGTATGTGTACACATCCCATACATAGATATACACATATGGTGTGTGTGTCACATATATATGTGTAATGTGTGTGTCTATGTCACACATATATAGATACATACGTGCAATATGGTGTGTGTCACATATATATACATATTTACATACAATATGGTGTGTGTGTATCACATATATATACATATACAAACAATATGGTATGTGTGTGTATATATCACATATATACATGCAACATGGTTGGTGCGTGTGTATATATATCATATATACATATACACAGACAATATGGGGTGTGTGTATATATATCACATATATTGATATTTCTCTCGGCAGACTTGATTCCAGCTTGCGTTTCTTCCAGTCCAGCGTTTCTCATGATGCGCTCTGCATATAAGTTAAATAAGCAGGGTGACAATATACAGCCTTGACGTACTCCTTTTCCTATTTGGAACCAGTCTGTTGTTCCACGTCCAGTTCTAACTGTTGCTTCCTGACCTGCATATAGGTTTTTCAAGAGGCAGGTCAGGTGGTCTGGTATTCCCATCTGTTTCAGAATTTTCCACAGTTTATTGTGATCCACACAGTCAAAGGCTTTGGCATAGTCAATAAAGCAGAAATAGATGTTTTTCTGGAACCCTCTTGCTTTTTCAATGATCCGGCGGATGTTGGCAATTTGATCTCTGGTTCCTCTGCCTTTTCTAAAACCACCTTGAACATCTGGAAGTTCACGGTTCACATATTGCTGAAGCCTGGCTTGGAGAATTTTGAGGATTACTTTACTAGCCTAGATACCATATTGAAAACCAGAGACATTACTTTACCAACAAAGATCCGTCTAGTCAAGGCTATGGTTTTTCCTGTGGTCATGTATGGATGAGAGTTGGACTGTGAAGAAGGCTGAGAGCCGAAGAATTGATGCTTTTGAACTGTGGTGTTGGAGAAGACTCTGAGAGTCCCTTGGACTGCAAGGAGATCCAACCAGGCCATTGTGAAAGAGATCAGCCCTGGGGTTTCTTTGGAAGGAATGATGCTGAAGCTGAAACTCCAGTACTCTGGCCACCTCATGCGAAGAGTTGACTCATTAGAACAGACGCTGATGCTGGGAGGGATTGTGCGCAGGAGGAGAAGGGGACGACAGAGGATGAGATGGCTGGATGGCATCACTGACTCGATGGACATGAGTCTGAGTGAACTCCGGGAGTTGGTGATGGACAGGGAGGCCTGGTGTGCTGAGATTCACGGGGTGGCAAAGAGTCGGACACGACTGAGCGACTGAACTGAACTGAACTGAACTGATCACATATATACACATCCAATATGGTGTGTGTGTATATATCACATATATAGATATATACATCCAATATGGTGTGTGTGTGTATCACATATATATATACACATATACATGCAATAGAGTGTGTGTGTGTATCATATATATAGATACAGACATGCAATATGGTGTGTGTGTATCACATATATATACATACATACATGCATGCAATATGGTGTGTGTATGTATATATCACATATATAGATATACATATGCAATACAGTGTGTGTGTAACACACACACACATATATACACACAAAGATACATACATGCATGCAATATGGTGTGTGTGTATATATGACATATATATACACATATACATGCAATATGGTGTGTGTGTCACATATATATATATGTATGTAATGTGTCTATATCACACGTGCATATACCATACGATGGAAACACTCCCGCGAACGTGTGTGTGCACCTGTGACGCTCCTGTGTGTCGGCCCCTCTCCCCAGACATGCAATATGGTGTCTGTGTGTATATATCACATATATAGATATACACATGCAATACGGTGTGTGTGTATCATATATATAGATATATACATGCAATACGGTGTGTGTGTATCACATATATATATACACATACATGCATGAATGCAATATGGTGTGCGTGTATATATGACATATATATACACATATACATGCAATACGGTGTGTGTGTATCATATATATAGATATGTACATGCAATATGGTGTGTGTGTATATATGACACATATATACACATATACATGCAATATGGTGTGTGTGTCACATATATATATGTATGTAATGTGTGTGTCTATATCACACGTGCATACACCATACGATGTAAACGCTTCTGCAAACGTGTGTGTGCACCTGTGACGCGGCCGTGCGTCCGCCCCTCTCCCAGGACACCCGGTCCTCCGGCGCCTCTCACCTCCCCGGTACCCCCCTTTCCCTCCTGTCTTGCAGATCGGCACCCCGTATCCCGAGGCCACCCCCCCGGCCCGGCCACCCCCCAACGGCCGCAGCATGGACGTGAACATGACGCGCCCGGACAACGCCACCATCCTGATGCTGCGCGACCCGGCCATCGCGGTGGTGCTGCCCGTGGTGTACTCGCTGGTGGCGCTGGTGAGCATCCCCGGCAACCTGTTCTCGCTGTGGGTGCTGTGCCGGCACATCGGGCCCAAGACGCCGTCGGTCGTCTTCATGATCAACCTGAGCGTCACGGACCTCGCGCTGGCCTGCGTGCTGCCCTTCCAGATACACTACCACTGCAACGGCAACCACTGGGTGTTCGGCGTGCTGCTCTGCAACGCCGTCACCGTGGCCTTCTACGCCAACATGTACTCGTCCATCCTCACCATGACCTGCATCAGCGTGGACCGCTTCCTGGGCGTCGTGTACCCGCTGGCGTCCGCACGGTGGCGCCGCCGCCGCTACGCGCTGGCCGCCTGCGCCGCCACGTGGCTGCTGCTGCTGGCGGCGCTGTCCCCGCTGGCGCGCACCGACCTCACCTACGCCGTGGACGCGCTGGGCATCGTCACCTGCTTCGACGTGCTCAAGTCCAACATGCTGCCCAGCGTGGCCATGTGGGCCGCCTTCCTCTTCACGCTGTTCGTCCTGCTCTTCCTGGTGCCCTTCGTGATCACCGTGGCCTGCTACACCGCCACCATCCTGACGCTGCTGCGCTCCGCCGACCCCCACGGCCGCGCGCAGCGCCGCCGCGCCGTCTCCCTGGCCGCCGTGGTGCTGCTGGCCTTCGTGGCCTGCTTCGCGCCCAGCAACTTCGTGCTGCTGGTGCACATGGTCAGCCGCCTCTTCCTGGGCCGCAGCTACTATCACATCTACAAGCTCACGCTCTGCCTCAGCTGCCTCAACAACTGCCTGGACCCCTTCGTCTACTACTTCGCGTCCAGCGAGTTCCAGCTGCGCCTCCGCGACTACCTGGGCTACGGCCCGCTGCCCGCCGCCGACAGCCCCGACAGCCGCCGCGAGAGCCTCTTCTCCGGGCGGACGCTGTCCGCGCGCTCCGTGGATGAGCACGAGGCGCCCGAGAGGCCCAGGGTGAGACGGCAGGAGAGCGTGTTCTGAGACAGGCACCCCTCATGGCGAGTGCAGGGTGGGGGGCGTTGAGGGACAGCAGGGGTCTTTGCGGCCTGTTTTCGGTCACTCCGGGCGCTCTGGGATTCATCCGGATCACGCTCTGCCTGCCGCCTCCCTGCCGAGCGCCCCCAGCCACGGCAGGTCCTCCTGGGGTCTGCCGGGGTTCCTGGCCTGACCCCTGCGATCCTTTGAGGACCCGGCCAGACCAGCGAGCACACGAGCCCGCAGCAGCACCCCCCCCCCCATCCGCAGCTGTGAGGTTTTGAAAAGATGATGGACCCCAGTTCCTGCAGCGCCCGGGATGCTGAGACAGCAGGTCGTCAGGGTCTGCCTGAAACACCCTCTGCGCATCAGAGGGAGAAACATAGGATAAGTTCAGGGTTCCCTCGTGGGGGGAGGGGGCGGGGCGGGGAAGAAAACAGCTCTGAAGCCCCTAAGGTGAGACCTGGCAGGGACCAGCGGGGAGGGGCTTGGGGAGAACCCCCAGGGCAGCGCGGCTGCAAAGCTCGTGACATCCGCCCCCATCGGACCTCAGAGATGCTGGTGGGATTGTGAGCCGATGTTACGGGAGCAGTTGGTCCCTGGACATCATTGCCTGGGAACTGTGTAGCGCAGTACATAGTGTCCCAACCCCACAAATCCACGTCTGCCCGGAATATCAGAGTGTGACCCACAGGATCAGGGTGGTCCTAGACCCCGTGACAGGGTCCTTAAAAGACACCCAAGAGGAGAGACATGGACACAGAGATGGGAGGGAGGCGGCCGCCAGCCCAGGGATGGACTCCTGGAGCCCCCGGAAGCTGGAAGAGGCGGGGAGGACCCTCCCCTGGAGCCGCTGCAGGGAGCCCAGCCCCGGAACACCCTGACCTTAGACGTGTGGTCCCCAGGACCCGGGGAGGGTGGATACCTGTCTGGGGCGTTAAGCCCCTCATTTATAGAACTCTCACAGCCGCCCTAGGAGACCCCCGCAGTCTGCGATTCTGAGACTGGGCCTCTGGCCACGGGCCGGGTGATTCTAGGGGCCGCAGTGCCTGGTGCTGGCTCCCAGCGTGGGACCTGCGTAGGGCAGTCCATGCTCTTGGTGGGGAGAAGGACTCGCCTGGGGGTCCCATCCATCCCCATCCCCACCATGGGAGGCCCACACAGAGGACAGTGTCCAAGCCAGTCCGCAGTGTTTGCACAGGGCAGAGACCCACCGTTTGCTGCTTTCAGAATGCCGGCCAGACATGCCCCCCCGCCTGAGAAAGGACGTGTGCCACGGGTGGCGGGAGAAGGGCTGGCTTCAAGGACTCGGAACACCCCAGGATGGCGTGTGGTCCACCCGCTCTTCCCGACTGTTCCCAGAGCCAAGCCCCTAGAAAGTCAAGTCACCACGACAACAGTCCGCAGGCAGAAAAACCCTGACCCAGCAAGACAGTGGCAGCCACGTCCTGCGAGTGGGCTTCCAGCGTCTGACTCTGAAAAGCTGTGAAAACCTCAAACCACCGTCACGGAACCGTCTTCTTGCTGAGCTGAGAACAAGCATCACCGTTTGAATTTGGAGGAAGCCGGTCTAATCGATAACACTGCCCCTCACCACTCCCACCCACCAGCCTGCAATGGGCGTGATGTCCATCCAGCCTCTGGGTCCCAGACAGCTCAGGTCACATTTCGTCACCTTCGTCACCATCGTCACCAACAGTTCGCTGTCCAGCCCCTCAGGGCCACCGACATCTCCCTGATTTCTGCGTCCCAAGGACCCCCAGTTCCACTGAAGTTGCCAGATTCCAACAGCATCTTCAGGGAACCGCCGGCCTTTCCGAGGGGTGCCTGTCAGCTCAGTGGAAATCCCAGGGGTGGATATCCTTGTTTCAGCACGTTAATAATATAGTTCTTGTTCAGTCGCTCAGTCGTGTCCGACTCTGTGACCCCGTGGACTGCAGCACGCCAGGCTTCCCTGTCCTTCACCATCTTCCGGAGTTTGCTCAAACTCATGTCCATAGAGTCAGTGATGCCATCCAACCATCTCCTCCTCTGTCGTCCCCTTCTCCTCCCACCTTCAATCTTTCCCAGCATCAAGGTCTTTCCCAAAGAGTCAGCTCTTCGCATCAGGTGGTCAGAGTACGACACCTCTTTTCTTGAACCTGTTTTAAAACACCCACACTGAAGACATGCGGTTTGCTGGAAATCGTCAGACGAAGACATTGATTTATTGTTTTTTCCCAGTGTCTGCTGTGTCTTTGGAAACCTGTGATCCTGTCATTTCACTGATATTTCTGTGCTGTTAAAAAGCCTCAAGAGCAGGAATGCATGTAAATGACCAAACTGCGTAGGAGTCCCTGTGGGGGACGGAATGTGTCGGATGGGATGACTGCTCAGGGTCTCAATGCTATGTTGACAACTGCTTTTTAACTCTAGTACCTCTTCAAAATCAACCATCTTTTTTTTTTTTTTTCTAAGCAAGGTGTGTGTTTTAACCTAGCAAAGAAGAGTTTATCCTAACTCCACACAGGGGTGGATGTGTGCTAAGTCACTCAGCCGTGTCTGACTCTTTGCGACCCTGTGGACTATAGCCCGCCAGGCTCCTCCGACCACGGGATTCTCCAGGGAGGAATCCTGGAGTGGGTGGCCATGTCCTCCTCCAGGGAATCTTCCCGGCCCAGGGATTGAACCCCGGTCTCCCACATTGCTGGCGGATTCTTTATCGTCTGAACCACCAGGGAAGCCCGATCTATAGCACATTCCATGATATACCCTATATATATAGGGGGGGGCTTCCCTGGGGACGCAGTGGTAAAGAATCTGCCTGCAAGGCAAGAGACCCCGGTTCTTATATACAGTCACACAAACACAAAGATGGGTATTCGTTTAAATACACGTGGTATGAATTAGGGGTCATTTTGCTTCTCAGCACTGGGGGCGGGGGCTGCCCCTGGTGTGTGGTGGGGGGAGACCAGAGCTCCTCCACACCCCACAGTGCCCAGGACGCCCCCCATCAGAGACTCGTCCAGCCCCAGATGGCGGTAGGGCAGAGACCCTGACCAGGCATGACTCTTGCCTACTTAATCTGTCATCTCTCATTATCTACGTATGTATCCATCCATCCATCAGTCAGATCTGTTGGTTTCTATAGTATAAAGAAAGATAGTATCCATCCATCCATCATCTATCTATCCATTCATCCATCCAGTCCATCCATCCATTATATCTATCATCTATTTATCTACCCATCCATCGTATCCACCCATCCATCATATCCATCATATCTATCCATCCATCCATCCATCATATCTATCATCAATTTATGTATCCATACATCATATCCACCCATCCATCATATCTATCCATCTATCCATCCATCCATCATCTATCCATCCATCATATCTATCCATCATCTATTTATCTATCCATACATATCTATCCATCCATCCATCATATCTATCCATCCATCTATCTTATCTATCCATCCATCCATGCATCCATCATATCCATCCATCTAGCCATCCATCCATCATATCCATCCATCCATCATATCTATCAATCCAATCATCTAATCTATCCATCCATCCATCATATCTATCAATCCAACCATCTAATCTATCTATCCATCCATCCATCATATCTATCCATCCGTCCATCCATCATATCTACCCATCCATTATATCTATCAATCCAATCATCTAATCTATCCATCATATCTATCCATCCATCCATCATATCTGTCCATCCATCTATCTTATCTATCCATCCATCCATGCATCCATCATATCCATCCATCTAGCCATCCATCCATCATATCCATCCATCCGTCCATCACCCACCTCTCCAGCCCTGTCTAGCCGGGGCACACAGGAGGGGTGATTCAGTCCCCCAGTGGACACGACGCGTGCGGACGTCCGGGTTGTCACCATTAGTGGGCAGCTACTGCCTTCTAGTGGACACAGACCAGAGCCGCTACTGAATGCGCTGCAGCCGCCCAGGGCAGCCCCACGAAAACGCATGATCCGGCCCAGACCGTTAGTAGTGTTTAGGCTGAGAAGTGCCCGCACCCCCAACGCAGGCCGGGCACCTTTATCTCCGCAGACCCCCACTGCACTCTGGGGACCACCATCTGCACAGACCACCTCGCCCCGAAAACCCCCATCTCCACACACCCGCACTGCTTTCCCGGGAGCTCCATCTGCACAGACCACCGCGCCCCGAGACACCCCCATCTCCACACACCCGCACTGCATTCGGGGGACCTCATCTCCGCCCCCATCAAGCCCCGGGGACCCCCATCTCCGCACCCATCGAGCCCCGAGGACCCCCATCTCCGCCCCCATCAAGTCCTAGAGACTCCCACCTCCGCCCCCATCGAGCCCCGGGAAGCCCCCGTCTCCGCGCCCATCGAGCCCCGAGGACCCCGGTCTCTGCCCCGGGGACCCCCGTCTCCGCCCACATCAAATCCTAGAGACCGCCGTTTCCGCCCCCATCAAGTCCTAGAGACCCCCACCTCCGCCCCCATCGAGCCCCGGGAACCCCCGTCTCCGCCCCCCTCGAGCCCCCGGGACCCCCGTCTCCGCCCACATCAAATCCTAGAGACCGCCGTTTCCGCCCCCATCAAGTCCTAGAGACCCCCACCTCCGCCCCCATCGAGCCCCGGGAACCCCCGTCTCCGCCCCCCTCGAGCCCCCGGGACCCCCGTCTCCGCCCCCATCGAGCCCCGGGAACCCCCGTCTCCGCCCCCCTCGAGCCCCCGGGAACCCCGTCTCCGCCCCCATCGAGCCCCGGGAACCCCCGTCTCCGCCCCCCTCGAGCCCCCGGGACCCCCGTCTCCGCCCCCCTCGAGCCCCTGGGACCCCCGTCTCCCCTGCATCAAGCCCCGGGGACCCTCATCTCTGCGCTCCCAAGATGCCTTGCGGGCACCGGGTCCCGCCCTCCGCCCGGGCCTGGCAGGAATCCCCAGCAGCTGGGGGCGGGGCGAGCTGGAGGCGGGGCTTCGAGGATGGGGCGGGACTTCGTCCCCTGGCTGCCCGGAAGCGCCGCCGGAGCCTCACCTGCCTCGGGGGAGGGCATGGCCTTGGGCGCAGAGGCCTGGGCGTGGCTCCAACTGCCGGGGCGGGGCTTCGCGGGTGGCCCGCCTGGAGCGAGCTTTCATTGGTAGTGAGGCCGGGCCGTGGGCGGGCAGAGGCGGGGTTTCGTTGGTGGTGCGGCCTGGGCGAAGTCTTCATTGGTGGTGAGGTCCGGCTGTGGGCGGGCCTAGGGCGGGGCTTCGTTGGTGGCAATGCTTGGGCGTGGCTCCGACGAATGGGGCGGGTCTTCATGGTGGGCAGGGGCCTGGGGCGGGGCCTGAGCGGGCCGAGGCGGGGTTTCATTGGTGATGAGGCCTGGGCGTGGCTCCAGCGACCGGGGACGGGCCTAGAATGGGGCGGGGCATTGTGGGGCGGGGCCTGGGCCGGGCGGCTGCGCGCTCGCAGCGCGGGTCCCCCGGCACTGGTCTCCCGGCGCGGGCGCGGGGCGCCATGCTGCTGCGCCCGGTGATCGGGAAGCTGCAGCACAAGCGCGTGGTGTTGGCCAGCTCCTCCCCGCGCCGCCGGGAGATCCTCAGCAATGCTGTGAGTGGCCCGGGCCCGGGGTCGGGGGGGCAGGGCCTGCGGGCCCGGGCCTAGTGACCCGAGGCCTCGGGACCCCCGGGGCCGTGACCCGGGCCTCCCGGATGGGCCCCAGAGTTGCGGGTCCGGGGCCTAGAAACTGGGGGCGTCTTAGCAGTTAGGGGAGGGCTCTGGCCAGGGTCCGGAGGTCAGAGACGAGTGCCCGAGGGTCCTGATGACCTAGGCTTCGTGGGCGGGGCGCGGCGCGGGAGATAACCGGCGCCTTGGTGGGTCTGCAGGGCCACTGCTTAGTTATTGGGGATCCTATTGACTTGGGGGGGGCGGATGTAAGAGAGGGTGGGTGTTTGCAGGCCCGGGGTCAGCAGTGGGACCGACTGACGGGGTCAAAGATACAGGGTCTCTGGACAGAAGCCTTGTGACTGAGGGTCTGGTGAGCAGGGCGTGGGGGTCAGGAATCTGCAGGGCTGGGGGCCTAAGTGACTGGGTATCCGGGGTCTGCAGGACTGGGGCCTGCGGTGGCCAGAGGGTAGGACCCTAATGACCAGGGTCCAGATCTATGGTGTCAGTGATCGGGGGAGGGACACGGTCTTCCAGCCAGGGCTCAGTGACCTGGCGATCTGCTGGCCAGGGGGTGTGGGGTTGCCAGGCCAAGGTCAAGTCTGTGTACTGGAGCTGGTGTTGAGGAGGGGGGCGGTGGGGAAGGGGACAGAGCGCCTGGACAGGGCTTGGTCTGCATGGGGTGGCCCTATCTGGAGAGGGGTTCAGAGAAGCGGGGATACCGGCTAGGGGAACAGATAGAGCCAGAAATTCTTGCCTGGGTGGGGGGCGTGAGCTGGGCTGGGGGGGGCGTGAGCTGGGCTGGGCTGGGGGGGTGTGAGCTAGGCTGGGCGGGGGGCGTGAGCTGGGCTTGGGGGGGCGTGAGCTGGGCTGGGCTGGGGGGGCGTGAGCTGGGCTGGGCGGGGGGCGTGAGCTGGGCTTGCGGGGAGGTGAGCTGGGCTTGCGGGGAGGGGGGCGCGTGAGCTGGGCTGGGCGGGGGGGGGGGGGGGCGTGAGCTGGGCTGGGCGGGGGGCGGGGCATGAGCTGGGCTGGGCGGGGGCGTGAGCTGGGCTGGGCAGGGGCAGGTACAGAATGAGAAGCGCTATATGTACCTCCCAGCGAGGGTACAGAACCGGAGGTGGGGGGTGTCTCATAGTGTGACCCAGGGGTTAACCCGGGAGGTCCACGATGGAGGTGGGGAGGGGGCTGGGGTGCAGAAAAGTAAGAGGCAGCTGGCTGCTCACAGAGGTCCCCACGTGGGAGTGCGGGAGGGGGAGTTTGACCCTGTGTGGTCAAGACCCCCAGTCCCCACTCTGGAGGCAGCGGTGTCCGGTGTCCGTGACCCGCCTTCCGCAGGCACTGCCTGGTCGCCTGTGTCGGACACCAAGTCAGAGCAGCCTAGTTGTTCCCACACACACGCAGCCGCCGTATTTGTGGCCTTTCCTGCACGTGCTGCCGTCTCAGTAGTCTGATCGCTGTAAGGGCGAAATGCCGGCCTTTGGGACTCTCCAGGAGCCCTCTGACCCCTCGGGGCTGCACCCCAATCAATAGTGCCCTGCTGGCCTCTCCGTGCACAGGTCTTCCCACCAGGGTCCCCGAGCCGCCGCCCGCCCCCACTCCACACACACACTGGTTACACTGGCGCAGCAGCTGGGCGTCGGCCCTTGGTCAGTGTCCATAGTCAGGGAAGGGGGCTGGGCAGGGACTTTCAGTTCCTGCCCACTGTCAGCATCCTGTGGCTCCCCCTGCCCAAACCCCTCTTCTATCCTGTTCCAGGGCCTCAGGTTCGAGGTGGTCCCGTCCAGGTTCAAGGAGCAGCTGCACAAGGGCTCGTTCGCCGGCCCGCAGGCGTACGCCATGGAAACGGCCAAGCAGAAGGCGCTGGAGGTGGCCGACCGGATGCACCAGGCGAGGGCTCCTTTCCTGGGTCTCCTGCCCGCGGGGCGTCCTCAGGCTTCACTCACACCTGTTGTAAATCAGTGCCCTTCGCGGCAGGCAGTAGGTGTAGCTTCTCTGCGACTGAGTGTCCCTGCGTTGTGGCCACATGTAATTCATGGGATGGTATCGTTTATACAACGTTATCCGTCACTTTGCTAGTACGTAAGGTGCTGTTGCAATTCATATCAGAGCGTCACTCAGGACAAAGAACTGATGTACCTAGTCTACCGAGGTGTTCCCATGCCGTGTGCTACTGCGACTAATAAAACAGCATCATTTATGATACAGAATTCCCTGGATTCTGGATAGAATACTGGAGGAGGAAATGGCAACCCACTCCAGTATTCTCGCCTGGAGAATCCCATGGACAGAGGAGCCTGGCGGGCTACAGTCCATGGGGTCACAGAGACTTGAACGCGACTGAGCATGATCTAGAATTAATGCAGCTTTAACACTAAATTACCATATAATATACTATATACTGTGGCATTTACCGGAGAAGGCGATGGCACCTGCTCCAGTGCTCTTGCCTGGAAAATCCCATGGACGGAGGAGCCTGGTGGGCTGCAGTCCATGGGGTCGCTAAGAATCGGGCACGACTGAGCGACTTCACTTTCACTTTTCACTTTCATGCATTGGAGGAAATGGCAACCTGCTCCAGTGTTCTTGCCTGGAGAATCCCAGGGACGGCGGAGCCTAGTGGGCTGCCATCTATGGGGTCGCACAGAGTCAGACACGACTGAAGCGACTCAGCAGCAGCAGCAGCAGCAGCCTATTATATTGGAGAAGGCAATGGCACCCCACTCCAGTACTCTTGTCTGGAAAATCCCATGGATGGAGGAGCCTGGCGGGCTCCAGTCCATCGGGTCACAAAGAGTTGGGCATGACTGAGCGACTTCACTTTCACTTTTCACTCTCATGCATTGGAGAAGGAAATGGCAACCCACTCCAGTGTTCTTGCCTGGAGAATCCCAGGGACAGAGGAGCTTGGTAGGCTGCCGTCTCTGGGGTCGCACAGAGTCGGACACGACTGAAGCAACTTAGCAGCAGCTTATTATGTAACAGCATCACTGATGATATAGAAACAGTGTAGTTTATATATTGCAGTTACTATTCAATATAGTATAGTTTTTTGTTTTTTTTTTTAATTTTAAAATCTTTAATTCTTACATGCGTTCCCAAACATGAACCCCCCTCCCACCTTCCTCCCCACAACATATATATTCAATATAGTATAGTATTTAATATAAGCATTATTTATGATAAAGAAATGATATACTATTACTATTTAATATATTATGGTATTTAATATAACAGCATCATGATATAGAAAATAATATAAGTGGTTTATTACTATTACTATATAACCAACTATAGTATATAACAGCAGCATTTATGATATAGAAAGTGTTGCTAATACATTACTGTTACTATTTATGATACTATGCTATTTAATATAGCAGCATCACTTATGGGAATAACATATTCTCTTTATTGCTATAAGTGTTATGGAATATCCAATTGCAATTAACATAACCATATTGCTTAATGATGTAGAATTAATATACTTCATCTATTATGAAGTGTTATTCTCTAATATACAAAATATATATCGTATACTATATACTTTTATGTATAGTAATATATAATGCTATATAGCATACATAGTAAATTATATACATTATAATATAAAAGTACCATTTTAATATAGAATTTATATAGCTTATCTCTGTGTTACTATAAAATGTTCTAATTAATGTAACTGTCATTTATGACATAGAATCAATGTAGCTTCCTATCACTTATAATAATTATAAGTAATAAAATATATAATTATATATGAAAGTGTGAAGTGTTATTTGCTCAGTCATGTCTGACTCTTTGCTTTGCGACCCCGTGGACTGTAGCCCACCAGGCTCCTCTGTCCATGGGATTTCCTAGGCAAGAATACTAGAGTGGGTTGCCATTTCCTCCTCCAGGGGATCTTCCCGACCCAGGGATTGAAGCCAGGTCTCCTGCACTGCAAGCAGGTTCTTTACCATCTGAGCCTCCTGGGAAGTCACAATTATATATACTAATATATAAGTGGGGCCCCTGTGGTGGCTCAGTGGTAAAGAACCCACATACCAATGCTGGAGACGCAGGTTTGATCCCTTGGTGGGAAACATCCCTTGGAGAAGGGGCATGGCACCCCACTCCAGGATTCTTGCCTGGAGAATCCCATGGACAGAGGAGCCTGGCGGGCTACAGTCCACGGGGTCGCAAAGAGTCAGACACGACCGAGTGGCTAACTTTCTCTTCCACTGTCTCCCTTGATCGGTGGCTTGAGGACACTCCAGGCTCGCTCTCTAAAGCAAGACTGGATCCTTAACTAAGCTGTGATGCTGGGTGCCGCACGTCGTGACGTGAAAATGTGTAAGATGTACAGGCTCGTCCTGCCTAAAGCCGAGTCTGCGTTTCTTGCAGAAGGACCTGCGGGCTCCGGACGTGGTCATCGGAGCTGACACAATCGTGGTGAGCCTGCTTTCTGGCTTTTCGTGTCACTGGAGGCTGAAATCCAGGCCTCGGGAAGGCGGGTTCTTTCTGTGAGACCTGGGGGAGAATCCGCCCCAGGCTTCTGTCTCTCCCGGCTGCTGATGCTTTTTTTTCCAAATTCCTGGGCGTCCCTGGGGTGGTGGCCGCCTCCCTCCCGTCTCTGCCTCCATCTCCACGCGGCCTCTGCTCTGTGTCTCTCCTGTTACGAGAACACCATCCATCACGGATTCTGATGCACCTGGCTCCAGTACGACCTACTGGTAGATTTTGTTACATCTGCAAAGATCCTATTATCGGATACTGTCCTGTTCTCAGGGCTGGGGGATCAGGACCTGGGGAAAAGGAATCTCCCCGAGATAGGGGTTTTGGCCGCCGAGAGTTGGGCCTTCGGACAGGTCATCACAGTGACCCGTAGAGCAGCTCTGTCTCGCTAGGCATGGCTGTCTGTCTGAGACCCCGGCTGGCCTGATGGGGTGCATCACCCAGGGATGCTGGGCCTCGTTGCTGAGCTGTTCATAGAAGCAGTGTCCCTGGAGGAGTGTGTTGGTGGATGATGGATGGACGGATGATGGACGAATGGATGGTTGGGTTGGTGGTTGGATGGATGATGGATGGGTGGATGGAAGGATGAATGGATGGATGGTTGATGGATGGGTGGATAGATAGATGGATGGATGGTTGGGATGATGGTTGGATGGATGATGGATGGTTGAGTTGATGGTTGGATGGATGGAAGAATGAATGGATGGATGGTTGATGGATGGGTGGGTGGATGATGGATGGATGTTTGGGTAGATGGTTGGAGGGATGGGTGGATGATGGATGGATAGATGGATAGAAGATGCATGGATGGATGGATGGGTAGATGGTTGGATGGATGGATGGATGAATGAATGGATAGATGATGCATAGTTGGATGGATAAATGATGGGTGGTTGGGTGGATGGATAGACGGATGGATGGTTGAGTTGATGGGTGGATGGATGGATGGTTAGATAATGGATGGATGGATAGATGGATGCATAGTTGGGGAGATGGTTTGATGGATAAATGGATGGTTGGATGGATGATGAATAGATGATGGATTGATGATGGATGGATGGGTGGATGAATGATGAGTAGAAGGTTGGATGGATGGATGGGTGGATGGATAGATGGATAGAAGATGCATGGATGGATGGTTGGGTAGATGGTTGGATGGATAAATGGATGAGTGGATGGATGATGGGTGGATGGATGGATGATGCATGGATCCTGAAAGGAGGGAAGCCCCAACACAGGCTACAGTGTGGATGGACCTCGAGCACCCAGCGCTCAGTGAGGGAAGCAGGACGCAGAAGGGTGCATATTACTGTACTTGTATGAAATATCCAGAATAGGGAAATCCACTGAGGAAGGAATCGATCAGCAGTTGTCAGGGGCTGGGGAGCGAGGTGGGGAGAGCAGCTTGTGGGGATGGGGTGTTCCAGATGATGGAAGACCTGGGGAGCTGGATAGCGACCCTCACCCAACGGTGGAAATGTACCACGTGGTTTCATTTAACATGGTGACTGCCACATTATACGAATCTCACGTAAATTAAAGAAAAAAAATACATGAGTCTGAGCCGGTGGACAGTGCAGCTGACGCAGAGCAGCTCGGGGAGCGGAAGCAAGTCTCCGTGGCGTTTCCCTCGCAGGCGGTCGGGGGGCTGATCCTGGAGAAGCCGGTGGACAAGCAAGACGCCTACCGCATGCTGTCGAGGTGGGTGGGTCCCGGCGGGCCTCCGGGGACGCGTGGGACAGGGGCTGGGCCACTCGCCATCCGCCCACTCACCGTCAGCATCCGCTCATCAGCCGTCTGTCCACCCACCCATTACCCATCACGTCCCCATGTCTGCCATGGGCATCATATCTGCTGTCTCCCACAGACAGCCCCTCCTTGTTCAGGTCAGAGGACCAGGCCATGCCCTTGAACTGACCTCGACTCTTAACCGGGCTCCGACTCCCCATACCACCCCCCCACACTCAGGGTCTCCTCCTGGCTCGGTCATGCTGAGTGTCCAGGCCCAGGACTGCACAGGGACCCAGGAAAGGGGCGGCCCAGAGTAGCCAGGATCTGGGTCCTCTGTGCCCTGCCGGCCGCTCCCATCAGGGTCCACGTGGTCCCGTGAGATGGCCTGACCACCCCCCTAGCCCCTCAGTGCAGTGACCACAGTCTCGTGGGGAAGCTTCACAGTCCCCCTGGGACGGTTTCCTTGGTGATCGTGCAGCTGGGGTGATGGTGGGGGGGTGGGGCTGGTGGGTGGACAGGGGCCTCGTGCTGCGGGGCAGGGGTCGCCCTGCTTTCCAGAGACACTCCGGACACTCACGCGTCTGGCCCGGCCATGTGTTGCAGGCTCAGCGGGAAGGAGCACAGCGTGGTCACGGGCGTGGCCATCGTCCACTGCTGCACAAAAGGTACCTGGACGGCCCGCGTCCCCCACCTCCCCTGGGAGTCAGGGCCACCGTCGGAGCAGCCGGGGCTCCTGGGGGGAGGACCCGGGCGCCCTGGGGCGTCCCTGTCTTTGCTACCACGTGGGCCCGCCCTTCCACCTAGCCTGGGAACGTTGGGATCCCACGTGGAAATATGGGGGTTCATCGTGAGCACCCAGTGGACCCCATGTAGGGTGCGAGGGACATTCCACCTCGTCCAACACAACTCACCCAGAGCCTGCCTTTGAGCTCTCTGGTCTGAACGGTGGAGAAGTTTGGCTCCCGTTGGCAGGCATTAAGACATACCGTGATGAAAAGATTTTTTATTTTTTTTTAAAGCACAAAAAGCCTGAGGAATAACTTTTAAAGCTGCTTAAAAGGGATTTTAGCCCCAGGAAGGACCCTGTCATGGGATTAAGGGCCATCCTCATCCAGGGGGAACCTTATCTTGGACCCTTCACTTCATCATGTCTGCAGAGACCCTGTTTCCATATAAAGTCCTGTTCTGAGGTTCTAGGTGGGCGTGAGGTTCAAGGAGCACCATGGAGCCTGCTGGGGGCTTCCCAGGTGGCTCAGCGGTAAGGAACCCACCTGGCAATGCAGGAGACACAAGAGACAGGAGTTCGATCCCTGGGTCAGGAAGATCCCCTGGAGAAGGGAATGGCAGCCCACTCCAGTGTTCTTGCCTGGAGAATCTCAGGGACGGAGGAGCCTGGGATCAGAAAGGGTCGGACACGACTGAGACACCGACCTTGCACGCACACACTCACTGACTCCGGGACGCCTGGTGTGGAGATTTTTCACAAGTGGCCCCTCTGTGTGCCCAGCATGCTACGTGCATGGGGCATTTCCAACCCTACAGCCGAAAGCCTCATGAAGATCCCAGACTTACCCTGTCATAATGATAACTCCAGTCCATAAATGTTCTATCAGCTTCCCTGGCGGCTCAGACGATAAAGGATCTGTCTGCAGTGCAGGAGACCCAGGTTCAGTCACTGGGTGGGGAGGATCCCCTGGAGGAGGCAATGGCACCCCACTCCAGCATTCTTGCCTGGAGAATCCCATGGACAGAGGGGCCTGGAGAGCTACGGTCCACGGGGTCGGAAAGAGTCGGACACGACTGAGCAACTAACACTTTCACTTCACTTTGTTTTATTCTGTCTCTGTTTCCCTGTCTACAGTGGACAATCCTTTATCCCGTATTAATGATCCTGTGTGTGTGTGTGTGTGTGTGAATCGCATGCAAAGCTCAGGCTTTGTTGCTGTCCACTCGCTCAGTCATGTCTGACTCTCTGCGACCCCATGGACTGCAGCACGCCAGGCCTCCCTGTCCATCACCAACTCCCGTAGCTTGCTCAAACCCATGTCCATTGAGTCAGTGATGCCATCCACCCATCTCATCCTCTGTCGTCCCATTCTCCTCCCGCCTTCAGTCTTTTCCCAGCATCAGGGTCTTTTCCATCTCATGAGGTGGCCAAAGCACTGGAGCTTCAGCTTCAGCATCAGGCTTGCCTCCTCCTGGGCTCAAAGGGTTAGGCCCGTGGGCCCCCAGGGGCAGCGGTTGCGTCCCCTCACCACAGTGCGCACTTCCTTGCAGACGGTCAGCTGGACACTGAGGTGTCCGAGTTCTACGAGGAGACCACGGTGAAGTTCTCGGAGCTGTCCGAGGAGCTGCTGTGGGAATACATCGACAGCGGGGAGCCCATGTGAGTCTCTGTCCGGAACCGCGGTGCTGAATGCCCGCCGTGGGCAGGAGACAGGCCAGGGCTGAGCCCGCGCTGGGGGCCTGTGCCCGCCACGGGCCCAGGGGCCCAGGGCCGGGCAGCGTGCTTAGGAAGGATGGAAGGATGTCTTACCCCGCCCCCCCGTCCCGACACCACTGCCGTCTCCCCCAGCAAAGGGCACCACTGTGGGTCGGGCAGGTCAGGGCAGATGCTGCCGTGGGGCTGGTCTCCCCACCCAGTGTCCGTGATAGTCACTCAGTCATGCCCGACTCTCTGCAACCCCACGGACTGTAGCCCACCAGGCTCCTCTGTCCATGGGATTCTCCAGGCAAGAACACTGGAGTGGGTTGCGAGACCCTTCTCCAGGAAATCTTCCCAACCTGGGGATCGAACCCGTGTCCCCTGCATTGCAGGCAGATTCTTTACGACTAGTGCCACCTGGGAAACTCTTTGGCACAAGGACACCCCCCACACCCCAAATCCCAGCGCCTGCCGTTCTGTGCACCCTGGTCTGTAGTGGGGTGGTGGTGGTTAGAGTTGAGAAGGGCTGGGGGCTCAGTCAGGGTGGACAGAAAAGGATGGACCCCTTTTCCCCTGTAAGGAGGTCTCAGCAGAGGTTTCCGGGAAGACCCGGGGTGTGGACCCCCGTGAGGAGTCCTCCTATTGAGGCTCCGGTCAGAGACATGCGGGAAAACCCCCACTGGGGGGCCCCAGTCTCTTGTGGGCAAAGCTCACCCCCTCAGGAGACCCAGGCCTGGTGTGGGGGCAGGTGCCCCCTCACGCACCCGCAGAAGCCACCATGGAGCCTTCATCCCGTCCTGGGGGCGGGACCGACGGATGCTCCTGGGGGCTGGTCCTGGAGCCGGCCACCCCCGGCACACAGCTGCCCAGAGCCGGCCGGGTGAGTGCACCCAGCAAAGCTCAGCATCACCGTGTCCATCTCTTCTCTGCTTCCCGCCGTGCAGGGACAAGGCCGGCGGCTACGGGATCCAGGCGCTGGGTGGGATGTTGGTGGAGTACGTCCGCGGCGACTTCCTCAATGTGGTGGGCTTCCCGCTGAACCGCTTCTGCAAGGAGCTGGCACGCCTGTACCACACACCCCGGGCCCCCGGCACCCCGCAGCCGGTCCAGCACGACTCCATCCCAGCTGTCGACACGTTCGAGGATCTCAGCAATGCTGAGGGAGGCGGCTCTGACCCCGCTCGAGCCAGCGGGGGCCTGCAGGCTGGCGGGGCGCGGCAGCAGGCTCCCCGCACCCAGGAGGCGGACCTGAACGGGGTGACGGTCAGCCAGCCCGGGCTCCCCGCGGGCCTCCTGGAGCTGATGGACGGCTTCAAAGCATCCAAGGTACCTGTGTGCATTCGCAGTCAGCTGACCCCCAGCACGGAGAGTGCTTCAAACCACAGGCATCCATCACACACCCGCCACCCCAGCCCTGGGGACCAGACATCTGAGGTCAAGGGGTCTCAGGGCTGAGCTTCCTGTAGAGGTTCCAGGCAAGGGTCCCACCCGCCTCTTCCAGCTTCCAGGGGCTCCAGGCGTCCGTCCCTGGGCTGGTGGCCGCCTCCCTCCCGTCTCCACCTCCGTCTCCATGTGGCTTCTCCTCTGCGTCCGTGTCTCTCCTCTTCCGTGTCTTATAAGGACCCTGTCACGGGGCTTAGGGCCACCCCCACCCAGGAGGACCTCATCTCAGACCCTTCACTCCATCACGTCTACGAAAACATTTTATTTCCATGGAAGGCCTCGTTCGCACATTCTGGGGGTCAGGACGTGAGCCTCATCATTTTTGAACACAGCTGGCAGGGCTGGGGTGGGGCCCATGTGGGTGTTTGAGGCTGACAGGGCTCACGTTTTATTTCCACGGAAGGCCTCGTTCGCACATTCTGGGGGTCAGGACGTGAGCCTCATCATTTTTGAACACAGCTGGCAGGGCTGGGGCGGGGTCCATGTGGGTGTTTGAGGCTGACAGGGCTCACACCACCCTGTGCCCCACGTGTCCGGGGAAAGCCCCTTTGTTACGAGAGCCGCGGGGAGGTTAGGCTGTCCTGTGAGGTGTGTGGTGAGCGGCATGGACAGTGTGTGTCCTGCAGAGAGCGCCCAAGTCCACACACAGCCTCACCTCAAGGTCCCAGGGCTTGTGGCCTCGACGTGGGCACCGTGGGGAGCTACCACACACCC
This sequence comes from Capra hircus, assembly GCF_001704415.2. Taxonomy (NCBI): domain Eukaryota; kingdom Metazoa; phylum Chordata; class Mammalia; order Artiodactyla; family Bovidae; genus Capra; species Capra hircus. The sequence continues at coordinate 11,387 of NW_017189541.1, read as the reverse complement.
CTTGACTGTGGCACATTGGGTTTTCTCTGCTGAGAGAGCTTTTCTGCTTAACCCTCACCGACTTGTTCTTCCCTGGAGCAAGCCTTGTGCAAGCTGGAGCCTGAAGCCAACTCTCCCCTGCAGAAGAAGGCTCCCTGATGGGCGGGGCGTTTCTGACAGTCCCGGGCCCCTTCCCCACGCCTCGCTGCCGTCCATGGGGGTCACAAGCGATCGGTCAGACACGTTGTAGCCTGACTGTGGCCCTCCTTCACGGTCAGGTCCTGCTCACGGCTTGCAAGCTCCAAGTGTTCGATGTACTGAAAGACCGAGGACCCCTGTCAGCCACAGACGTCGCCCGCGAAATCGACGCCTCGGTGGGCGGCACCGCGCACCTGCTTGACGTCTGTGCAGCCCTGGGGTTGCTGGACAAGTCAGACAGAGGTGAGGGGGCTTCCCAGGTGCCGTCACGGCAGCTCCGCAGGCAGGAGGACCCGGCCGCCAAGTGACGGTGGCTCCTGAGCAGAGATGGGCAGACCTGCCGGCCCTGTGTCCTGGGCGCGGGGCGGTTCCCAGAGGTGGGGAGCGGGGCGGGGCAAAGAGGAAAGAGGGGTGTGTGTGTGTGATGTTTAGAAGGAAACAGGTGTGTGTGTGTGATGTTTGGAGGAAACAGGTGTGTGTGTGTGATGTTTAGGAGGACAGGTGTGTGTGTGTGATGTTTAGGGGGAAACAGCTGTGTGTGTGATGTTGGAAAGGTGTGTGTGTGTACGTGATGTTTAGCAGGAAAGGGGTGTGTGTATGTGAGGTTTAGAAGGAAACAGGTGTGTGTGTGTGATGTTTGGAGGAAACAGGTGTGTGTGTGTGTGTGATGTTTAGGAGGAACCAGGGGTGTGTGTGTGTGTGTGTGTGTGTGTGTGTGTGTGTGTGTGTGTGTGTGTGTGTGTGTGTGTGTGTGGTGTTCAAGAGAGAGACTTCCTTATGGACTCAGAGGGGTTGTATCAGCCAAGGCTCTCCAAGGCAACAACTCGTAGGGTGTGCGTGTGCGCAGCGTAGATGCCTGCGCATCCTTACTTACCTGATCAGGTAGGCGGACAGGCGAGGCGCAGGCCTAGAGGCTGCCTGATAGCGGGATGATACCTGGACGGATGGGTGGATGGATTCACGGGTGGGCAAACAGGTAACAGATGCTTGCTGCCAGCTCAGGCGCTGCAGTCGTGGCCAGCTTTTTTGAGACCCCACGGACTGTAGCCCGCCAGGCTCCTCTGTCGCCAGGATTCTCCAGGCAAGAAGACTGGAGTGGGTTGCCATTCCGTCCTCCAGGGGATCTTCCCCACCCAGGGATCAAACTTGCGTCTTCTGTGTCTCCTGCAGTGGCCACAAGATTGTTTACTGCTGAGGCCCCTGGGAGCCCACTAGATAGATGGGTGGATGGGTAAATGATAGGTAGCGTGACCGATTCATAGGTGAATGTATAGGCATGAAAATGGTAAGCAGATGGATGAATTCATAGTTGGCAGAAAGGTCACCAGACAGATAGCTGATGAAGAAACAGAGGGCAGATAGACAGATAAACAGAAAATAGGATAAGGGGATGGGTGGGTGACAGGAAGACAGACAGATGATAAACACAGGCTGACGGACAGACAGGCGGATAAAGAGATAGTAGACACACTGATAGATAAAGAGATATAAACTGATAACAGATGATAGTCAGGTAGACCGATAAAGTGAAAAGGGAAAGTGAGGTCGCTCAGTCGTGTCCAGCTCTTTACGACCCCATGGCCTGTACCCACCAGGCTCCTCCATCCATGGCATTTTCCAGGCAAGACTACTGGAGCGGGTCGCCATTTCCTTCTCCAGGGCAGACAGACAGATGATGGATAAATGGGCGATACATGGAGGGATTGATGGATAGGCAACACACGTGTCGATGGATAAACGATAGATGAGCTGAGCTGACAAGTGATAGGTACATAGATTTATTCACACACAGATGACAGCTGCTGAACAGACAGGGAGATGATACGTATGTACACGTATGTACACGGACAGATAGATGGTTAACAGGCGCGAGAGAGAGATGGAGGTGATGGACAGACACTAAACAGACATGCTGATGCAGAGACGGGCTTCCCAGGGGGCTCCGTGGAGAAGAGCCTGTCTGCCAGTGCAAGAGATGCGGGTTCGGCCCCTGAGTCGGGAAGATCCCCTGGAGGAGGGAGTGGCAACCCACTCCAGTATTCTGGCTTGGAGAGTCCCATGGATAGAGGAGCCCGGCGGGCTGCAGTCCATGGGGTTGCAGAGAGTCGGGCGCGCGAGAGGGCGTCACGCTGTCGGCCAACGATGCTTGCGCTAACCCCGCCGGGAACCCGAGCGGCGGCTGCCCCCGCTCCCCTCTGCGTCTCTCTGATGTTCAGGGCAGCCCTTGTGGGGGTCCCACGACGCCCCGTCCTTTCAGGTTACAGCAACACGGAGACGGCCAGCCTGCACCTGGCGTCGGACGGCGAGCAGTCTCTCCACGGCCTGGCCGCCTACCACGACGGGCCCGTCTGGGACGCCTTCACGCACCTGGGCCGGGCCATGCGGGAGGGGGCAGCGTGGACCCCAGAGCCGCTGCTGCAGGTACCCCAGAACCTGACGCTGCTTCTCACGTGCCGTCTCTGCCACTGAGGGATTGGCCACGGGCGCCGAAAGCATCCCAGACCCGGGGACCATCAGAACCCGTTATCCCAGTGGGAGGCTGTGGATGCGGGCTCTTAGGGACGGCGTGGGGGGCAGCCGGCCGCCCACAGCTGCCGAAGAGGGTGTTTCCATGAAGGGGCTGCCGCAAGCCAATGCCCCCCGTTTCCTTCGTGAGGTTAGATTGTGCAGAGACAGTGCCTTGTGAGCTCGGGGTCCGCAAATCCCTCCCTGCCCTGCCTCCTGGCTCCCGACCCTCCAGAGAGAGCCTTGTTGGGTGTTCAGTGGGTCTGGGCGGGGGTGGGGGTGGGGCTTCCCTGGTGGCTCAGCTGGTGAAGAAGCCGCCTGCAATGCCAGAGACCTGGGTTTGATCCCTGGGTTGCGGAGATTCCCCTGGAGGAGGAAATGGCAACCCACTCCAGTATTCTGGCCTGGAGAATCCCATGGACTATCCACAGGGTTGCAAAGAGTCGGACACGACTGAGCAAGTTGCTTCCCTGGTGCCTCAGATGGTAAAGAATCTGCCTGCAATGCGGGAAACCGGGGTTCGATCCCTGGCTGAAGACGGTCCTCTGGAGGAGAGCGTGGCAACCCAGTCCACTACTCTGGCCTGGAGAATCCCACGGACTGTATAGTCCACAGATCACAAAGAGTTGGACAAGACTTAGCGACTCTCAGCTTCTTTTCACTTAGAAACGAAAGACATTTATTTCCTATGGTTGTAGCAGCTAGATGTCTGAGATCCCGGCGAAGCTGGGTTTAGTGTCCGGTGAGGACGCAGTTCCTGGCTCCTCGATGGACGTCTTCTTGTCCTCCCCTCCCTCCCTTGCTGTGTCCCCCGGGCCCCTCCCCATCTGCCTACCAAGCCCCCCACGTTTAGTCCCTCGGTCGTGTCTGACTGTTTGCGACCCCATGGACTGTCGCCCGCCAGGCTCCTCTGCGCATGGGATGCTCCAGGCAAGGATACTGGAGTGGGTTGCCATGCCCTCCTCCAGGGGATCTTCCCGACCCAGAGGTGGAGCCCAGGTCTCCTGCACGGCACGCGGACTTTTTACCGTCTGACCCACCAGGGAAACCCACGAAGCCCCCTGCCCTCGAGATGCCACGCAGAACGTCCTCCCGGGTGCAGGACCGCCTGGGCCCCCGGTGGGTCTCTCCTGAGATCCTGTTCCGTTTCAGGGCCCCGACAAGTGGAGCACAGAGGCGACCCTGCAGTTCATGAGGGCCTCGCACGGCCTCAGCAAGCTGACCGCCCAGCACGTGGCCACGGCCTTTGACCTGTCCCCGTTCACCTCCGCCTGCCACCTGGGAGGTACGTCCCTTCGCCCGACAGGAGTCAGGCAAACGGGTGCGAGCGTCCCTTCTCTTGTCGGAAGCTGCAGGTGCCGTACCTGCAGATAGGCTAAGCCAGTGGTTCAGATGGGAGAGAATCCGCCTGCAAGGCAGGAGACCCAAGTTCAATCCCTAGGTCGGGAAGATCTCCTGGAGAAGGGAATGGCAACCTGCTCCAGTGTTCTTGCCTGGGGAATCCCCAGGGACAGAGGAGCCTGGCGGGGCTACAAGCCACAGGGCTGCGGAATCGGACACGACTGAGCAACTAATATGCTCTACCTACTAATAAGACTTGGAAAATGGGTTTATCTCTACAAACCACACAAGCATCTACGTGCATCCTGGGTGGATGCGGGGCTTGGGGTGATATTCCCAAGTGCTAGGAGGTCCCAGGGATGGCTCGGGACCCTCGTAGAGTTTATCAGACCCTTCCCGGGGGCTGCCAAGCAGAGGAGGGGACCGTGGAACCTGTCTGCTGCCATCTCACGAGGTCTAATCATGCCACACACACACACACACACACACACACACACCCTCCACCCTTCCCAGCCAGTGCTTCCCCCAGGACATGGGACGGAGGAGGAGCAGACGCCTTCCCAAAGGGTGTGGTGGGATCGGGGTCCTAGGTGGGCTCCTGAGCTGCCAGCTTGCATTTTCCCATCCTCTGCAGAGCTTTCCTCCAGGTGGCCCAGAGTGACTGCTGTGGCACCAGCCATCACATCTGCATTCCCACAACAGAACGGAGAAGGAAAGAACATAACTCTCTAGAACTCTGCTCTAAGGGTTCCCCGTGGATCTCTGTCCACCCTGCTCACCTGGCTCGGGCCAGCGCTTGCTCCAGCACCACTCCCCAAGGCCCTGAGCTTGAGAAAGCAGAGGTCTCCCCCCTGGCTGACCTCCTTTGAGGGCACAGGCTCAGCTCACATCCGAGCGCACTGATTTGGCCCTGCCAGAGCTGCACCTGTGGAGACAGGCCGGGATGGCCCAGAGTCTACGTGTCTTCCCACAGGCTGCACGGGCGCCCTGGCCCACAAGCTCGTCCAGGAGTACCCGCGTCTGCAGGTGACCGTGTTTGACCTCCCAGAGGTCATCAAGCTTGCCGGGGACTTCCAGACCGACGCAGAGCCGTCAGAGCGGGTCCACTTTGTGCCAGGTCAGTGCGGCGTCCTTGCCTGCCTGCTGTCCGTCTTTGGGCGGCCTTATCTGTCTCCTGTATGGGGTGAGTGGGGCTTCCCCGGTGGCGCAGTGGTAAGGAGCCAGCCTGCCGAAGCCGGAGATGTGGGTCGGTCCCTGGGTCGGGAAGATCCCCTGGAGGAGGAGGTGGCACCTGCTCCGGTGTTCTTTCCTGGGAAATCCAGCAGACAGAGGAGTTTGCGGGCCACAGTCCATGGGGTGTCAGAGAGCTGGACACGACTGAGCGCACACGTATGCGGTCTGTGTGGGTCCTGCATCTGTGTCTCTGTACCTGAGTGTGTATCTGAGTGTGCGGGCCCGTGAGTGTGTGCATGTGTGGTCTGTGTGTGTCTGTGTGTCTGAACGTGTATGTGCCCGTGGGTCTGTGTGTCTAGACGTGCATTTTCCTGTGTGTCGCTGTGTCTGTGTGTGTAAAGTGAGAAAGTGTTACTGTTCACTCTCGGAGACGGCGTGGAGCAGCCCCCAGGCTGCTCTGCCCATGGGGACTCCCCAGGCAGGAACGGTGGAGGGGGCTGCCAGGCCCTCCTCCAGGCGACCTTCCCGACCCAGGGATTGAACCCGAGTCTCCTGCACCGGGGGCAGAGTCCTTACTGTCTGGGCCACCGGGGTGTTGTGTGTGCGCGTGTGTGTGTGTACACTTGCATGCTTCCGTGTGAGTGTGTGACAGGGTGCGTATCTGTCTCTCTGTGGCCTGTGTACACCTACGTTTCTGCTTGTGTCTGTGTGTCTGCATGTGTGTGTAGCTGCGTGTGTCTGTGCGTCACTGTGTCTGTGTATAATTGTGTGTACAGCTGTGTGTAGCTGTGTGTGTCTCTGTATAATTGTGTGTATAGCTGTGTCTGTGTGTCGCTGTGTGTGTCTGTATAATTGTGTGTATAGCTATGTGTGTCTGTGTCACTGTGTGTAGCTGTGTCTGTGTGTCACTGTGTCTGTGTATAATTGTGTGTACAGCTGTGTATCTGTGTCACTGTGTGTGTCTGTGTGTCGCTGTGTCTCTGTATATAATTGTGTGTATAGCTGTGTGTCTGTGTGTCACTGTGTCGCTGTGTGTAGCTGTGTCTGTGTGTAGCTGCGTGTGTCTGTGCGTCACTGTGTGTCTGTGTGTAATTGTGTGTACAGCGGTGTGTAGCTGTGTGTCTCTGTATAATTGTGTGTGTCGCTGTGTCTGTGTCACTGTGTGTCTGTATAATTGTGTGTGTAGCTGTGTGTGTGTGTGTCACTGTGTGGCTGTGTGTCGCTGTGTCTGTGTGTCGCTGTGTGTCTGTGTGTCACTGTGTGTAGCTGTGTGTCTGTGTGTAATTGTGTGTCGCTGTGTGTGTCGCTGTGTGTCTGTGTGTAATTGTGTGTCGCTGTGTGTGTCGCTGTGTGTCTGTGTGTAATTGTGTGTCGCTGTGTGTGTCGCTGTGTGTCTGTGTGTCACTGTGTGGCTGTGTGTAGCTGTGTGTCTGTGTGTCACTGTGTGTCTGTATAATTGTGTGTGTAGCTGTGTGTGTGTGTGTCACTGTGTGGCTGTGTGTCGCTGTGTCTGTGTGTCGCTGTGTGTCTGTGTGTCACTGTGTGTAGCTGTGTGTCTGTGTGTAATTGTGTGTCGCTGTGTGTGTCGCTGTGTGTCTGTGTGTAATTGTGTGTCGCTGTGTGTGTCGCTGTGTGTCTGTGTGTAATTGTGTGTCGCTGTGTGTGTCGCTGTGTGTCTGTGTGTCACTGTGTGGCTGTGTGTAGCTGTGTGTCTGTGTGTCACTGTGTGTCTGTATAATTGTGTGTGTAGCTGTGTGTGTGTGTGTCACTGTGTGGCTGTGTGTCGCTGTGTCTGTGTGTCGCTGTGTGTCTGTGTGTCACTGTGTGTAGCTGTGTGTCTGTGTGTAATTGTGTGTCGCTGTGTGTGTCGCTGTGTGTCTGTGTGTAATTGTGTGTCGCTGTGTGTGTCGCTGTGTGTCTGTGTGTAATTGTGTGTCGCTGTGTGTGTCGCTGTGTGTCTGTGTGTCACTGTGTGGCTGTGTGTAGCTGTGTGTCTGTGTGTCACTGTGTGTCTGTATAATTGTGTGTGTAGCTGTGTGTGTGTGTGTCACTTGTGTGGCTGTGTGTCGCTGGTGTGTGTCGCTGTGGGTGTCTGTGTGTCACTGTGTGTGCTGTTGTGTAGTCTGTGGTGTCATGTGTGTGTCGCTGTGTGTGTCTGCTGTGTAGCTGTGTGTCTGTGTGTCTGTGTGTCTGTGTGTATGTGTGTGTCACTGTGTGTCGCTGTGTGTGTGTCGCTGTGTGTCTGTGTGTCACTGTGTGCTGTGTGTCTGTGTGTACTGTGTGTGTCTGTGTGTCTGTGTGGCTGTGTGTCTGTGTGTCTGTGTGTACGCTGTGTGTGTCGCTGTGTGTCTGTGTGTGTGTGTCACTGTGTGTCTGTGTGTCTGTGTGTAGCTGTGTGTGTCTGTGTGTGTGTCTGTGTGTAGCTGTGTGTCACTGTGTGTCTGTGTGTATAGCTGTGTGTCTGTGTGTGTCTGTGTAGCTGTGTGTGTGTGTGTCATGTCTGTGTGTCTGTGTGTGTGTTGTGTGTCTGTGTGTCTGTGTGTAGCTGTGTGGCTGTGTGTAAGCTGTGTGTTGTGTGTCGCTGTGTGTGTGTGTCGCTGTGTGTCTGTGTGTCGCTGTGTGTCTGTGTGTCATTGTGTGGTGTAGCTGTGTGTCTGTGTGTCACTGTGTGTCTGTGTGTCTGTGTGTGTGTGTGTCACTGTGTGCACTGTGTGTGTGTGTAGTGTGCTGTGTCTGTGTGTAGCTGTGTCTGTGTGTCTGTGTGTGTCTGTGTGTCATTGTGTCTGTGTGTCTGTGTGTCACTGTGTGGCTGTGTGTAGCTGTGTGTCTGTGTGTCACTGTGTGGCTGTGTGTAGCTGTGTGTCTGTGTGTCAGTCATGTGTAGTGTGTGTCTGTGTGTAATTGTGTGTCGCTGTGTGTCGCTGTGTGTCTGTGTGTAATTGTGTGTCGCTGTGTGTGTCGCTGTGTGTCTGTGTGTCATGTGTCTGTGTGTAGCTGTGTGTCTGTGTGTCACTGTGTGTCTGTATAATTGTGTGTGTAGCTGTGTGTGTGTGTGTCACTGTGTGGCTGTGTGTCGCTGTGTCTGTGTGTCGCTGTGTGTCTGTGTGTCACTGTGTGGCTGTGTGTAGCTGTGTGTCTGTGTGTAATTGTGTGTCGCTGTGTGTGTCGCTGTGTGTCTGTGTATAATTGTGTGTACAGCGGTGTGTAGCTGTGTGTCTCTGTATAATTGTGTGTGTCGCTGTGTCTGTGTCACTGTGTGTCTGTATAATTGTGTGTGTGTAGCTGTGTGTGTGTGTGTCACTGTGTCGTGTGTCGCTGTGTCTGTGTGTGTGTGTGTCTGTGTGTCTGTGTGTCTGTGTGTCTGTGTGTATTGTGTGTCGCTGTGTGTGTCTGTGTGTCTGTGTGTAATTGTGTGTCGCTGTGTGTCGCGTCGCTGTGTGTGTCGCTGTGTGTCTGTGTGTATTGTGTGTCTGTGTGTCGCTGTGTGTGTCGCTGTGTGTGTGTGTGTGTCGCTGTGTGTGTCGCTGTGTGTCTGTGTGTTTGTGTGTCGCTGTGTCGCTGTGTGTCTGTGTGTAATTGTGTGTCGCTGTGTGTGTCGCTGTGTGTCTGTGTGTCACTGTGTGGCTGTGTGTAGCTGTGTGTCTGTGTGTCACTGTGTGTCTGTATAATTGTGTGTGTAGCTGTGTGTGTGTGTGTCATGTGTGTGTGTGTCGCTGTGTCTGTGTCTGTGTGTCTGTGTGTCTGTGTGTGCTGTGTCTGTGTGTCTGTGTGTAATTGTGTGTCGCTGTGTGTGTCGCTGTGTGTCTGTGTGTAATTGTGTGTCGCTGTGTGTGTCGCTGTGTGTTGTGTCACTGTGTGTCGTGTGTCTGTGTGTAATTGTGGTGGCTGTGTGTGTCGCTGTGTGTCTGTGTGTCTGTGTGCTGTTGTGTGTGTCACTGTGTGGCTGTGTGTAGCTGTGTGTGTGTGTCTGTGTGTCTGTGTCTGTGTGTAATTGTGTGTCGCTGTGTGTGTCGCTGTGTGTCTGTGTGTCACTGTGTGGCTGTGTGTAAGCTGTGTGTCTGTGTGTAATTGTGTGTCGCTGTGTGTGTCGCTGTGTGTCTGTGTGTGTGTGTCGCTGTGTGTGTCGCTGTGTGTCTGTGTGTCACTGTGTGGCTGTGTGTAGCTGTGTGTCTGTGTGTCACTGTGTGTGTAGTGTGTGTCTGTGTGTGTGTGTGTCACTGTGTGGCTGTGTGTCGCTGTGTCTGTGTGTCGCGTGTGTCTGTGTGTCACTGTGTGGCTGTGTGTAGCTGTGTGTCTGTGTGTAATTGTGTGTCGCTGTGTGTGTCGCTGTGTGTCTGTGTGTAATGTGTGTGTCGCTGTGTGTGTTGTGTGTCTGTGTGTGTGTGTCTGTGTGAGTGTGTGTGCTGTGACTGCTGTGTGTGCTGTGTGTCTGTGTGTGTTGGTGTGTGTGTGTCGCTGTGTGTCTGTGTGTAATTGTGTGTCGCTGTGTGTGTCGCTGTGTGTCTGTGTGTCTGTGTGGCTGTGTGTAGCTGTGTGTCTGTGTGTCACTGTGTGTCTGTATAATTGTGTGTGTAGCTGTGTGTGTGTGTGTCACTGTGTGGCTGTGTGTCGCTGTGTCTGTGTGTCGCTGTGTGTCTGTGTGTCACTGTGTGGCTGTGTGTAGCTGTGTGTCTGTGTGTAATTGGTGTGTGTGTGTGTCGCTGTGTGTGTCTGTGTATAATTGTGTGTTGTGTAGCTGTGTGTCTCTGTGTGTGTGTCGCTGTGTCTGTGTCACTGTGTGTCTGTATAATTGTGTGTGTAGCTGTGTGTGTGTGTGTGTCACTGTGTGGCTGTGTGTGTCGTGTGTCGCTGTGTCACTGTGTGGCTGTGTGTAGCTGTGTGTCTGTGTGTAATTGTGTGTCGCTGTGTGTGTCGCTGTGTGTGTGTAATTGTGTGTCGCTGTGTGTGTCGCTGTGTGTCTGTGTGTCACTGTGTGGCTGTGTGTAGCTGTGTGTCTGTGTGTCACTGTGTGTCTGTATAATTGTGTGTGTAGCTGTGTGTGTGTGTGTCACTGTGTGGCTGTGTGTCGCTGTGTCTGTGTGTCGCTGTGTGTCTGTGTGTCACTGTGTGGCTGTGTGTAGCTGTGTGTCTGTGTGTAATTGTGTGTCGCTGTGTGTCGCTGTGTGTGTGTATAATTGTGTGTGGCGTGTGTAGCTGTGTGTCTGTATAATTTGTGTGTCGCTGTGTCTGTGTCACTGTGTGTCTGTATAATTGTGTGTGTAGCTGTGTGTGTGTGTGTGTCACTGTGTGGCTGTGTGTCGCTGTGTCTGTGTGTCGCTGTGTGTCTGTGTGTCACTGTGTGCTGTGTGTAGCTGTGTGTCTGTGTGTAATTGTGTGTCGCTGTGTGTGTCGCTGTGTGTGTGTAATTGTGTGTCGCTGTGTGTGTCGCTGTGTGTCTGTGTGTCACTGTGTGGCTGTGTGTAGCTGTGTGTCTGTGTGTCACTGTGTGTCTGTATAATTGTGTGTGTAGCTGTGTGTGTGTGTGTCACTGTGTGGCTGTGTGTCGCTGTGTCTGTGTGTCGCTGTGTGTCTGTGTGTCACTGTGTGGCTGTGTGTAGCTGTGTGTCTGTGTGTAATTGTGTGTCGCTGTGTGTGTCGGCTGTGTGTCGTGTGTAATTGTGTGTCGCTGTGTGTGTCGCTGTGTGTCTGTGTGTCACTGTGTGGCTGTGTGTAGCTGTGTGTTGTGTGTCACTGTGTGTCTGTATAATTGTGTGTGTAGCTGTGTGTGTGTGTGTCACTGTGTGGCTGTGTGTAGCTGTGTGTCTGTGTGTGTGTGTCTGTGTGTCACTGTGTGGCTGTGTGTAGCTGTGTGTCTGTGTGTAATTGTGTGTCGCTGTGTGTCGTGTGTGGTGTGTAATTGTGTGTCGCTGTGTGTGTCGCTGTGTGTCTGTGTGGCTGTGTGTAGCTGTGTGTCTGTGTGTCACTGTGTGTGTGTGTGTAGCTGTGTGTGTGTGTGTCACTGTGTGGCTGTGTTGTGCTGTGTCTGTGTGTCGTGGTGTGTCTGTGTGTCACTGTGTGGCTGTGTGTAGCTGTGTGTCTGTGTGTAATTGTGTGTCCTGTGTGTGTCGCTGTGTGTGTATGTGTGTGATGTGTAAGTCTGTGTGTCTCTGTGTTCTGTGTGTGTAATTTGTGTGTCTGTGTGTCCTGGTGTG